>NW_026526991.1:73916811-74341811 GCF_024362965.1 Panthera pardus | reverse complement strand
AGGAGAGAGAGGGGGGGAGACGGGGGGGGGGGAGAAACAGAGTTGGGGGGGGAGGGGGGGGAGAGAGAAATCCCAAGCAGGTTCCACACTATCATAGTGTGGAGCCCAATGCGGTGCTCGAAGTCACCAACCATGAGACTGTGACCTGAGCCAAAACCAAGTGTCAGTTGCTCAACTGACTGAGCCACCCTGGTGTTCCTAAATCCTCATATTTCTGTGGTATTGGTGTTTAAATCTCTTTTCTTTCTGATTTTATTTGCATCTTCTCTTCTTTTTTTTAATTTTTAAAAATTTTTTGATGAGTCTGGCTAAAGGTTTGTGAATTTTGTTGATATTTTTGAAGAAGTAACCCCTGGTTTCTTTGTTTTAGTTTCTACTTCTTTTATTTCTGCTGTAATTTTTATTTCCTTCCTTCTGCTGACTTTGGGTTTTATTTGTTCTTTTTTTCTTTTTTTTTTTTTTTAGCTCCTTTAGGTTGTTGTTTATTTAAGACTTTTCTTGCTTTCTGAGGTAGGCGTATATTATTATAGACTTGTATCATAGAACAGCTTTTGCTGTATCTCAAAGATATTGGACTGTTGTGTTTTCATTTTAATTGTCTCCATGTATTTTTTTACTTCTTTGATTTCCTGGTTGACCCATTGTTTAGTAGTATGCTATTTAACCTCCATGACTTTGTATTCTTCCAGTGTTTTTCTTGTGTTTGATTCTGGTTTCGTAGTGCTGTGGTCAGAAAAGATGCATGGAATGACTTCATCTTTTTTTTTTTTTTTTTTTTTTAAATTTGTTGAGACTTCTCTGTGGCCTAATATGTGATCTCTTCTGGAGAATATTCTAAGTGCACTTGGAAAGTGTTCTGCTGTTTTGGGAGGGAATGTTCTGAATATATCTGTTAAATCCACCTGGTTCAGTGTGTCATTCAAAGCCACTGTTTCTTTGTTGATTTTATGTTTGGATGATCTGTCCATTGTTGTAAGTGCAGTGTTAAAAGTCCCCTACCGTTATTGTATTATGATCAATTATTTCCTTTATGTTTGTTACTAACTGCTTTATGTATTTGGGTGCTTCCACACTGGGTGGTAAATATTTACGGTTGTTATACTGTCTTCATGAATTGTTCTCTTTTTGATTATATAGTGTCCTTCTTTGTGTCTTGTCTTAGTACAATCTTTTTTTAAAATCTTTTTTTTCTGATGTAAGTCCTGCTAACCGGTCACTTCCATTTGGATGATAAATCCTTCTCTATCCCTTCACTTTCAATCTACGTGTGTCTTTAGTCTGAAATGAGTCTCTTGTAGGCAATATATAAATGGGTCTTGCTTTTTAAATCATTTTGTCATCCTATGTCTTTTGATTGGAGTGTTTAATGTATTACATTCAAAGTAATTATTGATAGGTATGTACTTATTGCCATTTTGTTACTTGTTTTATGGTTGTTTTTATAGTTCTTTTCTGTTCCTTTCTTGATCTCTTGTCTCAGAGTTTGCTGGCTTTTTTTAGTGACCTCCTTGGGTTCCTTTTGCTTCAGTTTTTGCTTTAGTAGTATCTACTTCTGGTTTCCTATTTGTGTTACTATTAGATTTCTATATAACATATTCTTTATATAGCAGTCTATATTAAGTTGATGGTCACTTAAGTTTGAACCCATTCTTTACTCCTTTCCCCCTCACATTTTAGGTACATGGTGTCTTATTTTACATCCTTTCGTGAGTCCCTTAACTGGTTTTTATAGATACACTTAATTTTACTATTGTGTTTTCTAATTTTCTTAGTTCTGCTCATGGTCTTCCCACTGAGAGTCTCCTTTAACATTTCTCATAGGGCTGGTTTAGTGGTCATGAATTCCTTTAACTTTTGTTTTTCTGGGAAACTCTTTTTATCATTCCCTCTATTCTGGATGATAGCCTTGCTGGATACAGTATTCTTGACTGAAGATTTTTCCCTTTGGCACTTTGAATATGTCATGCATGCTACTTCCTTCAGCCTGTGGAGTTTCTGTTGAAAATAGTTGATAACATTATGGGATCTTACTTGTATGCAACGGTTTTATTTTCTCTTGCTTTTAAAATTCTATGTCACTACTTTTTTTTGCCATTTTAATTACTGTGTGTCTTGGTGTGGACCTCCTTGGGTTGATTTTGTTGTGGACTCTCTGTGCCTTCTGGATCTGGATTTGTTTTTTTCAAATTCAGGAAGTTTTCGGCTATCATTTCTTCAAATAAATTCTCTGGCCTCTTTTTTCCCTCTTTTCTTTCTGATATCTTGTAATGAAAATGTTATTATACTTGACAGTGTTGCTAAGTTCCCTAAGTGTATTTTAATTTTCATTGCTTTTTCCTCTCTTCTGTTCAGCTTGATCGCTGTCCATTACTCTATCCTCTAGGTTGCTGATCTGTTCTTCTGTTTTCTCTAATCTACTATTTATTCCCTTTGTGTATTTTTAAGTTTTAGTTACTGACTCTTCGTCTCTGATTGGTTCTTTGTTATGTTTTGTATCTCTTTGTTAAGGGTTCCATTGAGGTCCTCCACTCTTTTTTTGAAGCCCAGTGAGTATCTTTATGACTATTACTTTAAATTCTCTGTCAGGTATGTTATCTGTTTCACTTAGCTCTCTTGTGATTTTGTCCTGCTCTTTCATTTGGGACATATTCCTCTGTTTTCTCATTTTGTCTGATTCCTTGTGTCTGTTTCTCTGTATTAGGAAGCTCCATCTTCTGCTCTTGGAAG
This sequence comes from Panthera pardus, assembly GCF_024362965.1. Classification (NCBI taxonomy): domain Eukaryota; kingdom Metazoa; phylum Chordata; class Mammalia; order Carnivora; family Felidae; genus Panthera; species Panthera pardus. The sequence continues at coordinate 74,339,084 of NW_026526991.1, read as the reverse complement.
TAGTAGCCTTATGAAGAAGAGGTCCTATACTGCCCTGAAGTGCAGCGTCCCCTGTTTAGCAGAATCCGGTGCTTCAGGGGTATCTGTGTGTGTGTGTGTGTGTGTGTGTGTGTGTGTGTGTGTGTCTGTGTGTCTGTGCGCATATGCGCATATGCGCATGTGCACTCTGCTGTTGTCACTGAGCCAATGTTTCCTTCCGTCCAATCATTTGCAATGGCTCCCTTTGCCTGTTGTGGACAGACTTAGATCCCTGTGTTGTTATTGGGCCTGTCTGGGGCTGCCTTGGACTTGAGTTGTGTCAGACTAGGCTTTTGCCAGAGATGCAGTAGGACTGAACTGCAGGTGCTTTTCCTGTCTTGTTCCCTGAGAAGCTTTTGATGATGGTCGGGCCTTGCTGTCAGGCAAGATGCCTGCCCCCAGCCTACTTCTGGAGCCACAGTCTGACTGGTGTGTGTAGTTACCTTTCCCCTCCCTGGAACAGGAGTCACTTTTGAGTGGTCTTGGACCCTGCCAGGGCTGTTTGCACACTGCCAGGCTGTGGCACCACTTTGGATGGACCTGACCAAAGGTGTATTGGAGGGGGCAGTTCCGTGGGAGAATTCAGAGGCAGGTATGCAGTTAGAAAGTTAGGTAGCTAGTGGTGGCACTGTGCTGGTCCCTATAGCTGTCCTAGGGTCTAGGCTGCAGGGTGGGGGAGGGGAATGGTACCTGCCAGATATATTGTTCCCAGAGAAATCTTCCAATGATCCCTACCCCTCCAGCACATACTCTGAGATTAGTAAACAAATCTCCCCAGGCATTTTTTTTCAAACTGCTACTGTTAGTCTGTATCACCTGGCTGTTTCTTGTGCTGTGTCTCTAAGGGCAGGGACTCAGTTTCCCCTTGTCCTCTTTGCTATCCCAGAGCCAAGCCAACTCATTTTGTTCTTCCAGATGTTAAACCCCTCTGATTGTAAGAACTCATGGAATTATGCCCCTCTGGTTTTCAAAGCCAAATGTTATGGAGATTTGTCTTCCCAGTATGGGTCCCCTATGCCTGAGGTGCAATGGCTCCCTGCTCAGGGTCCTCTCCTCTCCCCTCTTGTGGGCTGCCATCCCTCCCTTCTACACACAGTCCCACACGTCCTCTTAGCTGTGGACTGCATCTCTGCCCTTCCTACCCTCTTCAATGTTGCCTTTTTTTCTACACTTAGCTGTGAAGATGGAGACTCTGTTCTGCCAGTCGTGGGTTATTTTCTGGGTTATTTACACTGATATGGGTGTTATCTAGTTGTATCTGTGGGATGAAGTGAGCTTAGAGTCCTTCTACCCTGCCATCTTCCCCAGAACATCTTTTATTCTCTCTCTGTTTGGTGCAAAAATTTTTATTTATTTATTTTCATAATTATATTTTTTATGTTTTAAATTTACATCCAAGTTAGCATATAGTGCAACAATGATTTCAGGAGTAAATTCCTTAATTCCCCTGACCCATTTAGCCCATCCCCCCTCCCACAACCCCTCCAATAACCCTCTGTTTGTTGTCTATATTTAAGAGTCTCTTATGTTTTGCCCCCCTCCCTGTTTCTATATTATTTTTGCTTCCCTTCCCTTGTGTTCATCTGTTCTGTGTCTTAAAGCCTTCATATGAGTGAAGTCATGTGATATTTGTCTTTCTCTGACTGACTGATTTCACTTCGCATAATACCCTCCAGTTCCATCCGTGTAGTTGCAAATGGCAAGATTTCATTCTTTTTGATTGCCGAATAATACTCCATTGTATATATCCATTCATCTATCTATGGACATTTGGGTTCTTTCCATACTTTGGCTATTGTTGATAGTGCTGCTATAAACACTGGTGTGTGTGTGTCCTTTCAAAACAGCACACTTGTATCCCTTGGATAAATGCCTAGTAGTGCAGTTGCTGAGTTGTAGGGTAGTTCTATTTTTAGTTTCTTGAGGAACCTCCATACTATTTTCCAGAGTGGCTGCACCAGCTTGCATTGCCAAAAAGAATGCAAAAGAGATCCTTTTTCTCCCCATCCTCACCAACATCTGTTGTTGCCTCCGTTGTTAATGTTAGCCATTCTGACCGGTGTAAGGTGGTAGCTCATTGTGGTTTTGATTTGTATTTCCCTGATGAGTGATGTTGAGCATTTTTTTCATGTGTCGGTTGGCCATCTGGATATCTTCTTTGGAGAAGTGTCTATTCATGTCTTTTGCCCCTTTCTTCACTGGATTATATATTTTTTTGGGTGTTGAGTTGGATAAGTTCTTTATAGATTTTGGATACTAACCCTTTATCTGATATGTCATTTGCAAATGTCTTCTCCCATTCCATCAGTTGCCTTTTAGTTTTGCTGATTGTTTCCTTCGCTGTGCAGAAGTTTTTTATTTTGAGGTCCCAATAGTTATTTTTGCTTTTGTTTCCCTTGCCTCTGGAGACGTGTTGAGTAAGAAGTTGATGCAGCCAAGATCAAAGAGGTTTTTGCCTGCTTTCTCCTTGAGGATTTCGATGGCTTCCTGTCTTACATTATGGTCTTTCATCCATTTTGAGTTTATTTTTGTGTATGGTGTAGGAAAGTGGTCCAGGTTCATTCTTCTGCAGGTCACTGTCCAGTTCTCCCAGCACCACTTGCTGAAGAGACTGTCTTTATTGTATTGGATATTCTTTCCTGCTTTGTCAAAGTTCAGTTGGCCATACCTTTGTGGGTCCGTTTCTGGGTTCTCTATTCTGTTCCATTGATCTGAGTGTCTGTTCTTGTGCCAGTACGATACTGTCTTGATGATTACAGCTTTGTAGTATAGTTTGAAGTCCAGGATTGTGATGCCTTCTGCTTTGGTTTTCTTTTTCAAGATTGCTTTGGCTCTTTGGGGTCTTTTCTGGTTCCATACAAATTTTAGGATTGTTTGTTCTAGCTCTGTGAGGAATGGTGGTGTTATTTTGATAGGGATTGCATTGAATACGTAGATTGCTTTGGGTCATATCGACATTTTAACAATATTTGTTCTTCCTATCCAGGAGCATGGAATATTTTTTCATTTTTTGTGTCTTCAATTTCTTTCATAAGCTGTCTATAGTTTTCAGTGTATAGATTTTTCACCTTTTTGGTTAGATTTATTCCTAGGTATTTTATGGTTTTTGGTGCAATTGTAAATGGGATCGATTCCTTGATTTCTCTTTCTGTTGTTTCATTGTTGGTGTATAGGAATGCAACCGATTTCTGTGCATTGTTTTTTTATATACTGCAACTTTGCTGAATTCATGAATCAGTTTTAGCAGTTTTTTGATGGCATCTTTTGGGTTTTCCATGATGCAAAAGTTTTTATTAAAACATGGGGACTGGGCAGGAAGGGCTGCCTTCTTGCCTCATTTGTAATTGGGTTGTTTGTTTTTGTTGTGTGTGCTTTCGAATAGTATGAGTTCCTTATATATTGTGTATACTTACCCTTTATCAGCTAGAATGTTTGTAAGTATTTACTCTCATTCCTTAGGTTGCCTTTACATTTTGTTGATAATTTCTTTTCCTGTGCAAAAGTTTTTTAGTTTGATGGAGGCCTACTTATTTATTTTTGCTTTTGTTGTCTTTGTTTTTGGATTAAGCTAAAAAAATTTGTGGCCAAGACCATTGTCAATGAACTTACCCCCCTGTGTTTCCCTGTAACACTTTTATGTTTTCAGGTCTGATGTTCAAGTCTTTACTTAATTTTGAGTGGATTTTTGTATATGGTAAAAGATAGGGGTCCACTTTCATTCATTTGCATGTGGCTATCCAGTTTTCCCAACAATTTATTAAAGACTGTCCTTTCACGATTATAGTTTTTTGGCAGTTTTGTCATAAATGACCATATGTGCATGCTAGGCTCTCTATTTCTTCCTGGGGTCTCAGTCTATGTATTTACATTTATGCCAAGACCATACTATTTGATTACTGTGGGTTTGTAACATAGATGGTCCCTGACTGATGATGATTTGCCTTAAGATTTTTTTGACCTCACAGTGATGCAAAAGCAGTATGCATTTAGTAGAAACCATACTTCGAATTTTGATTTTTGATCTTTTCCTGGGCTAGTGATTTGCAGTATGCTATTCTTTCAAAATGCTGGGCAGTGGCAGTGTTTTGTAGCCCCCAGTCAGCTATGCACTCGGATGGTTAAGAGTGGTACACTTAACAATTATTCTGTACCCATACAACCATTTTGTTGTTTATGTTCAGTATAGCATGTAATAAATTCCATGAGATATTCAACACTTTATTATAAAACAGGCTTTGTGTTAGATTATTTTCCCCAGCTGTAGGCCAATGTAAAATGTTCTGAGCATGTTTCAGGTAGGCTAGGCTAAGCTATGAAATTTGGTAGGTTAGGTGTGTTAAATGCATTTTTAACTACAATATTTTCTTTTTTTTTTTTTCCACAGAAAGAAAGAGATGATCTTTATTAGGTATATTTTATAATTTTTTTTTCAATATATGAAGTTTATTGTCCTATTGGTTTCCATACAACACCCAGTGCTCATCCCAAAAGGTGCCCTCCTCAATACCCGTCACTACAGTATTTTCAATTTACAATGGATTTATCAGAATTTAGCCCCATTGTAAGTCAAGGAAGATCTGTATAGTTGAAATCAAGTGTGATGTCTCCAGCTATGTTTTTTTCTTTTTTTCAAAATTGCCTTGGCTATTTGGAGTCTTTTGTGATCCCATTCACATTTTAGGATTGTTTTATTTCTGTGAAAAATTCCATTGGAATTTTGACACGGATTGCATTGAATCTGTAGGTTATTTTGAATATATGGACATTTTAACAGTATTGATTTTTTTCCAATCCATGAGCATGAAATATCTCACCATTATTTGTGTATTCTTTAATTTCTTTCATCAGTGTGTCATAGTTTTCAGTGTACAGATGTTTTATTTCCTTGGTTAAATTTATTCTAAGTATTTTTTTTCTCTGCTATTGTAAGTGGGATTATTCTCTTCATTTCTCTTTTTAATATACAGCTGATTTTGTACATTGATATTATATCCTGCAGCTTTACTGAATTTGTTTATTCTAACAGTTCTTTTGGTAGAGTCTCTAGAGCTTTCTGTATATTCATGTTATCTGCAAATAAATTCAGTTTTACTTGTTCTTTTCTGTTTTGGTTGTTGTTTATTTCTTTTTCTTTCCTGATTGCTCTGGCTAGGACTTCCTTACTATATTGAATGAAAGTGTTGGGAGTGGCATCTTGTTTCTGATCATAGAAGAAAAGGTTTCAGTGTTTCACTATTGCATTTGAGATTAGCTCTTTGCTGTCATTTATGGCCTTGGTTAGGCATATTCTCTCTGGTGCTCACTTTTTTGGGAGTTTTTATGATGAAAAGATGTTGAATATTGTCAAATGCTTTTTCTGTAACTATTGACATGATCATATGATTCTTATTAATGTGGTTTATCACATTGATTTGCATATGGTGAGCCATCATTGCATCCCTGGATTAAATCAACTTGATCATGGTGAAGGATCTTTTGTCGTTATGTTAAATTTGGTTTGCTAATATTATGTTGAAGATTTTTGCATTCATGGTCAACAGGTTTATTGGCCTGTAATTTTCTTTCCTTGTAGTGTTTTTGTTTGGTTTGTATTAGGGTTCCCTTTTCTCCACATCCTCACCAACATGTTATTTCTTGTGTTTTTGATACTAGCTATTCTGTCTGGTGTGAGGTGATGTCTTATTGTGGTTTGATTTGCATTTCCCTGACGATTTTGAGTATCTTTTCATGGTCTGTTGGCCATCTGTATGTCTTCTTTGGAAAAATGTCTTTTCATGTCTTCTGCCTGTTTTGGATATTAACCCCTTATTGGATACATCACTTGAAAATATTTCTCCCATTAACAAGGTTGCTGTTTTGTTTTGTTGATGGTATATATCATTGTGCAAAAGCTTCTTAGTTTGTTGATATTCCAGTTGTTCATTTTTGCTTTTGTTTCCCTTTGTAAGAAGACAGATCCAGAAAAATATTGCTAAGGTCAATGTCCATGAGTTTACTGCCTATGTTTTCTTATAGGAGTTTTTTGTGGTTTCAGGTTTTACATCTATATCATTAATACATTTTGAATTCATTTTTGCGTATGGTATAAAAGAGTGGTCCAGTTTCTTTCTTCTTCTTTTTTTTTTTTTTAATGCATATAGCTGTCCTGTATTCCCAGTACTAATTATTGAAAAGACTGTCTTTTCTAATGTACATTTTTGCCTCCCTTGTCATAGATTAGTTGACCATAAAAATGTGGGTTTATTTCTGGACTCTGTTTCGTTCTGGTGTTGTTTTTTTATATCAATATCTTATTGTCTTGATTACCACAGGTTTGTAGTATATTCAAAATCTGGGATTGTGAAGCCTTCATCTTTGTCCTCCTTTCTCAACATTGCTTTGGCTGTTCAGTGTCTTTTGTAGCCTGATACAAATTTTAGGATTACTTGTTTTAGTTCTGTGAAAAATATAATTGATATTTTTATTGAGTTTGCACTGAATCTGTAGATTGCTTTGGGTAGTAAGGACATTTTTTACAATAAGAATTTTTCCAGTACATGAACATAGAGTATTTTTCCATTTATTTGTGTTTTCTTCAGTTTCTTTCATCAAAGTCTTAAAGTTTTCAGAGTATAGGTCTTTCACCTCTTTGGTTAAATTTATTCCTAAGTATTTTATTCTCTTTGATACAATTGTAAATGGAATAGTTTTCTTAATATCTTTTTTTGCTACTTCATTATTAGTATATAGAAACACAACAGGTTTCTGCATATTAATTTTTATTCTGCAACTTTACTGAATTCAGTTATTATAAAAATTTTTTTAGTGGAGCTTTTAGAGTTTTCTGTGTTAGGTATAATGTTATCTACAAATAGTGATGTTTGACTTCTTCCTTACCAATTTGGATGTCTTTTTTTTTTTTTTTTTTTTTTTTTGTCTGAACACCACAGCCAGGATTTGCAATATTTTGTCAAACAAAAGTGGTGAGAGTGGATATCCTTGTCTTGCTCTTGATTTTAGAGAATAGCTTTCAGATTTTCACCATTGACTATGTTGTTAGCTGTGGGTTTGTCATATATGGCCTTTATTATGTTGTGGTATGTTCTCTATAAACCCACTTTGCTGTGACTTTTTACGATGAAAGGAAGTTGAATTTTGTCAAATGTTTTCTTTGCCATTATTGAGATGATGTGTGATTTTTATATTTTATTTTGTTAATGTGCTGTAGCATGTTGATATGTGTATATTGAACTATCTGTGCAGCTCTTAGTTAAAATGCAGTCGATCTTGGTGAATGATCCTTTTAATGTATTTTTAAAATTTTACTTTCGTTGTGTTGTGGTGTCAGGATAACCCTTGCCTGATAGAATAAATTTGGAGACATTCCTTCCTCTTCTGTTTTTTGGAATAGTTTGAGAAGGATAGGTATTAACTCTTATTTAGTAAAATTCACCTGGGAAGCCATCTTGTCCTGGCCTTTTGTTGAGTTCTTTGATTACTGATTTGATTTCATTACTAGTAATGGTTTGTTCAGAATTTGTTTCCTCCTGTTCAATCTTGAAAGATTGTTGTATGTTTCTGGAAGTTTATTAATTTCTTCATTTTTAATTTGTTGCCATATAATTTTTGAAGTTGTCTCTTACAATCCTGTGAATTTCTGTGGTATCAGTTGTTCCTCATTTCTGGTTTAATTTTTTTGAAATTCTTAATGAATCTAAGTTTAAGGGTTTTTTTAAGTTTTTGTTTAAATTTTCAAAGAACCAGCTCTTAGTTCATTGATTTTTTTTTTCCTTTTTTTATAGTCTCTATTTTCTTTATTTCCATTTTAAGCTTTATTATTCCTCTCTACTAACTTTGGGCTTTTTGTTTTGTTTTGTTTTTGGTTCCCTTAGGTAAAAGGTTATATTACTTTTTTGAGATGTGTCTTGCTTCTTGAGGTACACCTATATTGGTATAAAATTCCCTCTTAGAATTGCCGTTCCTATGTCCCCAATTTGAAAATTTGCATTCTCATTTGTCTCCAGATATTTTTTGGTTTCCTCTCTGATTTCTTCATTGATCCATTGGTTGTTTGGTAGCATGATATTTAGTCTCTACATATTTGTGTTTTTTCCAAGTTTTTTCTTGTAATTCATTTCTAGTTTCATACTGCTGTGATTAGAAAAATGCTTTATTTGATTTCAGCCTTTTTAAATTTATTGAGACTGGTGTCGTGGCCCAACATGCACCCTGTTCTGGGGAACATACTATGTTCTATGTTGAGAAGAATGTAGGGTGCCTGGGTGGCTTAGTTGGTTAAACAACTGACTCTTGGTTTTGGCTCAGGTCATGATCTCATGATTTCATGGATTCAAGTCCCTTGTCAAGTTCTGAGCTAACAGTATGGAGTTGCTTGGGATTCTCAGTCTCCCTCTTTCTCTGCTCCTCCCCCATTCCCATGGTCTCTCTCTCAAAATAAATAAATAAACTTAAAAAAATTTATGAAAAGAATGTATAATCTGTATTTGTATATATATCTGTCAAGTCCATGTGGTCTAATGTGTTGTTCATATTCGCTGTTGTCTTATTGATCTTCCGTCTGGATGATTTTCTATTGATGTAAGTGAGGTGTTAAAATACACTACTATTATTATATTAATCCACTACTGTAATTTCTCCCTTTGTGTCTGTTAGTATTGCTTTATGTATTCAGATGTTCCTGTATTGGGTGTACAGATATTTACAATTATTAAAGTTTTTGGATTGATGTGTATATCATTATGTAATGCTCTTCTTTGTGTCTTGTTACAGTCTTTGTTTTAAAGTCTAGGTATTACGGCCCCAAATTTTTGTTTGTTTGCTTCCATTTGCTTGGAATATCTTTTTCTTTCTCTTCTCTTTCAGTTTGTATGTGTCTTTAGTTCTGAAGGTTTTTGTAAGTAGTGTATAATTTTTTTTTTTTTAAATCCATGCAGTCAGCATATGTCTTTTGATTAGAGAGTTTATTCCATTTACATTTAAAGTAATTATTGGGGAGTGCTTGGGTGGCTCAGTCAGTTAAACCTCTGACTTTGGCTCAGGTCATGATCTCATGGTTCATGAGTTTGACCCCACCTAGAGCTCTGTGCTAACAGCTCAGAGCCTGGAGCCTGCTTTGGATTCTGTGTCTACCTTTGTCTCTGCCACTCCCCTGCTCACATTCTTTCTCTCTCAAAAATAAACATTAAAAACTTTTTAAAAATAATTATTGGTTGGGTACTTATGCCATTTTATTCATTGTTTTCTTAGTTGTTTTTATAGTTCTTCTCTATTCTTGCTCTCTTCCCCTGTGAATTGCAGATTTTCCCTAGTGGTGTTTGCATTTATTTCTCTTTGTTCTTTGTGTATTTCATATAGGTTTTTAGTTTCTGGTTATCATGTGGCTTATATATAATATCCTTTGTATAATACAGTCTATATTAATTTGGATGTGACTTAAGTTACAACACATTTATAAACATATTTATTGCCCTTTCCACATTATATATATATATATATATATATATATATTTTAGAGGCTTTTAAGATTTTATTTCTAAAATACATTTTTCATATTTTAGATGTTTTATTTTGTGTATTTCCTAATTTGTAGATATAATTGATTTTATTGCTTTTGTCTTTTGATTTTCATACTAGCTTTATAGTGATTGATCTAGTGTCTTTTCTATATATTTGCTATTGCCAGTGAAATTTTTTTCCTTCCATTATTTTCTTTATCTTTGTTTGACTTTTTCTTTTTCCCTTGAAGAAGTCCCCTTAATATTTTTTGAAAGCCTGGCTTTGTGGTGATGAACTCCTTTTTTGGGAAACTCTCTCTCTTTTAATTCTGAAAGATTACAGGGTAACCTTACAGGGTAAAGGATTCTTGTAAGTTTTCTCCTTTTATTATTTTGAATATATCATGTTCTTACTTTTGGTCTGCAAAGTTTCTCCTGAAAAATCAGCCAATAGTCTTATATGATTTCTCTTGTATGTAACGATTTGCTTTGCTCTTGCTTCATTTAAGATTCTCTCTTATTTGTAACTTTTGAAATCTTAATTATTGTATTTATGTAGACCTTCTTGGGTTCATCTTGTTTGGGCTTTCTTTGCTTCCTGGACCTGGATGTCTATCCCTTTCTCCAAGTTAAGGAAGTTTTTAGCTATTATATCTTCAAATAAGTTTTCTGCCCCATTCTGTCTCTCTCTTTTTCTCTGGGACCCTTATAATGTTAATGCTATTATGCTTGATATTATTCCAGAGATTCCTTAAGCTATCCTCATTTTGTTTTTCCTTTTTTTTCTATTTGTTTCTTTTTTGTTATTGTCCTTGGGTGCTTTACACTACCCTGTCTTCCAGATTGCTATCTATTTTTATGCAGTCTCTCTCTCTCTCTTTTTTTTTTTTTTTTTTACATTTTATTTATTTTTGAGAGAGAGAGAGAGAGAGAGAGAGACAGACAGAGCACAAGTGGGGGAGGGGCAGAGAGAGAGACAGAGACACAGAATCTGAAGCAGGCTCCAAGCTCTGAGCTGTCAGCACAGAGCCCGACCTGGGGCTCGAACTCACGAGCTGTGAGATCATGATCTGAGCCTAAGTCAGTTGCTTAACCGACTGAGCCACCCAGTCGCCCCTTCTGCATTCTCTTAATCTGTTATTATTCACCGTGATATATTTTTCCTTTCAGTTATTTTTTTAGTTTTGATGGTTCCTTTTTATATTTTCTCTTTGTTGAAGTTCTGAGTTCATCCACTCTTCTCTCAATTTCAGCGAACATCTTTATTACCATTAGTTTGAACTCTTTAGCAGGTAGATGACTTATCTCTGTTTTGTTTAGTTTTCTGTGGTTTTGTTCTTTTGTTTAGAACATATTCCTTTGTCTCTTTATTTTTTTCTGATTCTATGTTTGTTTCTATGTATTAGGGAGGTCAGCTCCTGGTTTTGAAAGTAGTGGTCTTCTGTAGAAGGCATCCTGTGGCACCCAGTAGTGCAATTGCCCCTGGTTACAAGAACCAGACACTCTAGGGGTATCCCCTTTATGGGCTGCATGTGCCTTCCTGTTGTGATTGTGACTTCTGTGGGTTCCCTGGTAGTTTGGACTGGCCCCCAAGCCAACTGTCTGCAATGATTGGCCCTGACTGCTATGGGTGCACCGCTGGGCAGGACTGGGCACTGGAATGGCTGGCTGAGAGGCCCATCTGCAACTGCGGTGGGCATGTTGGTGGCTTGGCCTGACTTCCCTTTCTCTGGGGCAAGAACTGCTTTAGAGTGGTGCTAATCTCCTCTGGGGCTGCTGGGTGTGGCGGGGTGGGAGCTGCTTTGGAGGGGTGCCTGTTGGGACAGGTGGGTTAGGTAGTGCATAATTTCAAGGGAATGCCAGGGTGGAACCAGTGGTACTAGCAAAGTACATGGAGAGCACATAGAGAGCACACAGAGAGTGTTGGAACTGGCTCTTGCAAGAATCTGACCAGCTAGGTTGAAGGAGGGCAAGAAAAGTTGTGCCAGCATTTCTATTCCCAGAGAAAGCTTCTACAGATCCCTGCCCCTCTGGCACATGCCCTAAAATTAGTCAATAAATCTTTTATTTATAACCCTGGTGCTTTTCAATATGCTATTTTTATTCTGGGTCTTGGACTGAGTGATTAGTATGCTGGCTCTTTAAGAGTGGAATATCAGTTTCCTGTATCCCTCTGGCTCTCTTGCAGTAAAGCCCCCCTGACTCTGAAATCCTGACCCCCAGCAGTGCTGGGTGTGCCTGATAAGGGGATTGATTCCCTCACTCCTCACCAGGACCTCCATCCCTATGACATCCTTCCTGTTTGTAGGTTGTCTCACCGGAGGGTTTTTTCCTGGCTGTAACTCTTCCCTTGCTACCCTTCTCAGTGTGGCATTAGCTGTGGAGGATCTGTTCTGCCAGTCTTCAAGTCATTTGTAGAGTGAGTTGTATATATACAATTGTTGCCTTGCTATGTCTGTGTGAAGAGGTAGGCTCAGGATCTTCCTACTCCTTGATCCTCCCTAAATTTCCCTCTTTCTCCCAGTTTTGACAGAATGGTCTTAATGAAGGAATTAAATCTCCTTGATCAGCCAGGCTCTACCTCCTAGTTGTCTCTCAAACTTTTATTATTGTCCAAGCCTCCTTTGTTCTGTTTCTTAGTAGTAGGTGGGTCCTAGCGGGTAAGATACAGTTAGCATCTGGTTGCTAACTGCCTTGAGGTATGCATGTATTTAAGCTCCTTCCAGGAAAAACAAAACAAAACAAAACTGAGAGGTGAGCTTTTTTGCTTGCCCTAGCTGTGCTGGGCTCCTTGGATAGCCTCTGGGTTGTGTTTCTATGCCCAAAGAACTATTTCATTGTTTGCTACATTTCTGTGGGAATGGTGAATGCAAGCTCCATTGACTATTAGAATCAGGTGATCTGGAGACCAGTCCTTTAGGTGGCTGTCACAAAAGTTGTGGTGCTAAATATGCTGTACAAGCTATTTCCTGGTAGATACTGGAGATTTGGTTTCATTGGAGTGGGGAGAAGGCATGAGAGAGGTTTGCAGTCTTCGAAGGTCTCTGAAGATCACAGACAGCTTGTTAATGCTTGCTAGATTAGGATCTTTGCCCCAGGGCAGCATTTTTTAAGGTAAACAGATAAACCTTTTTCAGAGAAATAATGGATTTAAGAGATTTTGCCTGGTTACTTCTTGCTTAGCCCTGGGGTGATAGGCTAAGAATTGTTTCTTTGTTTACTAATGTTCTTTTGGTTTCTTGAGTGGAAGCCCCTTTGGTTATCAGTGTCAGGACATCCAGTGACTTGTTCTTTGGGTGACAGCTATAGTGGCTGGAGCACAGCATCCTCTTCTAGGGAGATGCTGGTAAACTGGAGTGGTTTAGAAATAGGCAGGAGAGGTATCCTCTGGCTTGCTAATTTCTGATGGAATGATCAGCCTGACTGTCAGGCGGGAGCTTTTAAAGTATGCAGATAAACCTTTTTCAGGGAAAGGCTGGGAGATAGATGATTTACCTGCTCACTCCATGCTGAACCCTCAGGGATAGCTGTGATGAATGCTGCATGCCCATTATGAATAGCTTATTTGTTTGCTATGTCTTGTGGGTCTCCTGGACATAGGCCCTGTTGGCTTTCAGACCTACATTTTTAGGAACCTGACTCTCCAGTGAGAGTTGGAATGCTGTATATGGAGTACAAACCATTTGCTTCTCTGGTCAAAACTAGGAGTTGGGGGTTCCCTCCTCACTATATGGCACTGTGCTATGGCTGGGGGGAGGGCGTGTTTATGGTAAGTGTGTGTCTGAGCCTTTCCTACTCCTTTCAGTGTGGGTATTTTCTCATTTATCTAGTATGTAGGAGTCACTCAGCTAGTTTCTGGATCTCTTTCAGAGGGAATGTGGTACGTTTGGTGTGTCTGTGGGAAGAGGGGAGCTCAGGAGCCTTCTATATTGCCATTTTGCTCAACCCTTGGGGAGCAAAAAAAAAAAAAAAAAGAATAACATTGTTATTTTGATATTCACCTTTTCACCTAAGCAAATCCATTAGAACATTAGATGCAACTGTTAGGAACACACACACACACACACACATCTGACATAGCCACATAAAAAATTACTTTTGAGTCACTAACTTCTTAATTTCATTGTATAACATTTTTTAAGTAGCTGTTTACACTCTTTGGCAGCCCAGCATCTGAGCCCCTTGTTGGCATGTGGGATATTTCCCACCTTCTGAGTTTTGGTGCTAGGCATAGGCCACATTCCTCTATAGAATCTGGCAAAACAAAACAAAACAAACCCAGATACTTGTTTCAGTCTGTTTTGCAGCTACGGAATGGGCGTATGATCTAAGCTCAGACTTTGATGCATTTGTCCTGTATATTGAATAGTAGTTAAGGAATACAGAGCATCTATTGTAGTTGTAGGCACTTGTAGGTGCTGCAGCAGGATTGAATTTTCAGAGGCAGTAATGTCAATGATGCCAGACGGAGGTATTTACTGTTCAGCAGTGGAGAGGGTGAAGCCACCTTGGCGCCTCTGGCCAACCTATTATAGTCTTTAACTTTTAGCAAGCACCTTCAGCCCTCATGATTAACTAAACCTTTCTTTATCTATAGATCATGCATGGTTTCCTAGAAAGACTCAGAATAAAACCCTCTGGTACAACCTCCAACCACCACGATGACATTTGTAGCTAGCACCATTGAGTCTGTAAGCATTCAAGGAGTGTTACCACTGTGTCCCCTTTTACTAATTTTTTAAATTTTTTTTTAATTTTTAAATTTAATTTTTTAAAGTTTTTTTTTTAATTTTTTTTTTTAACGTTTTATTTATTTTTGAGACAGAGAGAGACAGAGCATGAACAGGGGAGGGTCAGCGAGAGGGAGACACAGAATCTGAAACAGGCTCCGGGCTCCGAGCTGTCAGCACAGAGCCCGACGCGGGGCTTGAACTCACTGACCGTGAGATCATGACCTGAGCCGAAGTCGGCCGCTTAACTGACTGAGCCACCCAGGCGCCTCTAAAGTTTTTTTTTAATGTTTATTTATTTTTGAGACAGAGAGAGACAGACCATGAGTGGGGGAGGGGTAGAGAGAGAGAGGGAGACATAGAATCTGAAGCAGGCTCCAAGGCTCTGAGCTGTCAGCACAGAGCCCGATGCAGGGCTTGAACTCACGAGCTGTGAGATCATGACCTGAGCCAAAGTTGGACGATCAACCGACTGAGCCACCCAGGTGCCCCTAATTTTTTAAAGTTTTTATTTAAATTCCAGTTGGTTAACATAAAGTGTAATATTATTTTCAGGTGTACAATATAGTCATTCCGCACTTCCATAAAACACCTGGCACTCCTCACAGGTGCTCTCCTGAATTCCCATTGCCTATTTAATCCATCCCCCCACCCACCTCTACTCTGGTAACCATTAGTTTGTTTTCTGTAGTTAAGAGTCTGTTTCTCAGTTTTCCTCTTTCTTCCTCCCCTCCCCCCCCATGATCATTTGTTTCTTAAATTCCATGTATCAGTGAAATCATATTTCTGTTCGTCTGTCTCTATTTTGCTTAGTGTAATACTCTCTAGCTCCATCCACATATTGTGAGTAGCAAAAGTTCATTCTTTTTTATGGCTGGGTGATACTCCATTTTGTGTGTGTGTGTGTGTGTGTGTGTGTGTGTGTGTACCCACACACACATACATACACCACATCTTCTTTATCCATTCATCAATCAGTGGACATTTGGGCTGTTAGATAATTTGCCTACTGTCGATAATGCTGCTATAAACATCAGGGCGCATGTATCCCTTCAAATTAGTATTTTTGTAGTCTTTGGGTAAATACCTAGCAGTGCAAATGCTGGGTTACAGGGTAGTTCTATTTTTAACTTTTTGAGGAACCTCCATATCATTTTCCACAGTAACTGGGCCAGTTTGCATTTCCACCACCAGTGCAGGAGGGTTCTCCTTTCTCCACATCCTCAGCAACACCTGTTGTTTTTTATGTCCTTTATTTTAGCTGTTTTGACAGGTGTGAGGTGTTATCTCATTGTAATATTGATTTAAATTTCCCTGATAATGAGTGATGTTGAACATCTTTCCGTGTGTCTGTTGGCCATCTGTATGTCTTCCTTGGAAAACATGTATGTCTTCTGTCCAGTATTTTAACTGGATCATTTGTTTTTTGGGTGTTGAATTTGATAGGTTCTTTATAGGTTTGGATACTAACCTTTTATCAGATACGTCATTTGTGAATATGTTCTCCCATTCTATAGGTTACCTTTTAGTTTTGTTGATTGTTTCCTTTGCTGTGCAGAAGCTTTTTATTTTAATGAAGTCCCAATATATTTTTGCTTTTGTTTCTCTTGCCTCAAGAGACATATCTAGTAAAAAGTTGCTATGACTGATGTGAAAGAGGTTGCTGTCTTTGTTCTGCTCTAGGGTTTTGATGTTTTCCTGTCTCACATTTAGGTCTTTAATCCATTTTGAATTTGTTTTGTGTACAGTGTAAGAAAGTGGTCCAATTTTGTATTTTTTTAGCTCTCTCCTTTTTTTTTTTTTTTTTTTGGTAGTCTCCATGCCTAAATGGGGCTTAAACCCCTGACCCTGAGATCAAGAGTCACATGATGTACTGACCGAACCAGCCAGGCACCCCCAGTTTTGTTCTTTTGTACATTGCTGTCTAGTTTCCAACACTATTTTTTGAAGAGACTGTCTTTTTTCCATTGCATATTCTTTCCTGCTTTGTCAAAGATTAATTGACCAGATAGTCGTAGGTTTTTTTCTTTTACTGATTAACTGCCCTAAAGTTCCTTTAAAAATCTTTGGGTCAGGCAGAAACCTTGGAGTTGGTTTTTGCACAGGAGTCTGCCTTCTTCCCAGGTGGCCAGCCTCCTGAATAAAGCTCAAATTCCTTTCCAATCAAAGCTCTTGAGTATTGGCTTTTCAAGTGACAGGCAGCCAAACTTGGGTTTTTGGTGACAGTGGTATAGTCAGTGGTGTCCAGGGTTCACCATGTCAGCAGTGGTGTCCTATGAAACTAATTATGGCATGATTTTTTACTGTGACCTCACAACAGCCTCGATTTCTTCTTCCTACTGGTTGCCAAACTTGCTTTCTCAGCCTTCTTGCCAGGTCTGTTGGCTACCCAGCTTCCTTTTAATACATTTATTTTCTGTTTAACCAAAGGGGCTTTCAGTTTCTTGTAACTAAGAATCCTAATTGATGCAATGTTTTTTCTTTAGGGCACCTCATTGAGAGTGATTATATTCAGTAAAACATTTAGACACTGTTGAGTAGCATTGGTTTCCTTTATAACAATCTAAAATGTCCTATTTAAGAAATTACCTTTGACTTCTACATCAGGATCCTTTTTCACTTTCATTATGGTCTAGTGATTAGTAGGCTGATGTAGGAGCTAGTCTTGAGTTCCTAATGGACTTTTCTTAGGCACGTAGTGATGGGGATTGTGTAGTACAATGAATTTGGTGAGAGCCATAAGAAGTGTCCTGGATAATGGAAAATCAACCTGGAATAAAAGCACTTCATCTATGCATATATAAAGACTGTATTTAGATTTTGACTTGTCCCTAATTCTGCTGATTTTCATAATGTGAGAACTGCTGATAGAATTGATATTTCTTTTTATTATCTGTTTATAATCTGAAATGCTTAATATTGCTGGCTCTGTCATACTTTTTATATTTCTGAACTTTGAAAAGTCTCTTTGTACTCTGTGCAAGTTTTTGTAAACTTTAAAATGATGGAGAATAAACTAATCTCTCTGGTCTTATCCAAACTTAGCATTTGAGATGCCAGTGAAATGTAATTTATTTTCCTTTTTTCCCCTAAAATTTGAAAGCCAGCCGTACACTTTTGCTGCATAGAACAGAATAGATTGGATTCTTTGATCAATGAGCTTAAACTGGTCAATTAACACATAGCTATTGGGAGATATGCTAAAGAACAAGTTCAATAAATGGCAAAATATGAGGGTATTCAGTAACTGTCATTCATGTAGTTTATGAAAATTTGGAAAAATTTCATTTGGAAAAATGAATGGCTTTGTGATGTATTCACAGTCAACATACTTGGAAAGTAGTGTAGTGTACTAGTTAAAAACTTCACACTCGGAATTCTTGTATTTGAATCCTGGTTCTACCACTTACTAGCAGTGTGACCTTGGGTAAGTTACTTAACCTTTCTGTGTCTTAGTTTCTTCATCAGTAAAATGGGGATAAAAATAGATACAATTTTATGGAATTGCTGTGAAGATTAAATGAGTTTATACATATAAAGTATTTAAAGTATTTAGAGTGGTACAAGATATATGGTACTCGTTATTAGGTATTATTTTCATGTTATTTCATATAGCTAAGATACATTTGATTATTTTACTTATAATTCTTGCACAAATCTTGAATTTGAGGCCATAGTTTCATGTATATCTAAAAGCTATATTGTGCATGGCACAAAAACAGACACATAGACCAATGGAATAGAATAGAAACCCCAGAACTAGACCCACAAACGTATGGCCAACTCATCTTTGACAAAGCAGGAAAGAACATCCAATGGAAAAAAGACAGTCTCTTTAACAAATGGTGCTGGGAGAACTGGACAGCAACATGCAGAAGGTTGAAACTAGACCACTTTCTCACACCATTCACAAAAATAAACTCAAAACAGATTAAGAACCTGAATGTGAGACAGGAAACCATCAAAACCCTGGAGGAGAAAGCAGGAAAAGACCTCTCTGATCTCAGCTGCAGCAATTTCTTACTTGACACATCCCCAAAGGCAAGGGAATTAAAAGCAAAAATGAACTACTGGGACCTTATGAAGATAAAAAGCTTCTGCACAGCAGAGGAAACAACCAAAAAAAACTAAAAGACAACCAACGGAATGGGAAAAGATATTTGCAAATGACATATCGGACAAAGGGCTAGTATCCAAAATCTATAAAGAGCTCACCAAACTCCACACCCAAAAAACAAATAACCCAGTGAAGAAATGGGCAGAAAACATGAATAGACACTTCTCTAAAGAAGACATCTGGATGGCCAACAGGCACATGAAAAGATGCTCAACATCGCCCCCTCATCAAGGAAATACAAATCAAAACCACACTCAGATATCACCTCACGCCAGAGTGGCCAAAATGAACAAATCAGGAGACTGTAGATGCTGGAGAGGATGTGGAGAAACGGGAACCCTCTTGTACTGTTGGTGGGAATGCAAATTGGTGCAGCCACTCTGGAAAACAGTGTGGAGGTTCCTCAGAAAATTAAAACTAGACCTACCCTATGACCCAGCAATAGCACTGCTAGGAATTTACCCAAGGGATACAGGAGTACTGATGCATAGGGGCACTTGTACCCCAATGTTTATAGCAGCACTCTCAACAATAGCCAAATTATGGAAAGAGCCTAAATGTCCATCAACCAATGAATAAATTGTGGTTTATATACACAATGGAGTACTACGTGGCGATGAGAAAGAATGAAATATGGCCCTTTGTAGCAACATGGATGGAACTGGAGAGTGTTATGCTAAGTGAAATAAGCCATACAAAGAAAGACAGATACCATATGTTTTCACTCTTATGTGGATCCTGAGAAACTTACCAGAAACCCATGGGGGAAAGGAAATGGGAAGGAAAAAAAAAAAGGAGGTTAGAGTGGGAGAGAGCCAAAGCATAAGAGACTCTTAAAAACTGAGAACAAACTGAGGGTTGATGCGGGGTGGGAGGGAGGGGAGGGTGGGTGATGGGTATTGAGGAGGGCACCTTTTGGGATGAGCACTGGGTATTGTATGGAAACCAATTTGACAATAAATTTCATATATTGAAAAAAAAAGCTATATTGTGCAGATCTGCTTGTATTGTCATGAATGTTTTACAGCATTTCAGTATTACTAAGAGAGCAAATATTTTAGTAACTGTTAAATACTGTACTTTCATTGGGATTTAGTGCAGTGTTTAGCACAAAGATCATAGGTATAAGGTGCATCCATAATGACTAGCTTTTTTTTTTTTTTAAGAAGTTAGATGATTTCAAAAACACTTAGCTGATACATTAATATAATTCAGGTTGCTCTAATAATAAACTTAACAGTTCCTTAGATCCTATATAGATTTTGATCTTCTCTCTAATCCCTCTCGATTTTAGTAGAATATTGAAATACAAGGAAAGGCAGGAAAATAGCAGTTTTGACCAAGAATATTGCTATCAGATGAGAATGTTTCAGGGATACATCTTTTCCAATGCATTGCTTTCTCTTTGCTTATATTGATTTTATAATTCAGATTTTTTAATGTTTTTTATTTATTAGAGGTTAGTCTTTATTACTTCTTGAATTTTCTAAGAAAATTTTTTGAAGTAGTATATGCTATAAATAAAATTTTCATAGTTTTCTTTTCAAAAAATAATATAATTGTTACTATACTTTTAGATGTTAATTTCAAGTCTTCAGCCAAAATGGCAATCATTTAAGAAACTATTTTTTTAACCATTATATTTTTTTGTTTTGCTTCTTTTTTCAGTACCAGGGTTCTGATCAAGCAGGAAAGGAGAAAGCAAAAGGTAAAAAAAATAAATATTTTTATTTATATCAGCATTATGAGAACAGTGATCTTCTGAAATATTTTTTGAAAGTTAATAAATTCACCTAAGTAACTAAAAGACTGACTATCCAGTTTTTTGTTTATAGATAGCTTGAATAGCCAACCATTTTGCTCAGGTGGAGACTTAAAGATCATTGTTGATTCTAGCTCCGACATATATCCCACGTCTGATCACTTCTCACTACGTGTGCTATCAGTACCCCAATTCATATCGTTTATTGCCTAGAGTATTATGATGGTCTTAGAACCTGTCTCCTAACTTTTTTATTAGTTCTTTTTCTTACATTGATTTTATTATATAAAGTTGAGCATGTATGTATCTTACAACTGAGTAGTGTATATTCAAGAGAAACTCTTCCACATGTGTACTTTGAGACATATGCAAGCTTGTTTGGATCTTTGTTACGCAGCAAAAAGAGGAGAAGGCAAAAGAGAAGGGCAAGAGCCTGGGGAGGGAAGGAGACCATCCAAATGTCCATTAGCAGTAGAATGGTTGAATTGTGGGATACCCAAGTAATGGTACAGCAGTGAAAATGTATCAACTACATAGAATTAATGTAGATGACTCCCCCAAACATAATTTTTAACAAACGTCACAAGTCACACAAGGTAAGCAGTAGCATTCTGTTTGCCAAAAGTCCAAAACAGAAAAAAAAAATGTTCAAAGCTCATAAAATTTAAAGAAAAGCAAGGGAGTGATTATAATAAAAGCAGGATAGTTATTAACTTAGATGATGTCTCACTATAAATTTAACTTGTATTTTTTGGACTAATAAGGTTATCTTTTCATCCGTGTTTCCTCTTTTACGAAGTACTTTTCCAAGTATTTTTTTTACATTTTTTTTGGTGGTGTTGGTCTTTTGCTTATTGTCTTTATATATTTAGAATTTTTTGTTGGTTATACGTGTACTCTGTAGCTTTTATTTTTCTTTTCTTAATGCTGTCTTTGAAGGAAAGTTCCTAATTCTAATGTAATTGAACTTACCAATTTTTTCTGTTTTATCTTTCATTCCTTTGTAGTCTGTTCTTCATGTAGCAGTTAGTATGATCTTTTAAAAGCACAAATCAGAATTTGTCATTCTCCTGCTTAAAAGCTTCAGTTGTTTTTCACTGCTTTTATTTTATTATTTTTTTATTTTTTATATTATAAAAACTTCCTCTTTTATCAAGGTAACATGGAACAGATTTCTTGAGTAAAATGGAAAGTTTCCAATACAATGAAACATAAACCACCATACATACAATACTTGGCAGAAAAAACAAAAGAGCAAGTTTACACAGTCCCTGTGATAGCCATGACCTTATTCTTAGATTAGTTGCTTCCTCCATCTACCAAGTGTATTCTGCTGGGTACAGAGCTCTGCATGGCTTCTGGGGTCACACTCAGCCAAGGCTGCAGCCCAAATAGCACTCATCTGGCTGGGCCATGGTGCTGTTGGCTCTGCTCACTTGAAGCAGAGCAGGTCACCAGCACATTCAAACAGTCTGAATATCCTTTCAATATCAAAGGGAGAAACAAGAAAGTAACATAATAATGTTGTCAGAAAGATGTTAGCTTCATTTCTTTGGCTTCTTGGTCAGTGTCCTCCAGAACAAGATGTGAGGTTCTGGTTCATGGATCATATAATGGACCCATCCCTGACTCTGCTGAAAGCCAAGATGCCTCCAAGTTCAGACTCAGCTATCAAATGTGTTTGAGACTGGCGTGGCTATGCCCTTGGGCAACATGGCATGCTGTACTGGAACTCCTCCTTGTTGTATTTGTCCGCATGGTAAATCTGTTTGTGCGGTTGTGCGATGTGATCGCTCCACCTGAGGACCTTCAGCCAACCTCTAAACAACTCCCAGCAGCACACCACTGCTTTTAGAGTAATACTGACTTAACCATAGCCGAAAAGGACCTGAAGGATTTACACCTTCCCTACTTCTCTGACTTTCTTACTACTCACCCTGTTATTCATTGTGTTTTAGCTACACTGAACTTCTTTCTGCCATTCTTCTCTTTGTCTGGAATATTCCTCCTCAAGATATTTGCATGCCTGGCTTATCAACATTTGTGTTTCAGCCAAAATAATCTCCTCTTAACATTGTTTTTCTCTGATCTCAGCATCTAAGTAGCTCCCCACTCTCTAGTTACTTTCTCTCTAGGACCCTTTTTTAGTCCTCACTCTTTTTCATAATTTCGTATTTAGTTATAAGTTTGTTTGTTCTGTCGTCCCTCACCTTCATTAGCATATATTCATCAGAAGAGGGATTTTATTACTTTTGTTTATTTTGTATCGCCTGTGCCTGGATGTGACAAGCAATAACGTAGGCATTCAGTAAATAAACCATGAATATAGTCTGTCTCCAGATTTTTTTTTTTTTTTAATATTCTAACTCTGGATCATTCTTGTGAATATTTACAAGAAAGGAAAAGACATATGGCCCTCCCCCAAAGTGTTGATCTCTAGTTAGGCTTCTTTTCTCTTCTTTTAAAGGAAAGGTATGACATTTTCGAAGTCATGATTCCCCAAAGTACTCTTCCCCAACTCTATTTTTTAATCCTTTCATACTCATTAGATGACTTTGTCTTATATTTTAGAGGCAATAGAAGGTATCATGAGAATTATCTCAGATTTCTACTACCAGTTCTGTAAACTATCTTATATCTTCACTAAATCTTTCCCTTCTGTGACTGTGGAAGTACTGTAGTTTCCTCTAGTCAAAGGAATCTGCAATCTGGATTCCATCTTTCTCAGGGACTTCATGGCATCAATTAATTCTTCTCTTTCTTATATCCTCCACCAGTCACTGTCAACTGGAGGCTTTACACTGATACTCAAACATACTTAATTTTCCCCTATTGAAACAATTTTTGCTCCCTTTCTGGGTCCTTTCCCTTTCCTGCTATGCCTCTTCACTCTTATCTCCCATTCACTTCTCAGTCCTCTCCACAGTACAACCCTTGCTAATGGCAAAGTAGGAGTCATGGAAGGATAACAAAGGGAATTAAATTGGCAACTTTCTACATTTCATATAATTTTTAATCTTTTGATACTGGGGAATGGCTCTGTTTTAAAGTCATTACGTTTAACAAAAGAAAGATTTTAAGAGGCTGTGAAATTAAGAGTCTTTGGGCAAATTATAAGTCATCATGATTGATTTCAGTTTATATGTAAACATATAAAGGGGATATCAAAAATATAAAAATGTCAAGTCAACTATTTAATGCATTATTGCTTTTTTATTTTTATGATTCTGCCTAAAATCATATGGCTGTTGTAATAACTTTTATTTTTAATTGTTTTAGGAATATTTTGAAAAGAAAAGGTTAAAATCAAAAATGAAATTACTGGGGGTTTTATCCCCTGTCAAAAATTCCACTGTCAGTTTAGACCTCCTTAACTTGTATATGGTAAATCACATATCTTGCCAGAAGAAAACACCTGGTAAGTCTTTTCATTAGCATTTTGTTTTGACTCTAAAATAATCGTAACATTCAGTTTTCTAATAAAATTGTAACTTTAGAACTCAAAGTATAAATTAGTACTTTTGTTAATTCTTAAAATCTTCTGTGGCTTCATATTTTTAAGTTATGTGTTATATACAATTAACTTTGTAAGGTATGGTCAAACATTATATTGCAGTTGTTTTAGTTACTACATTAGTCTGCTTAGGCAGATAGTTACCAAAGTTAGCTAAAGGGCTAAGGGAATAAATGTCTTTACTGTCTTACAGTATTTAGAGAATTTGTTTGAAAGGAGGCACTGAAAAAGGTTTTTCCATTAATGATTAGTTTCATATATCACAACTTGAATAATTTCTTAGGCATTCTTAGAATGTTAACTATAGTAGTCTAATACTTCAAAACAAAGTTCATTTGCCTATGTTTAGAGTCTTCAAGTAAATAAAAAGTTTAGACAGAGTATATTTTTGTCTCAAGGGAACTTGTGTGCGATATTTAATCTTCAAGATAAGTGCTAAAATGAGAGCCTAAGAAATAAGACTGTTCATAAAGGAGGATAGAAATTGCTTA
Organism: Panthera pardus; assembly: GCF_024362965.1. Taxonomy (NCBI): domain Eukaryota; kingdom Metazoa; phylum Chordata; class Mammalia; order Carnivora; family Felidae; genus Panthera; species Panthera pardus. The sequence continues at coordinate 74,314,958 of NW_026526991.1, read as the reverse complement.
TAACTACTGTTAGTATATCCTCTTTTCCTTTCTCTGCCATTTTTGTATCTTACTCTGCAGATGACGGTTTACACAAGGAAATTTAGTTATACTTTAAAAGTAAATATACTATTTATGGATTTTAGCAATAAAATTTTTTGTTGTAAATATGATTGATGTATTTACCTTCTTTTTCTTCACTTAACGTAATACAGTGTTATCAGCCACAGTCATGATGTTTATTGATTTTATAGCTGAAAGTTTGCACCCTCTGCAAACCTGTATTTCCCCTACTCCACAGCCCCTAGCCCCCAGCATCCACTTTTCTACTCCGTTTCTATGAATTTGACTTTTTTTTTTTTTTTTTTTTTTTTTTAGATTCCATATGTAAGTGATACCATGCATTATTTGTCTTTCTCTAGCTTACTTCAGTTAACATGCCTTTACGGTCCATCCAAGTTGTCACAAATGGCAGGATTTCCTTCATTTTCATGGCTGAAGAATATTTTGTCATATGTGTATACCACATCTTCTTTACCCATTCATCCATTGACACACACTGAACTTATTTCCATATCATGGCTATTGTGAATAATTTTCCTGTGAACATGGGAGTGCAGGTATCTCCATATGATGCTCTTTTCATTTCCTTTCAATATATACTCAGAAGTGGGATTCCTGAGTCCTATGGTAGTTCTACTTTTAATATTTTGAGGAACATACATTATGTTCACTGTAGTAGCTCCATCCATTTACATTCCTACCAACAGCAATCAAGAGTTCTCTTTTTCTACATCCTTGCTGGCACTTGTTTATCTCTTGCCTTTTTGATGATAGCCATTCTAACAGGTATGGGTTGATATCTCATTGTGGTTTTGATATGCATCTCCCTGAAGATGAGTGATGTTGAGCATCTTTTCATGTACCTGTTGACCATTTGTATGTCTTCTTTGGAAAGCTGTCTATTCAGTTTCACTGCCCATTTACAAAATTAGCTTGTTCATTTTTGGCTAAGAGTTGTATGAGTTCATTATATATTTTGTATATTGAACCTTATCAGATAAATGATTTGCAGATATATTCTCCCATTGCATAGTTTGTCTTTTCATTTTGGGAAAGATTTTTTTTGCTGTGCGGAAGAGTTTTCGTTTTTTGTTGTCTCTTTGTTTTTATTTAAATTTTAGTTACCATACAGTGCAATATTGGTTCCAGGAGTAGAGTTCATCATATAACACCCAGTGCTCATCACAAGTGCCCTCCTTAATACCCATTATTCACCCACATCCCTCCATCAACCCTCAGTTCTCTATTGTTAAGAGTGTCTTGTAGTTTGTTTCCTTCTCTCTTCTTCCTCCCCCCCTTCTCATATGTTCATCTGTTTTATTTCTTAAATTCCGCACATGAGTGAAATCATATGGTATTTGTCTTTCTCTGACTTATTTCACTTAACATAGTACATTTTAGCTCCATGCTTTTTAATTTTTTTAAATGTTTATGTTTGAGAGAGAGACAGACAGAGCGTGAGCAGGGGAGGGGCAGAGACAGAGAGGGAGAGGAAGACACAGACTCTGAAGCAGGTTCCAGGCTCTAAGCTGTCAGCACAGAGCCCAATGCTGAACCTGAACCCACGAACCACGAGATTGTGACCTGAGCCAAAGTTGGAGGCTCAACTGACTGAGCTATCCAGGTGCCCTGATTAGCTCCATGCTTCTTAGTTTGATATAGTTTCACATGTTTGTTTGCTTTTGGTGTCAAATCCAAAAAAAAATCATCTCCAAGACTGATGTCAAGGAACTTACCTCTTATGTTTTCTTCTAGGAGGTTTATGGTTTTAGGTCATATGTTGAACTTTTTAACCCATCTTGAGGTGAATTTGTGTATGGTGTAAGATAGGGGACCAGTTTATTTTTCATGAGGCTGTCCAGTGATTTATTTACCTTCATATATTTCCTTTCTCCTTCACTTTCTTTTCATTTATATATTCAACATGTTTATTGAGTACTTACCCTAAGAAGTATATTGGATGCTAGGAATAGAATAGAAAGTGATGGGGTCAGGGCACACTGCCCAAAAATAAGGCACCTTGGCATACTGACTATTCTAAGCACAAGGAATTTGAGAAGCAGCAGAGAAACAGGAAGGATTCTCATTTGAGAACTGTCCTCCCTATACCTTGAGGAAAGGAACGTCTTTATCTCCAAGACAGAGGGACGCCGAGAACAATCTGAACAAACAAGCCTTGCTGTTTTTGAGGAACATTTATTATGCTTCACTTAGTTCATACCCTTTTTTGTTCAATCACATTTTCCCACTACTTTCCACTCTTCATCAAACCTAGTATAAAAGTGCTCAGGTTTAACCACTTACTTGGGTCTCTATTTCTTTATAAAGTTTTCCATTTAAAATTTATTCAGTAGATTTATTTAATAAAACTCTTCATTTGTATGAAGTTTATTTATTAATTTGTCTTCTGTTATAGAGTCCCTAGCTGAGAATTTAGAAGAGTAGAGGAAAAACATATTTTTCCTTCCCTACAAAAGCAAAAGTTTATTAGTGATGGTATTAGGAGGAGGACCTTTAGAAAGTGATTAGGTCATGATGTTGGAGCCCTCATGAATGAAATTAGTGCTTTTAAAAGGAGACCCCAGAGAGTTCTTCTTGCTTCTTTCACTGTGTGAGGACACAGTGAAGAGACAGCTTTCTCTGAACCAGGACTGAGGCTGTCACCAGACCCTGAGTCTGAGAACACTTTGATTTTGGACTGCCAATTTCCAGACTGAGAAATTAATTTCTGTTGTTTATAACCACCCAATCTATGGCATTGTGTTAGTGCAGCCTGAATAGATTAAGACTCTTTACTAAAAGAAAGGGCACTGGTGCCGCTGGGCCACTGCTAGAATCAGGGACTTGAATATCATCAAGATTTTTTTCTCATTTTAGATATTAACTTAATTCTCTCAGGTTGTCTTTTTCATTTAGGCTTAAAACTTGACCTTAAAAAAGTAATATTGTTCATCTCTCCTGTTTTGCCACAAGGGAAACACTGAGAGTTGTTGCTTGGTTCTGAGTTTTAAAATTTTACTGAAAGGATACTACCTTGCCCTATTGGTGCCAGGTCCTAGCACTGGAACAATTATTTATAACCACAAGGATGTGATCCTATTATTGATTCATCTTGGGTCAGATGGCTGCCCCTAAATCAATCATTTTTCTAGAGACAGGGTTTTATAGGAAGATAGGAAGTTCTCTATGCAAACCATATAGCTGGTGTGTATGTAAAAAGCATTTTTCAGAAAAGGAAAGTAGTTAAAAGTACTGAGCAGACCAAATCGTGATATCTTGTATAAGGAGAGAAAAGACTTATGTTTCTATCAAGTTTAAAAATCTAGGGGCACCTGAATGCTCAGTAAGTTGAGTATGCTTAACCGACTAGGCCACTCAAGTGCCCCATGAGTGACTGACTCTTGATTTTTGGCTCAGGTCATGATCTCACAGTTGTGAGGTCGAGCCCTGCAGTGGAGCCTACTTAAAAAAAATCTGTTAAGAGAGATAGAGTTAATGAAGTACAATAAACTGCTGTAAGTGCTATAATAGAGAACATATGTAGTGGTATGGACATGTATTACATAGCATCTGATATAGTTGGGGGGTCAAGGAAGTTTGGGGAGAAGAAAACAATAGAACTGAATTATTATGGCCCTTTTTATGAGGACTATGTAAGATGATGAAAAAGAGATGATTTGAATTATTTATGACAGTTTTTAGTGCTGTAATGACTTCTAGTACATATAGAATATAGGTAGTTTTAGTAGATTTCTAAGATGTATATTTATTTAATGAACATTGTATATCAAACATTGTTTTTAAAAGATTTTATTCTTATTTCTTATAATTATAATTTTTTTCATTATAGAAACTGTGAGAAAACCAACCTATGTGAATATGCATAGAGATATAAAAATGCCCTTAAGAAAGCATGATTTAGAACTTCCAATGTCACCTCACTATATACCATCTAAGCTCTGCATTGATGATGTAGAAAACAAGTAGGTTTTATCTAGGTTGTATATTATTTAGGTATTTAAACAGGTCATTATCAGTACTGTTTTATTCATTGGAAAATGTACAAAGGACTTACTCTTCTAGCTGTTTGTTTTTTTTTTGTTTTTGTTTTTTTTTTTTTGGTTTGGCTGTTTACAGTATTATTAAACTATTAAGACCTTTATCAAATGAGCTAATGTTTATACTATGTATTTTATGTGTAGTTTGACTTTCCTTATCCTAAAAATGTCTCTTGAGTAATAATATAATTTTTATAAAATTAGAGAATGATTTAGAGTTCTATATGTTTTTGTGTATTTGTATACAACTATGCATTTTAAATATATAGAAAAAGATAAGTTTATTGCCAGCTATTTTTTTTAACCTTAACATTTTCTTTTCATTTGTATGTACTATCAAAGACTAGGCAACAAGAAAGAACTTGCCCCAGTTCAGGTGAGATTTAAAACAAAAATGTTTAAGTTACTTTAACAATCGTGACATACCATCAAATGATATAAATTTTTCAAATATCAGAGAAAATTGTCCTTTAAAATTTTGTTTACAGTCTTAAATTATTTTTAAAGTTTTTTTTTTTTATTTTAATTTTATTTTTTATTTTTGAAGGAGAGAGAGAGACAGAGCATGAGCGGGGGAGGAGCAGAGAGAGAGAGGGAGACACAGAATCTGAAGCAGGCTCCAGGCTCTGAGCTGTCAGCACAGAGCCTGATGTGGGGCTTGAACTCACAAACCGTGAGATCATGACCTGAGCCAAAGTCGGACGCTTAACCAATGGAGCCACCCAGGCGCCCCTAAAGTTTTCAATATGAGAAAATTATACTTTAAGAATATTTTAACTGATTGTTTATGAGGAACCCTTTGGAGTTCTAGTAATGTAGATTAGTCCTCTGTGTATATAACAATTGATTCTCCTTGTTACTGATGAGCTACAAAGGATAATTCATTTGGGGATTCCTGATTTGGGTTAATATGATAAGCTGAGAAATTCCTCTCTTCTAGCATAGTGACTGGATTATTTTATATCAAATTATTTTCAATATTTCCACTGGTCTCAAGATTATTTTTTTCAATGTATTGCAAGTGATTTTTTAGTAAATAAAATTTTAATCAATTAGAAAATCTATAGATTGTGATTAAAGCTTGAAATTTTAAGGTTTAATGCTACATTATTATCTTTCTTTGCTTTGAATTGCCAAAATTAAACTACATCAGAGAATGGCAGTGATACCAAAATCTTTTGGAAATCTTTTTACCTGAATTGTGCGTCAGTGAAACTCAAATTTCCTGTCATTTGGAGATGGCATGAAACTTGAGGGTGGATCAGTAGTAAGAAAGGCAGACGGAAAGGAGCTCTTAAGTACAATTTTAGTTGATAACCTATCATGTCTTAACCTCTCTCGTCTTAAGAAATCTTGTTAATTACTGATGACTTACTTTTCCTTGGAACTTCTTCTGCAGTCCATGACCTTTTCCACTTCTATTTGACTTTCCTCTTTTCTAGTTTATATATTTTGGCAAATCGAATGGTTGTATCTTCTTTTCCTATAGTTGTCACAAGTAATGGACTCAGAAAGAATGTTTGAACCTCAGTTCAACAGAATAGAAAATTGCAGTTTTACTCCACCATCCTTCGCAGCAGAGTTATCTTCTAACAGAAACATTACAAAACAAAATTTCATTCCCAGAACAGCACCTAGTCCTCAGAAAGTTGCATATGAAAAAAAGCAGGATGAGCAGGTACATTTAAATCACTAGACTTAGCATTTTATATTATTGTATTTTTATGAAATGCTCTTTTTTTTCTGTTCTGATGGATTTAAAAAATAATGGTTGTGAATTGCTATAGATATAGCCAATTTAGGATGTCAGGTATAATAATTCCTCTTTGGTCAAAATTTAATTGTCTGCACTGTAAAAGATTATGAATTCAAAAACTGGAATGTTCCTTAAAAATATTTGAAATCATCATCCTTTTATAAAATAATTGACAGTGAAATTGAAAATAGTTCAGTATGAGTATATAAGAGCTGATGATGGTAATCACAGTAAATGACTAGTTGGTGATGTCATGGTGGCCCAATTTGTATGATATGGAAAGGACCCTATGAAGAGCAGTACATAATCTCAGTGATGTCATGGTAATCCATTAAATTAGGAGTTGGGATGGCTTGATTCTTTTTTATGATTTGACAGGTGACAACTGGTTATGTGCACTTGAATTCAAACTATACAAATCTTTTTGTATAGATAGAGATGTGTAGTGCTAAAATGTTCTGTCAGTGAATTCTCTAAAATTAAAAATCTAAAAACATCCAGAGTTTAAAATTCTGAAATATATCTGCCATAGGCCATACAAGTAGTCATTTTATTAGATTATATAGAGAGTTTTAAAAAAATAAATAAAATTATGTATTATACTAATGTATAGTGGTAGTAGGGGGAAATGGTTATATAAACATGATGTCTTGTTAATGGCAATATTTAGTTTTGAATTTTTCCCATTTTTTTTAGCATGCACTGGTTTTATGCCATATTTCTGTATTTGTCACTTATAAATGAATTTATAATTTATAAATTTGTAATTGCAATTTTATAAATTATAGTTATATATGGTATGTTATATATAATATATAATGATATGATTCAGTTTTATTAAGATATTTATTAAAATATGTTTTCTGTTTTCCAGAGAAGAGAAAATGAAGTATTATATTCCAGTGATATGTTATCCTTACTAATATAAGGATCCATTAACTTTGGAATGATACAATAAAAACCATTTAGTTATTAGTTTGCATTTTATAAGACTAAAATGTGCATCCTAGATAGATTATGGGATAGAGAGAATAAAACTCTCTGTAATCTCTACTTAAATAATCTTTGCTTTTAGGCTGCAGGTTAGTGATTATCTCCAGAGGGGTAAATAATAATATACTTAATACCCAGAAGAGAAAATTAAAGAGAGAGGCTAATGTTCTTGTCCAGGATGTAGTGTCACATTGTGAAGTATTAGAGAAGTCTTTAATTGCTTATTTGGAGTGGTTTCAAAAAAAGTGAGAAGAATTAAAATGGAACTGTAAAACAAAAATGAGTTGAAAAAACAGGCTAGAAGAAAAAGTAGGCTTTGGCTTGCTGGTCTTTGAAAAAGTAGTATAGAGCCAACATATAGTATTCTCTTCTCTTTTGGTCTGTTTTTGTTTCTCACTTCATGAGATGACTTTGTCCCTGCATTTCTGTCACTGTTTCTTTGAAACTGAGATGTGAGATGTATTTCCAGACATTACTTCTAGCTCTCCCTGACTTTTGACTCCCCCTCTTTTTCTGAATATCTCTTTTGTTTTCCCTTGTTTCATTTTGTTTTGTTTTTTACTGACTTTCTGTCATTGGTTGTCTTTGGACTTCTCATTTCTATGTTTCATGGCTAATAAATAAAATGTGTTACAAATATAAATTATTATTACTGGATAGATTAGTGTTGGGCCACTGTAATGTCATACATTATATGGTACCATCCATATTAACACATGGATTACCTCATCTGGTTCCACAAGTTTTTCCATATGTTCCCCATTTTGGACTCAATGATACTGATATTCAGAAAGATTAAAGTAGCATTCTAAAATTACTCAGTAAATGGAAAAAACAGATAAGTACAGCTAGTTTTTTTTTTTTTTCTTTTTTTTAGACAAATTATTTTCTGTCAGAGACAATTTGCTCAATTGTATATAACCATTCATCTATCTGTGGACATTTGGGCTGTTTCCACACTTTGGCTATTATTGATAGTGCTGCTATAAACATGGGGGTGCATGTGTCCCTTTGAAACAGCACACCTGTATCCCTTGGATCAATACCTAGGAGTGCAATTGCTGGATCATAGGGTAGTTCTATTTTTAATTTTTTGAGGAACCTCCATACTGTTTCCAGAGTGGCTGCACCAGCTTGCATTCCCACCAACAATGCAAAAAGAGATCCTCTTTCTCCGCATCCTCGCCAACATCTGTTGTTACCTGAGTTGTTAATGTTAGTCATTCTGACAGGTGTGTAAGGTGGTAAAAAATATATATATTTGTTAACCTCTGAGAAAATGGTACTCCTCATAGTATCAGTTCTGTTATTTTAATAATCATGTAAATACCGGTATTGCTTTTATTGCTAGCACATTATTTTGTTTTCAATAAGGACACAATTACTTTCTTTTAAACCAGAAAAGACTTTTTTTTATTTGCATATAGAGATCCACTTGAATGGTATTTTATGGTAAATAATTTAAATTGTGTATATGTACATTTACCATTTTGGCAGATTCTTCTTTCTTTTTTCAGCTCATTAAAGTTAATTATTCTAATAGTTTGGTTTCCAAATTAAATGAAAATCAAGATGCTCTCAGTCCATCATATAAAACAGCACAATTTGGGTCATTATTCGAAAGATTAAACAGGTAAGCAAAGATTTTTAATTTTTTAAGTAATCTCTACACAAAACATGGGTCTCAGACTTAACAACCCTGAGATCAAGAGTCACATTCTCTACCAACTGAGCCAGCCAGGCGTCCAGGAAAGCAGTCTTTGAAGGAAATAAAGAGGCTGCAGCATTCTTTGAGTATTAATTTGATTTTAATGGACACATTTTTTTAGAAATGTAGACAAACCTAAGTAATACTTCTAGAAAAAACACTGGAAGTTAAATAAGCATTTAATTAAAATAGTTTTAAGTAATTATTTTCTAATGTGCACAGTCTACCTTTCAATTATTTAAAAAAGCTCTTTTGAGCCAACGTGTTTGCATTTGTTTTATAACATCCATAAATTGCTAGTTCTTTTTCTGTATCATAAACATATTTATTTTTCATATTTGTGGTAGTTGATCAGTGCCCCACTTTTATTTTCTAGCTATTTGTATATAAATCCTGGCTCATTGTTTTAAAATCCATTAAACTTGTAAAACCAGTTTGAATCACTCTTGGTAATCGTGGTGAGAAACCTTGACTCTGTAATCCTATCCCAGTATTCCTCATTTTAGTAAATGACACTACTGTTCACTCACCTGCTTACACCAAAATTAAAGTTGTCCTTGATTGCTTCCTTTCCTTCAACTGCCAATATCTGTTACATCAACAAAGTATTGCCACTTCTGTACTTTAATAAACTTTAAAGTTAACTACTCACATTTCTACCTCAATAGGTTCCATCCCAGTCTCAGCCACTACTGACTATAGCCTGGATAATTGTAATAGCCACATAACAGTTCTTTTTGTTTTCTCTGTCCTGAGATCCATTTATTATTATTATTTTTTTACAGTTCTATTGATGTATCATCAACGTGCAACAAACTGAATTTATCTAAAATGTGCACTTTGCTAAATTTTGACCTGTATCAAATATAATGAACATATTCATCATCATTGGTAGTTTCTTTGGGCATCTTTGTAATCTTCCTCTGGCCACTTCACATCCCTTACTCTCAGCCTAAGGCAACTGCTGATCTGCTTTCTATTAGTCTGTATTAATTAGTCTGTATTTTCTAAAATTTTATGTAAGTGGCATCATATAGTACGTTGTCTTTTTGGTCTAGTTTCTTTCACTCAGCATAATTATTTTGAGATTCTTCTATGTTGTTTGTTGTGTGCATTGATATTCAATCCTTTTTATTGCAGAGTAGTATTCCATTGTATGGACACAGCACAATTTATTCATCTGTTGATGGACATTTGGGTTTTTTCCCCTCCAATTTTGGCTATTCCAAACAAAGCTGCTATGAAAGTTCATATAAAAGTCTTTGGACATACGCTTTCATTTCTCTTGGGTAAATATCTGCAAGTGGAATGGCTGGGTCATATGATAGGTGTATATGTAACTTTTTTTAAGGAACCAACAGACTATTTTCCAGAGTGATTTGAATCATTTTACATTCCTGTCAGCAATGTATGAAAGTTCCAGTTGCAACACTTCCTTGACACAGTTGGTACAGTCAGTCTTCTAAGATTTAGTCAGTAGTAGTACAGCTTTCTCCCTCTATGTGAAAGCAGAGCATTCCTATGAAACCTTTCATAAATTGAAATGGTGTTGTAAAGCAAAGAAGCAATTACAATTAACTTATATGGAAAATTTTTGGAGCTTTCCCAGACCCCAAAAAATAATCTCCCTTAGGTTTTTCTAATACCTTAGGACACATCTTGTCAATGATGCACAAAATAAATTGGGATAAGGCACAGATGCGCGCAGACACAGTTCAAAGCTGCAGTAGCTTGATGCTGAGATGCTGGGTGTAGTTCTGGGGAAGGAGCCTGGCAGTGCCACTCTTGCTGCTCAGGGTACGGTGTGCATGCCGCGTCTCTGACAGCTTGCTGCAGAACAAACACTGACTGACAGCTGTTTTCACTTTTCACCTTTTTTTTTTTTTTTTGTAAAAGCAAAAATCCTTTTCAGATTTCCTTGGGTTAGTAAAAATAGGTACTAACGTAGATCCTTTCATAAAAGCGAAGTGGCATAATGTAAGCTTTTGAAAAGGCTGGATACATGTATCTCATTGTGGTTTTAATTTTACATTTCCCTAACAACTAATGATGTTCACAGCTTTTCATGTGCTTATTAGCTATTTGCATATCTTTGGTGAAATGCTTACCCTTTTTATTTCTGTAATTTTCTTTTTGAAGTAAAAAAAGGTTTTGATTTTGATTGAAATCCAGTTTATTAATTTTTTCATTTATGAATCTTGCATATGGTGTCATAGCTAACGAATCTTTGCTTAAACCAGGGTCATGAAGGTTTTCTCCTGTCTTGTAGTTTTAGATCTCACATTTAAATCTGTGATCCATTTTGAGTTAATTTTTATATATGGTGTGAAGTGAATTTCAAAATTCATCATTTACATTTGTGGAAAGGAAAGAAAATCTTTTCCCCGCTGAATTGTTTTGGCACCTTTGTTGAAAGTCAGTTCACCGAAAAATGTAATTTATTTTTCCCTTGGAATCTCAGTTCCATTCCATTGATCAATCATGTCTGCTTTTATATTAGTGCCATGCTGTCTTTATTACTATAGCTGTACTGTAAGTTTTGAAATTGGGAACTACATTAGTCCTTTAATTTGTTCTTCTTTTTGCAAAATGTTTTGGCTCCTAGGTCTTTGCATTTCCATCTAAGTTATAGGATCAGCCTGTCAGTTTCTATTTAAAAAAAGAAAAAAAGAAAGAGCAAGAGAGAGAAAGCAAGCCCACTTGGAATTTGGGGATCAACTTGGGGAAAATTGTGATTTTAAAATTAGTGATTCTTCCAATCCACAAGCATGAATTGTTTTTCCTATTAGTTTCTTTCTTTTTTTTTTTTTTTTTGAATGCAGATTTCATTCATAGTAATATGAATGAAGCTTTCTTCATAGTAATCCTAAATTTGAACTGTTCCAGATGTCCATTAAGAATAGAATATTAAAGGGGTGCCTGGGTGGCTCAGTTGGTTAAGCATCCAACTTCAGCTTGGGTCATGATCTTTCGGTTCGTGGGTTCAAGTTCCACATCGGGCTCTGTGCTGACAGTTTGGAGCCTGGAGCCTGCTTCAGATTCTGTGTCTCCCTCTCTGCTCCTCCCCTGCTTATGCTCTCTGTCTCTCTCTGTCTCTCTCTCAAAAATAAACATTAAAAAAATATTATACGTACACGTGCAACTAGTGAAACATTGTGTGTCAACTCTACTTCAATACAAAGAATAGAGTATTATATAATCATATAATGGAATAATACACAGAAATGGAAAAGAATGGACTACTGATAACATGCAGTAGCAAGTAACAACATGGATGAAACTCCATACCAAAGAGGACCATTGTATAATTCCATGTATATGAAGTCCAAAGACAGCCTTGATTAATGTATGGTGACAGCAAACAGAATGGTGGTTACTGTTGGGAGTTATAAACTTGGAGGAGCATGAGAAAACCTTCCAGTATGCTTGAAATGTTCTCTCTCCCCAGCCCCCACAGTTTTATTGAGATATAACTGACAAAAATAAATTCAAATAAGTCGTATGTTTAAGGTGTTCAACATGATGATTTGATATACATATATGTTGTGATATGATTACCACAGTCAAGGTAACTAGCATATTCATCACCTTATGTAGTTACCTTGTGTGTGTGTGTGTGTGTGTGTGTGTGTGTGTGTGTGTGTGTGTGTTAAGTCTATGTAAGAGATGCTCTGTTAACAGATTCCAAATATGTAATGTATTATTCTAGCCCCTATGTTGTACATTAGTGACAAATATAACTTACTTGTGTTTTAACTGGAAGTTTGTACCCTTTGACTAATATCTCCCCATTTCCACCCCCACCCCCCCACCCCCTTCCCCAGCCTCTGGCAGTTCTGCTCTTTGCTTCTTGGAATGTGACTTTTTAGATTCCACATATAAGTGAGGTCACATGGTATTTATATTTCTGTGTCTGGCTTATTTCACTTAGCGTAATGTCATTCATATTCATCCATATTGTCACAAATGTCAGGATTTCCTTATTTTTTTATGGCTGAACAATATTCCATTGTATTTAATCTTTAATTTCTCTTAGTGTAATGTATTGCGTTCAATAAAGCCTTGTGCTTCCTTGGCTAAATTTATTCCTAAGCATTTTATTCTTTTTATGCTTTTGTGAGTGGTATTATTTTCTTAGTTTCATTTTTGAATTGTTCTTTGCTGGTATATAGGAATACAATTAATTTTTTAAGATTGATCTTGTCTCCTGTGACCTTGTTGAACTCATTATTAGTTCTACTAGTGGTTTTGTAGATTCTTTAGGTTTTTCACTATTACTGGATTATGTTGTCTATAAATAGAGATATTTTTAATGGTTTTTCAGTCTGGATGCCTTTTACTTCTTTTTCTTGCTGACTGCAGTGACTAGAATCTCTAGTATAGTGTTGAATAGCAAACAAGCAAGGCAAGAGTGGGCATGCTTGTATTATTCCCAGTCTTAGAGAAAAGCATTTAGCCTTACACTATCATGATGTCAGTTGTAGGTTTTTAGTAGGTGCCCTCTATCAGGGTTAGGGAATTCCCTTCTATCCCTAGTTCTTTGAAAGTTTTTAGCATGGATTTTGTCAAATGTTCTTTCTGTGTCTCTTGAGATTATCTTGTAGGTTTTTTTCTTTTATTCTATTAATATATTGTATATTACTTTATTTTCAAAAGTTAAACCACCTTAGGTTCCTGGGATAAAAGCTGCTTGATCTTGGTATATAATCCTCTTCATATCTCGTGGGATTTGGTTTGCTATTATTTTGTTGATAATTTTTACATCTCTGTTCGTGAAGAAATTGGTCTGATTTTTTTCTTGTGATGTTTTTGGCTTTGGTACTAAAGTTGATACTGACTTTACGGTAGAGTGAGTTGGAAAATGTGTCCTCTATTGAAGGAATTTGTGGAGGATTTATATTTTTTCCTTAAATGTTTTTGCACCTGCTTTACTTAATGGGATGACTTTTAACTACTATATATATTTTTTAATGTCTTTAGGTTTTCTAATTTCTTCTTGAGTCAATTGTGGCAATGTGTGTTTTTCTAAGAATTTATTCATTTCATCTAAGTTGTGTAATTTGTTAGCTGTGTGATAAAGTTGTTTATAGTATTTCCTTGAAAACCTTTTAATTTCCTTAAAGTTGGTAGTGATGTCCCTTCTTTAATTCTAGATCTGTGTATTTCTTCTTTTTCTTTCTTGGTCAATATAGCTAAAGATTTTATTGATATTTTTAAAGAACTAAGTTTTGCATTTCATTTGCTTTCTTTGTTATTTTTCTGTTTTCCATTCCATTGATTTCTGTCTTAATGCTCATAATTTCCTTTTTCTGCTCGCTTTGGGTTTAGTTTGTCCTTTGTGTGTGTGTGTGTGTGTGTGTATTTATTTTGTAGATTCTTAAAGTGTAACTTTAACTTACTGATTTGATATTTTCTTCTGATTTAATATAAGTATTTAAAACTGTAAATTTCCCTCTAACCAATGCTTAGAGGTCAACCAATGATTGCTTGGAGGTTGTGTTTAAACATATTGAGCTAATAAGGCTTTTTTTCTGTGTGCAAGAACTCACATTCAGTCAGGAATGAGTAGATACCTGATGCCCTCTCTTGAGTGTGTATACAGCTTTACACATGTATGCAGCCTTTCAGACTGCTGGGGTATTTGGGAGTTTTCTCGATCTCCCTATGAAATTTCTGGATGGTTTTTTGCTTGCTCCAAATATAGCAACCTCAGTTAGCTGTGGTGATGGGCTTTCCTGAGGGCTTGCCACCAAGGTAATGTTATTTTTGGCAAATTCCCTGGGCATGGGGCTCCTCTGTCTTCATTCCTAGACTACTAAGCATTGGTAGAGCTATCAGCCATGGAGCTGGGGGTGGGAGGGAGGTAACTTCCCAGGGCTCCACAGTGGTAAGTGTTCACTGTTAAGGTTTAGTATTTTTTCTTGAAGTACTGCTTCTCAGTTTATTGTATGCCTTGGTTACTCTCCAGATTCTGAAATGATTGTTTCTGCAAGTGTTACCTGTTTCTGTCATTGCTTTTGGGCGACAGGATTTGCCAGACTTTTCACTTACTCCAAGAGTCTGTCCCATATTGATTAATTTTTGAATGTTAAATAAGCTTTGTATTCAGGAGATAAACTCTACTTGTTATAGCATGCTATCGTTGTTATGCATTCTTGTTTTTGATTTGCTAAAATTTTATTAGGAATTTTTGCATTAATCTTTATGAGGGTTATTATTTTCTATATTTCTTTCCTTGTGATAACTTTGTCTGGTTTTGAAATCAGCCTAACGTTGATGTAGTAGGGTGACTTGGGATGTATTCCCTAATGTGTAATTTTCTGAAGGTTTATGTAGAATTGATACAATTTCTTCCTCAAATGTCTGATAGAGTTCATCAATGAAGCCAATTGGTATGGAGTCTTTTTTTGTGGGAAGGTTTTTTTAAAAACTATAATTTCCATATTTTACTAAATACAAGGCTAGTCTGAATATTTTTTCTTTGAGTGAAATTTGGTAGTTTGTCATACAAGGATTATATCTATGTTTTATCTATGTTGTAGAATTTATTGACTGGAAATTAATAATAATCTCTTGTTATATATTTAAAATTTTTAACATTTGTAGTGATGTCTTTTCTCTCCTTGCTAATACAGATAACTTATGTCTTTCCCTTCTTTTTCCTGTTTTAAATTGAAGTATAATTGGCCTGTAACATTATAGTAGTTTAAGGTACAGTGTAATTAAATATTTGTATACATTGTACAATAATCACAATAAGTATAGTTACCATCTGTCAGGATACAAAGTTACAAAATTCTTATGTTGAGAATTTCTAAGATTTAACTCTTAGCAAATTTCAAGTACGCAATACAATATTAATTGACTATAGTCACCATGCTATAGTCACCATTACATTCCCATGACTGACTTATTTTATAATTGGACTTTTTACCTCTTGACCAACTTGACCCATTTCACCCACTCCCCAACTTCCCTCCCCTCTGGCAACCACCAGTCTGTTCTTTGTATCCATTAGTTTTGTTTTGTTTGTTTGTTTTTTTTCTTTATTTTTTAGGTACATAAGTAAAATTAAGTTATTTTTCTTTATTTCTCTGGCTTATTTGATTTAGCATAATACCCTCAAGTTCCATGTATGTTGTTACTGTTCCATGTATGTTGTCATGTTAATGACAAGATTTCATTCTTTTTTATAGCTAATAGTATTTCATTATATATATATATATATATATATATTGAATTGAATATATATAATATATATAAATATATATTATATGTATATATATAATATATATATAAATATATATATAATATATTATATATACATATATAATATATTATATTTATATATAAATATAAATTATATATATAAACATATATAAATATATATACATATATATAATATATAAAATATAAATATATATAAATATATATATATATAAATATATATATATATATATATTTTTTTTTTTCCCCATCTTATTTATCCATTCATCTATCATCGATGGACACTAGGTTGTTTCCATATCTTGGCTATTCTAAATAATACTGCAGTGAACATTGGAATGCATATATCTTTTTGCTCCCCCCACCCCCAGATTATTCTTATTTAGAGATGTTTACCTAGGGCGAAAGCTGAGGTCATTCATCAGAGATCATTTTTCTTATCCAGTAAAGGTATTTTAGTGCTGTAAATTGTCCACTAACTGGTCCTTTTGCTGTATTCTCCAAATTTTGATATGTTTTGTTTTAATTTTCATTCAGTTAAATATCTTCCTAATTTTTCTTTTGATTTCTTTTTCAGTCTATGAGTTAGTTAGAAATTTGTTGTTTGATTCCTAGACATCCTAAGGCATTCCTGTTATCTTTCTAAATTAGTTCCATTGTGGGCAGGAAACATCCTTTGTATGACTTGAATCCTTTCACATTTGTTGAGACTTGTGTTATGGTCAAGAATGTGGTTTACATTTTTTGTGATTATTGATATGGTAGGGTTTCAATAGGTTCTCTTATTATTTTTTTATTTGTCCCATATCTGTTTATTTTTCCTCTTTTTCTACCTTTTTTTAATTTGAGTGGGTTTTTTTAATGGCTTAATTTATTTTTTTTCTTGGCTTATTAGTTATGTCTGTTTTGTTTTTCAGTGGTTGCTTTAGTTTATAGTATATATTTTAACTTATCACAGAGTATCTTAAAATTTTACCACTTCAAGTATACTATAATAACATAGTATGCTTCCATTTTTCCATTCTGGCCTTTGTGTAGTTATATTCATATATTTTACTTACATACATGTTACGGATACAGTAATATATTATTGCTTATCTGTAAAAAGAGCTAAAAAATGAGAAAACATGTTTTTTATATTTAAGTACAAATTTACTGTTTTTGATGGTCTTCATTATTTTGTGTAGATCTAGATTTCCATCTGGTGACATTTTCCTTCTAAAGACTTCCTTTAATATTTCTTCTAGAAGGGTCTGCTAGTGATTAATTCTTTAATCTTTTGTGTATTTGTCTCTCTTGTATTCTTTTTGAAAGATGTATTTTGACTTGCATTTTTGCAACAAGAAATATGCTGTCATTTTTAATATCTGTATATGCAGTATACAATTTTTCTGTTTTTAAGATTTTTCCATCATGTATTCTCTACCATCGACTTTCTACTATGGATTTTATCCATTGCTTAGGATGTTCATTTTCTTACCATTTCTTGTGTTTGGGCTGTGTTGAGCTTCTTAAATCTGTGAACTTACCATTTTTATCAAATTTGAAAACAGTTTAGCCATTAACTTTTAAAATATTTTTTTTCTGATTTCTTTCTCGTCTTTGGGACACAAATTTCATGTAAGTTAGCCCACTTGAAGTTGTGTCATAGTTTGCTAATGTTTTGTTTTTATATTTTCAATATTTTTTCCTTTATTTCACCTTACATAGATTATATTGCTTTATCTTCAAACTCACTAATTGTATATTCTTTGATGTCTCATCTTCTCAAATCTGTTCAGTATAGTTTTCATCTCTATAGACGTTTGATTTAATTTTTCTTTATATCTTCCATGCATTTATTTCAACATGCCTAGTCTTTCCTCTTTCTTCTTGAAAATAGGGAATATAGTCATAATAACTTATTTTAATGTCCTTGTCTACAAATTCTATCATTTGTGTCATTTCTTGGTCTATTTCTAATCGATTTTTCTTCTCATTATGGGTTGTAACTTTTGGTTTCTTTCTATTCCTGGTAATTTTGTTTGAATTATGTACATTATGAATTTCGTCCTTCGGGTGTCTGGAAATTTTTGTATCTGTATAAATTATTGTAAGCTTTCTTCTTGATACAGTTCAGCTACTTGAAAATAGTATGATCTTATTGAGGCTTATCTTAAAAACTATTTTTTTAAATGTTTATTTATATTGAGAGAGCAAGAGCGCACGAGCAAGTAGGGGAGGGGCAGAGAGAGAGGGAGAGAGAATCCCAAGCAGGCTGTGTTGTCAGTTCAGAGTCCGACACAGGTCTCAATCTCATGAATTGTGAGATCATGATCTGAGACCAAATTAAGAGTCAGGCACTTAACCCACTGAGCCACTTAGGTGCCCCGATGCTTGCTTTAAATTTTTAAGTGGGACCAGATATGCCTTTAGTCTATGGTTAATTTTGCCCCCTGCTGAGGTACACTTCTGAGTACTCTGATTCCTTTTGAATTATGAGGTTTTCCACTCTGGCTGATGGAAATACATTTTCCATCTATGTGTGAGTTCCTGGACTTGTTCCATATTCTCCTTTTAGATGTTTTATTCCCCTTCCACACCCCAGCCTTGGGTATTACTTCCTATGCATGTGCTGATCAGTACTCAGCTGGAGATTTGAGAACTCTCTGTAGATCTCCAAAGTTCTTTCTTTGAAGCACTTTCCTTCATGATACTTTGCCCTGTGAACTCTATTCTCTGTATGCTTTCTGAACGTCTAGCTCTGTTTTTTTCAACAAAGGGAATCTGTGAGCTCTGACTGGGTTGTCTATTTTTATTTTGTGGCTTTTTTTTTCTTGAGAGAGAGAGGGTGCAAGTGAGTGAGGCACAGAGGGAGAGAGAGAGAGAGAAGTGGGGCTCACCGGAGCTTGTGTTTTACCTCAAGTGGGGCTCATGCTCACCCAATGTGGGACTTGAACTCACAAACTGTGAGATCATGACCTGAGCCAAAGTCAGATGCTTAACAACTGAGCCACCCAGTCACCCCTGTTTTGTGGCTTTTATACTCTTTAGGCAGTAAGCTAGGAGCAATCCTAGGGTTCACCTCATTTGCTGCGTTTCCTCTCTCTCTCTCTCTCTCTCTCTCTCTCTCTCTCTCTCTCTAAGATCATTATCCTGTTCTACCAGATGGTTGATGTCTGAAAACTTTTGTGTCCTGTATTTTGTCCAATTTTTTAAATTGTGTCAATTAAAAGGGGAAATCTAGTTCCTCTTACTTGATACTGGCCAGTTGGAAGTTTTGAAATTTATATTCAGCTAACAATGAAACTCATATTTTTCAAGGCAAAATGCAAGTCAGTTTTACTTTTGTATGTAGAACCTTTCAGCGTTTCTTATTGCTCTCTTAACAAATAAAGCTCTATCCATATGATCCAGTAATTCTGCCACTGGGTACTTAACCCAAGGAAAATTAAAACACTAATGCAAAAAGATATATGCGGCCCTATGTTTCTTGCAGCATTATTTACAATAGTAAATTATGGAATCAACCCAAGTGTCCATCCATAGATGACTGGATAAAGAAGATGTATGTATATATCCATAATGGAATGTTACCCGCCATAAAAAAGAAGGAAATCTTGCCATTTGCAGCAACATGAGTGGATTTAGATATTATAATGCTGAGTGAAACAGGTCAATCAGAGAAGGACAAAACCATATGATTTCACTCATATGGGATTTAAGAAACAAATAAAAAAAGGGGCAAGAAACCAGACACTTAAATTTAGAGAACAAATTGGTGGTTACCAGAGAGGGATGGGTGGGGAGGATGAGTGAAATAGGTGAAGATTAAGAGTATATTTACTGTGATAAGCACTGAGTATGCATAGAATTATTGAATCATAATTTACACCTGAAACTAATATAACACTGTATGGTAATTATACTTGAATAAAAAAGTGAAGTTTTGTATACTCTGGGTTCTTTTAAAACCTTATATCATAGGTGTTCTTTCACTGATTCTATTCAAGCTTTATTCCTTTCTTTTTGTTCCTTAAGTGTGCTGCCAGTCTTACATCTATGCTTATTCTATTCCCTTGATGATGCTTACTCCTTTCTTCACATGTCTGGCCATTCTGTTTCTTTCTCTTATTTATCACTTCCTTACTAGGGACTTTCCTGACCAAACTATCTGATGCAGGACTTCTAACACAAGTTATTCCATCATGTGATCTTGTAGCATCTATATAACTGTTGTAATTATCTTTTTTATTTATTTCTTTTACCCTTTGTACTTATTGATGGTTAAGTATTTAATTATTTTAAGAATTTTCCTTTTTTCCCCAAAGTTTTTTTTATTTGTTTATTTATTTGTTTGTTTAGAGTGAGCACGAGCAGGGGATGGGGCAGAGAGAGAGGGAGAGAGAGAATCCCAAGCTGGCTTTGTGCTGTCAGTGCAGAGCCCAACATGGGGCTTGATCTTACAAACTGTGAGATGGTGACCTGAGCCAAAATCAAGAGTCGGACACTTGGCTGACTGACTCACCCTGGTGCCCTAATGGTTATGTATTTATAATTTTCCTGAACTAGAATATAAGCTGTGTTGTCTCCTTCTACATAGTAGGAATACATTAAATGTGTTTAATACACATAAATAAGCCTTCCTTTACTTTTTTTTTTTATTTAGAGTAATAAAATTTCTCTGGTGTTAAGATGTATATTACTGCATAGTATAGGTTATGTCTTTTGGTATAACATAATAGCATCATTCTGTCCAAAACATCAATGAGACCTATATTGTGAAACAGTGTAGGATCGTTATCTATGAACATACATGGGTAAAACATCTCTCACTGCTTAAAAGTAAACTTAACTCTTTTATCTCTCTGCCCACAACATATGGCATAGTGTCTGGAAACACAGCAGACATACATGCTCATTAAGTATTTAATAAATAACTTAAAAAATGGAAATCAGAGTTTTGGTAGTCTATATATCTTTTCTAAATTTCTTTGTTACCTCCAATCTTTGCAACAACTCAATCCCAGGTAAATTTGTTGATAGTCAATGGCAACAAAATCCAGAATATCTTGATTTCTAATTGTGTTCTATGATAGTTTTGATCTGATACAAATTGGACATGTTAGAATTATGATTTCCTCATTAGAAGGAACTTAAAAGTTATCTAGTCTTACCTTTTCATCTAATTTATCTTATATCTTAGATTACTTATATACACACTTGTATATATGTTTTTCTGCCTTGAGAACTTTAGAATTGTTAGGTTGAAAAAAAAGCTGTTCTAATATTCCCATGATTATTTGATTTTATGTTTTAACACAGGATAACTTTTCTCTGTACAGTCTTTAAATATCTTTCCCTGGTTAAATGAAGCAGCAGCTACACACAGTGTCTAGGTTATTCACTAGATCTTGTTACAGAAAACAAACTATATATAGGTTGGGCATATTTTGTTTTATTAATATAATAGTAAATTGAACCCATACTAATTTTTCATGATGAAATACTGAACTAAGTGTAGATTAATTTTATACTTACTAAAGCACTAGAAGAATACATTAGACAAATTTCCACCCAAAGCAATATTTTTTTAATTAAAAAAAATTAAAACATAGTCTAAGTAATTGTTAGTAGCTACTTGATATGTTCTCTAAGAATTTAAGTGCTTCAAAATGAAAATGCCCTATTTTTTTTCTTTCTAAATATGTTTTTATGTATCCCAAAGTCCAAGAAATAGGAATTTCCTTACTGGAAGACCTGTTACAGTTATGGGTGAAGATTGTGGAAGCATGAATGAGCAAAGACAAACAGACTTTATTACTGAAAAACAATCAGTACAACCTATTTGGAGAGAAAATAGAAGAGAGGTTTCAAATTTTCTTGAAGACATGAACCAGCCAACAGCCAGCCTTATATCAGAGAATTGTAACTCTTTTATTAGTGAAAATGTGATCAATTTATTAAACGCAGATCAACAGAGGATAAAGAAAACCTTTGACAAGTGTGGTTATGACAGTATGGGAGATAATTGCGCAAACACAAGTTCTGATAAAAATCATTCAGCTGGTCAATGCATTAGAAGTATTTTTACAGATCCAGAGTTGACTTTTAGTTGTTCAACTTTTAATGAAACACATTATCCAGAGAGGTGTCAGCCAAACAAGAAGTATCAGAAAGAGTACAACAATAATGAAAGAAATACTTTTACTATATCTTTTAAGAAGGATTGTTGTATAGCCAGCTCTGAAAATAAAGGTGAGTGTCATACACGAAAAACATAATTTATTGGGGTTTTTTTGTTTTCAGTTTTAGGTGTGTGTGTGTGTGTGTGCGCGCGTGCATGCGTGCCCTCGTGTGTGTGTGTGTGTGTGTGTGTGTGTGTGTGTGTGTGTGTGTGTGTGTGTTTAGGAAGCCTTATGAAATTAAAAATAGCATTGTATTACATGACTTTTTGTATCAGTAATTCCCCTCTGTATGGGTCATAAGCTTTAAATTAAAAAACAGAGATGGTCTATGTTAAGGTTTTGGTTCAGTGCATGTTTTTATTTTTAAAGGAAAATTTGAAAGTGATTGCCAAGAGAAGACACCACAGAATGAAATCCAGAAACATCCGGTGAATTATATGTAAGTTTTTAGGTAAATCCAGGGAATACAAATCAGGATCTAGTATGATGCATGTTGAAGGTTTGACCTGATGCAAAATGAGGTAGGCGAATAGCTGTCTGAGAGTGGGTAGACCAGCCTCAAGGAAGGCTTACCACTTACCAGAATCTTGGTAATACCACCCCACTTGAGAGTATGGTGCTCATATTTGCAGTGCAAAAATATCTGGAATGATAGTATTAATTAGATTTGGGAAAACTGACTTACGTATATATAAGAAACTTATATACCCACCATAGTGTCAGTTTATTAATTTATAGTAAGAAATAGAAGAGTCACACGTATAGCAATGCTTCCTTGCATGGTGAGCATATTTCCCAACTTTTGGCAGTTCTTTATGGGAAGATTGCTTGGTTAGTATAAAATCAGAACAAGAGAGTGATAGAATTTAAATATTAATAGCATAAGCAAGCATATTAACGTTTATGGGACTGTTATTATAGGTAATTAAACAAAAGTTCTAGTTTCAGAAGAGCACAAACTTTTTTTGTAGTGATTATGATGTAGTCAGATTTTGGTCATTGAAAATCATGAACTAGCATATATTTTTATTCTGAAAGTATTTCTTATGGAAACATTTAAAATGTATTTATAAAAAGAGTACATAAATGCTATTTTTATGGGATTGACACAACAAATTAATTAAAATGTAGATTCACGACTTAAAATCAACAAAGTAGCTACTTTGTTGACAGATACTCAAATTTTCAGAAACCTGTGAATAAAAAACATTGTAGGCCTTGAATTTTTGAATGTACTTTATGAAAGTGATTTAGAACATGGTCCTCAAATCTGGCTAAAGGTCCACATAACTTGAAGGGGTGATTTTTTTGAATTAAAAATGCCAAGTTTGATCCACATATAATAAATAAGCTCTTTAGGCTGGAGCTTATGAATCTGTTTTTTGAAAAGCTTCCCTTGTAATTCTGATCTGAAACCAACATTGGGAACAATAATTTAGAACAAGGGTTTTCAGTAGGATTAAAGCACGCTTTAAAAGCATCTTATTTATGATCCTTAGGGGTAATATCTCTTTGGAAGGATTGCATTCTAATCCATCATGGGACTTGGGATTTGGTGAGGTAAAGTACATCTTACATTATTTTTCCAATTAAGTCAGTTGTATTATGTGATAATATAATAATACTGGTTGGCAGTTTACTTTGGTTTAAAGTTTGATTTAAAGTTAGTTTTTATCAAAAAATTTCTTTTTAGGTTAATACTTTTTCTTTGTTTTATTTTTTTTCACTTTGGGGAAATTATAGCTTAGATGTAAAATTACCACCTTTTAAAAAAGTGTAACATGCTTTAAGATAAACCAATCTAGATACTTAAAAAATTCTTCTTATAAGTCCTATAAAATTTTTTCCAAGATGAAAACATCAGGTTTCAGTATCCTATGGTCAGCATAGTTATATGTTTAAGAATACTGAAAGATCTATAAGCACTGGTTATGTAAGTTATAACCACTGGTAATAATAAGGTAATAAGGGTGTGTGATTGTTTCAACAGTCCAGGCTGTGTGCTAGGAGCTTTATGTACTTTACTTCTAATCTCCAAGAGCCCGATCCTGTAAGGTCTTCAATGCAAAAGAGACTCAAGTTCAGAGAGATTAAAGAAATTGTTCAAGGTAACACACTCAAACCAGGATTCAGACTCTTACCTGACTCTGTATTTTCACATATACTAATTGTTTTCTCTTTTTCTATGATGAATATGCATTGAATACATAATATGTATTCATATAATAGAATTTATTGAGGGTCTCCTATATGCTAGACACTGTTGCAACAGTGGTGAAAAAAAGTTTTTGTTTTCTGAAGCTTACATTCTTTTATGCACCAGACACTGAAAGGTACAGAGAGGAAAGGGCATGGAACCTATCTTAGGGAAGCTATGGTAGCTAGCCTGAAACAGAAAAAAAGAACCTAGTACATTTAGATATATTGCTCCAATTACAAAGGTTTGTAGAAACTTAGTAAAAGACACTTCTTCTAAGTTTTTTAAAGGAGTTTTATGGTTTCAGTTCTCACATTTAGATCTTTAATCCATTTTGAATTCACTTTTATCTATGGTATACATAAAGTGGCCCAGTTTTCTTCTTTGGCATGTAGCTATCTGGTTTATTGGAAAGACTTTCCCCCATTGTTACTCTTTCTTCCTTTATTGTACATTAATTGACCATATAGATGTGGGTTTATTTCTGGGCTCTCTATCTTATTCCATTGATCTATGTGTCTGTTTTTGTGCCAGTACCATACTGTTTTGAGTTCTGTAGCTTTGTAGTATATCTTGAAATCTGGGATTGTGATACCTTCAGCTTTGTTCTTCTTGACCTTAGCAACATATTTCTGGTTTTGTTTCCTTAGGCAAGGGAAACAAAAGCAAAAATGAACCAAAATACACCCAAATAAAAGGCTTTTGTACAGCAAAAGAAACTACTGACAAAACAAGAATGCAACCTTCTTAATGGGAGAAGATAGTTGTAAATGGTATATCCAATAAGGGGTTATTATCCAAAATATATAAAGAACTCATACGGCTTAACACCAGGAAAGTAAACAATCTGATTTAAAAATGAGCAGAGGACCTAAACAGACATTTCTCCAGAGTAGACAGATACCTAACAAACACATGAAAAGATGCTCAATATCATTAATCATTAGGGAAATGCAAAACAGAACCACAATGAGATGTGATTTCACACCAGTCAAAATGGCCAGTATCAAAAAGATAAGAAATAACAAGTGTTGGCAAGGATGTGGAGAAAAGGAAACCCTTCTTGCAGTGTTGGTAGGAATGTAAATTGGTGAAGCTGCTTTGTAAAACTGTATGGAAGTTCCTTAAACAATTAAAAATAAAAACTCTATACAGTCCTAAATACTGGGTTATTTATCCAAAGAAACCAAAAACACTAATTTGAAAAGATATATGCGCCCCATTGTTTATTGTAGCCAAGATTTGGAAACAACCCAAATGTCCATCAGTAGATGAATGAATAAGAAATTGTGGTACGTGTGTGTGTGTGTGTGTGTGTGTGTGTGTGTGTGTACGACACACACACACACACACACACACACACAGTGGAATATTACTCAGCCACAAAAAAGAATGAGATCTTGGCATCTGTGACATGAATGGACCTACAGAGTATTATTATGCTAAGTGAAATAAATCAGAGAAAGACATACCATATTATTTTACTTATATGTGGAATAAAAAAAATGAACAAAAAACCTGGACTTTTAAATATAGGGAACAAACTGGTATTTGCCAGTGGGGAGGCTAATGAGGGATCGGCAAAATAGGTGAAGAGGATTAAGGGGTAAAACCTTCCACTTAAAAAAAAAATAAGTCACAGAAATGAAAAGTACAGTATAGGGAATGTAGTCAATCATATTGTAATAATGTATGATGATAGTTGGTAACTACACTTATGGTGAACATTGAGTAATATATAGGATTGTCAAATCAGTGTGTTATACACCTACAACTAATATAATCTTTTATGTCAGTTATACTTCAATAATAAAAAATAAAGATGACGGTTCTAAGTTTCATGGTCAGTCAGAGGAAGATGTGATAGAGGAGAACATTTTTGATTTGGGTGTAAGTTTACCAAATGGACAAACTGCCTTTATCCTATGAAGAAGGAACAATTTAGATAGAAACTAAGAGGTGAGGGAATATAGGTTGTTTTAGAAACTGTAAGTAAGGGGGTGCCTGGGTGGCTCAGTCAGTTAAGCATCTGACTTTGGCCCAGGTCATGATATCACAGTCTGTGAGTTCCAGCCCCGTGTCGGGCTCTGTGCTGACAGTTCAGAGCCTGGAGCCTGCTTTGGATTCTGTGTCTCTTTCTCTGCCCCTCCCCCACTCACGCTGTGTCTCTGTCTCTCAAAAAATGAATAAACGTTAAAAGAAAAAAAGAAACTGTAAGTAAGTTGTTTCATTCTACTTACTGTTATTGCTTCTACTGTAGCATAAATTATAAGGTGGAGGAATGGCAGGAGATAACGCTGGGCATTATAAAGGGCCAGGTCATAAAAGACTTTGTAGGATGTATAACAATTTAATTCCCTATCATCAAACAGCCACTAAAAATTTTTTAGCAGAGGAATATTACAAACATCAGAGTATTAAAAAGTTGAGGAGTGGCAGTGAGGATGGAAACAAGAGCTATCACAAAGAATTAGAAGGTCTAGTTTTGATAGAGCTTGGTGATTAGTTAAGTGAAAAGGGAAAAACTGAAGTCCTGTATTTATGGTTTGGGTAAAGGTTGATGGGATGATGCCACCAAGACTGAAAACATGGGAGATGGTTGCAGAAAAGGTTAACTCTCCATCAAATTTTATGTGCCCTCTTTTACAGAATAGAGCTGTTACTGTGAAAGGGCTACCCGGTCAAGGAACACATTTTCTTTAATTTTTTTTAATATTTGTTTATTTTTTAGAGAGAGCATGAACAAGGGAGAGGCAGAGAGAGAGGGGAGACAGAATCTGAAGCAGGCTCCAGGCTCTGAGCTGTCAGTACAGAGCCTGACATGGGGCTCGAACCTACAAACTGTGAGATCATGACATGAGCCAAAGTCAGATGCTTAGCCAGCTGAGCCACCCAGAAGCCCCAAGGAGCACATTTTCTAATCTTCCATTCAACTAAATTTGGCCATGTGGCGAGATCTCCAAACAGAATGTTATCAGCAGTGATGTGCATCATTTTCATGCACTGTAAAAGGAGGGGATTCTTTCTCCATGTTACCCCTCATGTGATAGCTACATGGTAGTGAAGCCCTAAGGGATGTTTGCAGCCACAAGATGGGAGGGACTGAGTTTCTAAATCACTAGTTGGAAGAAAATTGCTGACCTGAAAAACTCATTTTAGATTATTAAATAAGAATGAAATAATTGTGGGGCACCTGGGTGTCTCAGTCAGATGAGTATCCGGCTTTGGCTCAGGTCATGATCCCACACTTCGTGAGTTCGAGCCCTGCGCTGGGCTCTGTGCTGACAGCTCAGAGCCTGGAACCTGCTTCAGGTTTTGTGTCTCTCTCTCTCTGCCTCTCTCTCTCCATTTCTCTCTCAAAATAAATAAACATTAAAAAAAGAATAATATATATTCGCTCAAAGAAGGAATTATCAGCAGGTTAAAATACTTACAAAAAACAAAAAACCTCTTTTTGACTATATCTATGACAGGTTAAATGTGGCTAGAGCAAGTTGGAAAAGAAAATAAGCCCATTAGGGTAGAGCCTGCAGGGAATCAAGTACTATAAGGAGGTCTTTGGATAGACTAGACATGGGGCTTATAATTTGTGACTCATGGACAGGGCTAAAGGTGTAGTGAAACTTTGGCTAAAATCTTAAATTCTACAAGAGCGACCAAGGCAGGAGTCAGCACAGGAAAGGAAGAAGGAAGGAGTAGGCGCAGAAGAAAGGCAGGGCTGTGCCTTCCCACTGGCTGGGTAAAATCAAAACAGTTAGTTCCTACTGAGGCAGAATTAAGACAGAGAAGCAAACAAAAATCCATCTTGGATGGCAGATTGTAGGGAATGGAGAAGAAGTGGTGTTTCCAAGATCCTTTTGTTGGATGTGGAAGGGAATAGGAGAGAACAGGGTCTTGGAGGAGTATAAAAATAATTTTTAAATTAAGATTTAATTACATATAATGATTTGTTAGTTTCAGGTATACATCATGATTTGATGTATAAAATGTGAAATGATCACCAAAATAAGTCTAGTTAACATCCATTACCATACCACAGTAAAAATTTTGTTTTTTTCTGGGGCACCAGGGTGGTTCAGTTGGTTAAACTTCTGGCTTCCGCTCAGGTCATGATCTCACAGTTCATGAGTCCAAGCCCCGCATCAGGGTCTGCACTAACAGTGCAGTGCCTGTTTCAGATTCTCTGCCTCTCTCTCTCTCTCTCTCTCTCTCTCTCTCTCTCTGCCCCTCCAGCCCTCTCTCCAAAATAAATAAACATTTTTTAAAAAATTGTTTTTTCTTATGAGAACTTTTAAGATGTCTTAGCAACTTTTAAATGTACTATATAGTTTTACTAATTATAATCACCAGGTTGTACATTACATCCCCAGGGCTTATTTATTTTATAAGTGGAAATTGTATCTTTTGACAGCCTTCATCCATCCTTTTTGCCCATACCCAGTCCCACCTCTGAAACCACCAGTCTGTTCTCTGAATCTATACTTTGTTTTGTTTTTTAATTAGGCTCCATGCTCAGTGTGGAGACCAACATGGGGCTTGAACTCATAACCCTGAGATCAAGACCTGAGCTGAGATCAAGAGTCAGATACGTAACCAAAGAGCAGCCCCAGGCCCCTCTCTTTGAGTTTGTATTTTAATTTTTTTTCACATTGCACGTTATAAGTGAGACCATATGGTATTAGTTTTTCTCTAACTTATTTCATTCTTCATGATACCCTCAAGTTCCATCCCTGTTGCAAATGGCAGGATTTTCTTCTTTAATATGGCTGAATAATACTCCTTTGCAGATGTATACCACATCTTCTTTATCCATTCAAACATCTATGGACACTTAGTTCATTTGCATGTCTTAGCTATGGTAAATAATGGCAATGAGCAAGGGAGTGAGGACAATCACTTTGAGTTAGTGTTTACATTTCCTTTAGAAAAATTACTAGAAGTGGATTTGCTGGATCCCATGGTAGTTCTGTTTTTCTTTTTTGAGGATGCTCTATACTGTCTGACACAGCAGCTGACTAATCTACATTCCCACCAACAGTACACAAGGCTTCCTTTTCTCCACATCCTTGCCAATACTTGTTAGTTCTTGTTTTTTTGGTATTAGCCATTTTAACAAGTGTGAGGTGCTGTCTCATTGTGGTTTTGATTTGCGTTTTCTTGATGATTCATGGTATTGAGCACCCTTTTCATGTACCTGTTGGCCATCTGTAGGTCATCTTTGGAAAAAAAGTCTGTTCAGTTCCTCTGCCTATTGTTTAATTAGATTGTTTTTTTGTTTTTGTTTTTGTTTTTTTGAGATTTAGGAGTTATTTACATATTTTGGATATTAACCCCTTATTAGATAAATGGTTTACAAATATTTTCTTCCATTCTGTAAGTTGCCTTTTCATTTTGTTTTTGGTTTCCTTTGCTGTGCAGAAGTTTTTTTTAGTTTGATGTAGCCTCACTTGTTTAGTTTTGCTTTAATTACCTTTGTTTTTGGTGTCAAATCCAAAAAATCATTGCCAAGATCAATGTCAAGGAACTTATCTCCTAGGTTTTCTTCTAGCAACTTTATGGTTGCAGGCCTTATGTTCAAGTCTTTATTCCATTTTGAGTTAATTTTTGTGTATGGTGTAATATAGGAGTCCATTTTCATTCTTTTGCATTTAGCTATCCAGTTTTCCAGCACCATTTATTGAAGAGACTGTCCTTTCCCTACAGTACATTCTTGGCTCCTTTGTTGTAAATTAGTTGGCCATTATATATGTATTTACTTCTCTGATTTCTCTTATGTTCTCTGGGTCTATGCCTATTTTATGCCAGTACCATACTGTGTTGATTACCATAGCTTTTTAATAGTGTTTGAAATTAGGAAGTGTGATGCTTCTAGCTTTGTTCTTTTCCTCAAGCTTTGGTTATTTAGGGTCTTTTGTGGTTCCTTACATCTTTTAGAATTATTTGTTCTACTTCTATGAAAAGTACCTTGGAATTTTGGTAGAGATTGCATTGGATCTGCTTTGGGTAGTATGGGCATTTTAACAAGATAAATTCTTACAATCGTGAACATGGATTATCTTTGTGTCTTTTCTTTCTTTTTTTCAGTGTGTCTTCTGTTCACCAATGTCTTACAGTTTTCTGTGTACAGATCTTTCACCTCTGTGATTAAATATATTTTTAGGTATGTTATCCTTTTTGATGCAGTTGTAAATGGGATCGTTTCTTTAATTTCTCATTCTGATATTTCATTATTAGTGTACAGAAATGAAGTTGATTTTATATGTTATGTATCCTGCAACTTTACTAAATTTATTATTTCTAACAGTTTCTTGGTGGAATGTTTAGTGTGTTCTATATGTAGTACCCTTTTGTCTGCAAACGAAGATAATTTTCATTGTTCTTTTCTGTTTTGTATGCTTTTTATTTATTTTTCTTGCCTGATTGCTCTAACTAGGACTTTTAGTGTTATGTTGAATAAAAGTGGTGAGTGTAGACATCCTTGTGTTGTTCCTGATCATGGAGGAAAAACTTAAGCACTGTTGAGTAGGATGTTAGCTACAGGTTTAACATATATGGCTTTTATTCTGTTGAGGTGTGTTCCTTCTATACTCATTTGTTGCGAGTTTTAATCATGAATGAGTGTCAAATATTGACAAATACTTTTTCTGCATCTTTTGAAATGATCATATGATTTTTATACTTTAGTGTTGAACCATCTTTACATTCCTGGAATGAATCTCACTTGATCATTGTGTATAATCCTTTTAATGTATTGTTAAATTCAGTTTGCTAATATTTTTCAGGATTTTTAAATATATGTTGCATTAGGGATAGTGTGCTGTAATTTCTTTACTTGTGTTCTTTTCTGTTTTTGGTATCAGGTAATATTCATACATTGAGTTTGGAAGTGTTCCTTTCTCTATTTTTTTTTTTTTTTGAAGATTTTTAAGAAGGATTTGTAGTAATTTTTTAAAAGTTTGTTAGTTTGATAGAATTCACCAGTGAAGCCATTAGTCCTGGACTTTTGCTTATTGGGAAGTTTTTGATTACTGATTCATTCTCTTTACTAGTAACTGGTGCTATTCATATTTTCGATTTCTTAATGAATCAATTTTGGTAGGTTGCATCTTTTAGGAATTTTATTAATTTCTTCTGGGTCATTCAGTTTGTTGATTTATCATTGTTTGTAGTAGTCTCTTATGATCTTTTGTGTTTCTCTGTTATCAGTTGTAACATCTCTTTAATTTCTGATTTTGAGTCCTTTCTCTTTTTTCCCCTGTTGAGTCTGGCTGAACAGTTCATCGTTTTTTTTTGTTGTTGTTGTTGTTTTTATCTTTTCAAACAACCAACTCTCAGTTTCATTAATCTTTTGTATTGTCTTTTTAGTTTCTAATTCATTTATTTCTACTCTGATCTTTGTTATTTACTTTCTTCTACTAACTGTAGGTTCAGTTTGTTAGTTCCCTGAGATATAAAGTTAGGTTGTTTGAGATCTTTCTTGTTTCTTAAGGTAGGTGTTTATCACCACAAACTTCCCACTTAGATCTGTTTTTGCTGCATCCCAAAAGTTTTGGTATTTTGTATTTCCATTTTTATTTGTGTCAAGATATTTAAAATTTTTTAAATTATTTTTTCATCCATTGGTTGTTTAGGAGCATGTTGTCTAATCTCCATGTATTTGTCAATTTCCCAGTTTCCTCCTTGTAAATTTTCATATCATTACGGTTTCAAAACATGCTTGATGTGGTTTCAATCTTAGTAAACTTAATAAGACTTGTTGTGTGGCCTAATATACAGTCTGTCATGGAAAATATTTAGTATGTGCTTGAAAATAATGTGTACACTATTGTTTTTGGATGAAATGCTTTGTATATGTCTGTTCAGTACATCTGATGTAAAGTGTCATTTAAGGCCAGTGTTTCCTTATTGATTTTCTGTCTGGAGGATCTGTCAGTTGATGAACATGGGGTATTGAAGTCCCCTACAATTATATATTTAGCTACTCCTATGTTGGGTACATACATATTTTCAAAAGTTGTATTTTCTTCTTGGATTCACCCTGTTTCATTATACTATGACCCTCTTTGCCTCTTACAATAGTCTTGTTTTAAAGTCTATTTTGTCTGATATATGTGTATCTATTCCAGTTTTCTTTTGGTTTCCATTTTCATGAAATGTCTTTTTTCCATCATTTCACTTTCAGTATGTGTGTGTGTGTCCTTATGTGTGAAATGAGTCTCTCAAAGGCAGCATATACATGGGTCTTTTTTTTTTTTTTTTTTTTAATCCACTTGGTCACTCTGTCTCTTTTGATTGGAGAAATTTAGTCCATTTATATTTGTCATTATTGATAGACATGGGTTTATTGCCATTTTACTCATGTTTTGGTTGGTTTATAATTCCTTTGTTTCTTCTCTTGCTCTGTTCCTTTGTAATTTAATGATTTTTCCATTGTGTTATGCTTAGTTTCTTTTCTTTTCATGTCTTGTTTATTTACTATAGGCTTTTGCTTTGTGGTTACCATGAGGGTTATATAAAACAACTTCTGATAATGGTCCATTTTAAGCTGATAAAAACTTAAGTTCAAATGCATTTTTAAGCTCTACAGTTTTACTAACCCCCCAACATTTTATGTTTTTGATGTCACAACTTCTTTTCATCTTATGTATTTATTAACAAATTATTGTAGTTGTTGTTTTTACTACTTTTGTCTTTAACCTTCATACTAGCTTTATTAACTTTTCAATATTAGCCTTTACAATATTTTTTGAAATTTAATATATTTTTACCTTTACTAGTAAAATTTATACCTTCATATGTTTTCCTGTTATTAATTGATAACTTTTATTTCAGCTTAAGGAAATCCCTTTAACATTTTTTATAAAGCCAAGTCTAGTGGAGATGAACTCCTTTAGCTTTTGCTTATCTCTCCTTCTATTCTGAAGGACACCTTTACTGGGTAGAATATTCTTGGTTGATAGTTTTTTTCTTTGAACATATTGTGCCTCTCCCTTCTGGCCTGCAGAGTTTCTCCTGAAAAGTCTGATGATGGTTTTATGGGGTTTTCCTGTATGTAACAAGTTGTTTTTCTTTTGCTGCTTTTAAAATTCTCTTCTTGTCTTTATCTTTGATCACTTAATTATGTATCTTGATGTGGGTCTCTTTGGGTTCAGCTTATTTGGAACTCCAAGTTCTTCCTGGCTCTGGATGTCTGTTTCATTCCCCAAGTTAGGGAAGTTGACGGCCATAATTTCTTCAAATAAGTTTTCTGTCCCTGTGTCCTTATTTTTCTTTTGGAGCTCCTATTATATAAATATTGGTTTATTTTATATTGTTCCCAAATCCCTTATACTATTTACACTTTTTTAATTCCTTTTTGTTGTTGCTCCTCTGAGTTGATAAATTCCACTGACCTGTCTTTGAATTCCTTATCCTTTGGCTTCATCAAGTTTTCTATTCCTTTTATTACATTTTTCAGTTATTGTATTCCTTAGCTCTGTGATTTCTGTTCGGTAATTTCTTATATTTTCTATTTCTTTGTTGAAATTCTTAGTTCTTGCATTGTGCTTCTGACCTCAGGGAGAGCATTTTTATGATTGTTATTTTGAACTCTTACCAGATAAATCACTTATCTTCATTTCACTGATGGGTTTTTCTGAAGTTTTTTTTTTTTTTTCTTTTGTTTAGAATATACTGTTCTGTGTCTTCAAATGCTTTGACTTTGTTGGTTTCTGTGTGTTAGATAAAACAGACACTTCTAGTCTCGAAGGTAGGGCCTTGATTGCGAAATAAAATCTGTTTCAATCCTGCCCTATCTCTTTGTTGTCTCTCAAACCTTTGTGATTTTCCAAGTAGTCTGCTTTATTTTTAGTAGCTCCCAGTAGTTGAGTGTATGCCAAAACCTGCCAGTGTCCCACTGGGAAGGATCTCAGTCAGTAACCAGGTTGTTTGATTGGAAGCCACACCCTCAGGTGGGATTTTTTAAAGTATGCAAATTTACCTCTTTGATGGTAAGACTTGGAGGTGAGCATCTGTCTGTTCCCTCTGCTCTGAGCCCTGATGTGATAGCCAGTTAGGAAGTGTTTCTCTGTTTGCTGTAATCCTGTTGGATCTGTGAACCTAAACCCTGCTCTCCAGCAGAGCCAGCCTATCAAAGGATGTGTCCTCTGGGCAGCAGCCACAAAAGCCAGGATGCTGGGTGTTTATACAAGTTCCTTTCTTGGTGACACCAGCAATGTGGGGCATGGCAGAGGGAGAGTGTGAAGATGGTACCTGCTGGCCTCTACGGTATCTGGAGATGATTGCAGGTGGCCCCTAGATGTGTGTTTAATTACAAGCTTGCCCCTTTGGTTACAGGTGTTAATATAAGCTAATAGGCCTCTTCCACAGAAAGAATAGGTGTTTTGGTCTGCCTCATCATTAGTCCCTGGATAGGTAGCTGGTTAAGAACTCTTTGTTACAGTCCTGTGGGACCTACGAGAGCTCTGGGGGTTACCAGAGCTGATGATCAAAGGACATCCCCTGGGCAGCAGCTGCAAAAACTGGGGCTCTACGTGTGCATTGGCATTGTTTTCCGGCAGTACCTGCAGCCTGGAAAATGGCAGAAGGAGAGTGTGAAGGTGGTTCCTGCTGAGCTCTGCAGTCTTGGGAGAATATTTCAGTAGGCCTGTAAATGTGTGTTACTTAGAATCCTGCCCCTCAGGCTGAAGATTTAAGATAATTAGATAAGCCTCTTTCATAGAAAGATTGGGGTTGCATTTCATTCTGCTTTCTCTCACTCCTGTCCCCTGCCGGGGTAGCTGTTTCAGAACTCTTTTTCTGTTTGTTACAGTCCTATGGGACCTACAAATGCAAGGTCTGAGCCTGGAACCTGTTGCCTGCCAGAGCTAAGTAATCAAGGGTGTCCCCTGGGCAGCAGCCACAAAACCCAGGGCACCAGACATGTGCACGGTCTCCTTATTGGGAGATACTAGTTACCTGGAGTGGGTCAGAGGGTGAGCACAAAGATAGCACCCAGTCTCTGATGTCTCTGGAAAGGATTAAAGTTGGTCCTTTAATGTGAGTTTAATTAGAAGCCCCAGGCTGCAGATATAATGATCATAGGCTTCTTTTGCAAAACACTTGGGTACTTCAGTGGGCTGCCTCATTTCTAGACCCTGAGTTGTAGCTACAGGGAGCCTGTGTGAGCCCCTTAAGAACTGTTGCTCAGTTTTCCATAGCCTTGTTATTCTCATAGACACAAGTCCCATTGGCATACAGAACTTGATGTTTTGTTGTTGTTGTCTGTCAGGTGCAGGTCTTAAAAGGTAAGGTATTAGTTGTAGGGTTCAAAGCACTTGCTCTTCAGGGAGAATTTTAGAGTTGTGGGTTCCCTCTGAATTGTGGGTTGCTATCAGCCCATGACAGGATTTGTGGTGAAATTGTGCCTCAGCCTCTCCAACTTTTTTAAGTTTTTTTTTTGTTTTGTTTTGTTTTAGTTTTTTTTGTTTGTTTGTTTGTTTGTTTGTTTGTTTTAATACTCTGTCCACCCAGCATGGGGCTCAAATTTATGACCCTGAGATCAAGAGTCACACGCTCTGGTGACTGAGTCAGCCAGGACCCCACAACTTGTTTCCATGTGGATTTTTTCACATTCACCCATTGTGAAGGAGTCTTTTAACTAGTTTTTGGGTTTTTTTCAGAGGAAATTGTTCTGTATGTAGCTGTAGATTTGGTGTGTTTGTGGGAGGAGGTGAGTTAAGCATTCTTCTCCATTGCCACCTTGAACTAGTACCAATTCTAAAGGAGTAAGGTTTGGGGTGTCTGAGTGGCTCAGTCGGTTGAATGTCCAACTTTGACTCAGGTCATGATCTCACACTCATGGGTTCTAGCCCCATGTCAGGGCTCTGTGCTGATAGCTCAGAGCCTGGAGCCTTGCTTCAGATTCTGTGTCTCCCTCTCTCTCTGCCCCTCCCACACTCGCACTCTGTCTCTCTCTCTCTCAAAATAAATAACACATAATAATTTTTCTTTTAAATAAAGGAGTAAGGTTTAAATATGACTGTTAAAAATAGGAAGGTAATCACTTGAGAGATGGAGACACATGGAAGAATTTCAGAATTTACAGAATTTGCCATGTCACACCAGGAAACCTGATGAAGTGGAGAAAAAATGCTTAACCAACTGAGCCATCCAGGTGCCCCAAGAAGCTGATTTCTTAAAAATCAAGATTCAAAGAATATTAAATTGGAGAGAGAAACATGTAGAATATAATCAAATTTTGAAAATAAAAAGATAGCAGAAGATATACATAAAATATATAGTGTCAGAGTAAAGACAGTATAAATGCAATAGAAAATTAATTCTAAAACAGAAGAAGAGGCAATACTGAGTTACTGATCCATACCAATTATGAAATCCAGCTTGGCAGGCATTGTGAAGTCTTGCTCGCCTGGATTATGGGGGGAAATTCTTTGAACAATTTAGTTTTTTTCTCTTTGGAATGATCTTTTCTGTCATTTATCCTCTATAAACAGATCTGAGGTGGCTATTGGTATTATGTGCTTGCCTTGGTGTATATATAACCTTCTCAGCTTGTGTGTGGTGCAAGTCTGGGGCTTGCGTGCTATTTAAGAGTTGAACATATAATACTTTCTAAATGATTGAGTAGTGGGATTAGAGAAAAGGCTCTACTGCATAAAGTTATTCAGGAACCTGAGCTGGTGGGGACTTTGCTGTCATTAACTGGCGGTTTCCATGTTTATAAATGTATGTTCACATCAGATGGCAGAAGGGAAAGAGAAGTGGGAGGTTTTAGGGAAAATTTTTATGGGTGAGGGGTAGCAGTGGCATATACCACTTTTGCTTATGACCAGAATTCAAATCACATGTCCAAACAGACTTCAAAGGAGGCTAGGAAATGTACTCTAGCTCTGTGCCTAAGAGAAGAGGGAAATAATTTGGTAAGCAGCTTTCTCCTTTATCCAATCTCCTTTATCTTACTTAAAACACTTTATCCTACCAACAGAGAATGTATATTTTTTTGTAAGTCCATGATACACTTGCAAATATAATTCATGTAGTGAGCCGTAAAGAAAGTTTAAGAGATTTGTCTAAGGAGAGATTCATAGTCACATTTTCTAATAATTCATTAAGTTAGAAATCAACAACAAAAACAACAACAGAAGATGCTTAACCTCCCGTACTTTCTTGGAAATTAAGAAACATTCTGGTTTTTAGTGAGAAAAAGACTAAAAGAAAAAAAAAGTGAAAATAAGAAATTACATAGAAATTGATGAAAATCAAAATCAGTGGTTTGTTCTATACAAAAATATATACTTCTGAGGGCCTTTATTATTTAAGAAACCTGAAAATAAATAAATTGATATCCAACTTAAATTTAGAGAATAACAATCAATCTCCAAATTACATTCATATATTTGTCTCTTTTGAACTGCATTTACTATGATTACTTCAAGACTTTTCATAAGTTTCTTAGCAAGTGTCTATTCTGTTGCTTACTGTTTCAAAACCTATTAAATTTTGTTTACTTTATTATTCATCACAGGCAAATTTTTCTTTGTAGTATTAAAATAATCTTTGTTGAATTAATGTGAAGGAAAAGTACTGTAAGATGAATTGGTGGGATTAAGAGGGAGATATGAGGGGGTATTACTGTTTATACTTGGGAGTTGTTAAAATTTTGTTTTTCTTCTAGATTCCGATGGAAGAAGGAGGAACTTGTTCTTTAAAAGACAGGCCAACATCTAAGAAAATCTGTAAGTATAACTATCAAGTGAATTTTATTCTTTAAAATGAACTAACATTTAAATGAAAATCAGTTAAGTTTTAAATGTTTTTTTTTTCAGATTTATGCCACCAAATATTTCATAGATATGTTAGAATATACTAGTATTACACTTATTTTTATTGTATATATTATACATGAGTATATATAATATATATGTACAGTTTAATGAATAATGAAACTGATACCCGTATATGTACTTTGTAGCTTAAGAAATGTATAATCAGAACTTTTGAAGGTCTTCTCAATTGCATTTCCTATCCTGCCCCCTAGAGGTAACTATTATCCTGAATTTATTTTTTGTGATATCACACATAGACTTTTCCATTGCTTAGTTTTGAACTTTTTACAAATTGAGGCCAACTCTACATATTTTTCTGATGTTGTTGTTCACCCACTAATGTATTTTGAGGTTTGTTCACTTTGATACTTTTGACTCTGGTACATTTCATTATTTGTTTACTACTATATCGTTTACGACTATTTTGGGAATGTACCACAGCTTATTTATACATCCTCTGGCTGTGATTATTTAGGTTGTCTTGAATATTTTGATATGATAAGCAGTGTTGCTTTGGCAATTCTTGACATTTCTTCTGACTCATGTGTATAAAAATTCCTCTGTGATATAGTTTTACAAGCAGAACTGAGTAGTCGTATGGTATGAACATCTTCACCTCATCCAGGTAATGCAGAATGTTTTCCAAAGTAATTGTGCCATTTTAAACTTCAACTAGTGAGAGGTAGGAGTCTTAGTTGTTAAATATTGTAACACTGCGTCTGGCACCTCATTGTTGGCAATCTGGTATTGCATTGTATTTTTAATTTATATTTCTCTATTAATTAGGTCGATTGGCCATCCATGTTTCATCTGTGAAATGCCTTTCATGTTTGTTGCCTGTGTTTCTTTTAAGTTGGGCTTTCTTTATGGGATGTGTCTTTTATATACCTATATGTGTATATCCCTAGATATTAACTGTGTATAGCAAATACTTCAGATTTGAGTGGTCTTTTTATTCTATGCTGTCTTTTTATTGATAAAAGTTTCTAGCACTTGTTATATATTCTGTGATAGAATGATTCTTCAGGATATCTAGGTCTACTAGGATACCTAGAAATCTTTATGGACTTTTTTTCTTTTGGAATTAATTTAACCTTTAGAATATGTAACACATTAGTTTGGTTGCAATCCTTATCTTTGCTGCCCTATTTCCTTCTGCATCAGATGAGTAGCTGCTTTTTGTTGGTTTACGTTTTATCATTCCAGGTTTTTTTCCCCAAAATACAGCCTAAAAGTTTATAAACACACATATATACATGAAACTTAGTTCTTGCCTTTCTCGTTTTAAATGTAATAGTAGATTTTTTATTTAACATAGGATATTTCATAAATTAATTGAATAGATTAATTTATTTAATAAAACATCCTGAAGTGTTCTCCATGGTAATATTAGACATTTTTTCATCCTTTATTTATGACCATATGGTAATCCATAATATGGATGGATTATAGTTTATTCAGCTAATGCCTGTTGATGGATGTTTGGGTTGTTTCCAGGATCTTGTTCTTACAAATAATGTTGCAATGAAAAACTCTGTGCATATGTTGCTGAGTTGTGGAGGTATATTTTTAGGGTAATTTCTAGGAATGGGATTGCTGAGTCAAAGGAGAGATACTTTTTTTTTTTTTTCTGGTTTTATTGAGGTATAATTGGCAAACAAAAATTGTATGTATTGGAGCACCTGGCTGACTCAGTTCGTAGAGCATTTGACTCTTGATCTTGGGATCATGAGTTCAGACCCCACATTGGGCGTAGAGATTAAATAAGTAAATAAATATTTTTAAAAATTGTATATATTTAGGGTATACAACATGATTTAATATTCTTATACATTGTGTATAGCTAATTCTCACACAATTTTTTTTCTTCTTTTTTTTCTTTTTTTTAATGTTTATTTATTTTTGAGTGGCAGAGAGAGCACGAGCAGGGAAGGACAGAGAGAGGGAGACACAGAATCTGAAGCAGGCTGCAGGCTCTGAGCTGTCAGTACACAGCCTGATGCGGGACTTGAACTCACAAACTGTGAGATCATGACCTGAGCTGAAGTCAGACGCTTAACTGACTGAGCCACCCAGGCACCCCTCTTTTGTTTTTTTTCTTTGTTAATGTTTATGTATTTGAGGGAGAGAGAGCGTGCAAGTAGAGGGCCAGAGAGAGAGGGAGAGAGAGAATCCCAAACTGGATTGGTGCTCTCAGTGTGGAGCCCAGTGAGGGGTTTGATCTCATGAACCATGAGACCATGACCTGAGCCGAAATCAAGTCGGGTGCTCAACTATCTGAGCCACTCAGGCGCCTCTCAGAATGCTTTTGTTGATTTTGCTATATCTTTGTTTCAGTAGCCAACTAGCTACGGTTGCAATTAATAAACAGCTGTCATTCCAGCATGAATGTTATTTGATATTTTCATTTAAATTAATGAGTGTAAGGGCACCTGGGTGGCTCAGTAGTTTGAGTGTCTGACTTCGGCCCAGGTTGTGATTTCACAGTTTGTGAGTTCAAGCCCCACGTTGGGCTCTGGGCTGACAGCTTGGAGTCTGGAGCCTGCTTTGAATTCTGTCTCCCTTTCTCTCTGCCCCTGCCCCACTCACACTCTGTCTCTGTCAAAAAATAAACATTATTTTTTTGTAACTAGTGCAAAAAAAGAGAAACAATGAAGATGCATGTTGAAAGTATACTCTTTCAACAATGAAAAAAATACATTGTGAATGATTCCTTCCTTAATGCCCAACCCCCATTTAGCTCATCCTCCTACACACCTCTGCTCCAACAATCCTCAGTTTGTTCTATATAGGTAAGAGAATCTTATGGTTTGCTTCCCTCTCTGTTTTTATATTAGATATTTCCTTCCCTCCCCCTATGTTCATCTCTTTTGTTTCTTAAATTCTGTATATGAGTGAAATCATGATATTTGTCTTTCTCTGATTAACTCATTTCACTTAGCATCATACATTCTAGCTCCATGCATGTTGTTGCAAATGGCAAGATTTGGTTCTTTCTGATGGCTGAGTAATATTCCATTATATATATATGTATATATACACATATGTATATATATGTGTATATATACATGTACACACACACACACACACACACACACACCACATCCTCTTTATCCATTCATCAGTCAATGGATATTTGGGCTCTTCCCATAATTTGGCTATTGTTGATAATACTGCTATAAACATGAGGGTGCATGTCCCCCTTCAAATCTGTATTTTTGTACACTTTG
This sequence comes from Panthera pardus, assembly GCF_024362965.1. NCBI lineage: Eukaryota > Metazoa > Chordata > Mammalia > Carnivora > Felidae > Panthera > Panthera pardus. Next base: position 74,273,754 of record NW_026526991.1, on the reverse strand, counting down.
GGTAAATAGTAGTGTAATTGCTGGATCATAGGGTAGTTCTACTTTTAACTTCTTGAATAACCTCCATACTCTTTATTTTAGAGTGGTTGTACCAGTTTGCATTTCCACCAACAGTGCAAGAGAGTTCCCCTTTCTCCACATCCTTGCCAACACCTGTTGTTTCCTGTGTTGTTAGTTTTAGCCATTATAACAGCTGTGAGGTAAAATCTCATAGTGTTTTCTTTTTTTTCTTTTGAGAGATAGAGGGCACAAGTGAGTGAGGAGCAGAAATGGGAAAGAGAAAATCCCCTGAGGGGCAGAAAGAGAGAGAGAAGTGGGGCCTCGAGCTCACCTGAAGCAGGACTCAAGCTCACCCCAATGCAGGACTCGAACTCACGAACTGTGAAATCATGATCTGAGCTGAAGTCAGATGCTTAACCAACTGAGCCACCCAGGTCCCTGTCTCATCATGGTTTTGATTTGTATTTCTCTGATTATTAGTGATGTTGAGTATCTTTTCACACATCTGTTGCACTTCTTAAGTCTTCTTTGGAAAAATATCTATTCATGTCTTCTGCCTGCATCTTGACCGGATTAATTGTTTTTTGGGTGTTAGTTTAATAAGTTCTTTATAGATTTTAGATTCTAACCCTTTATCAGATATGTCATTTGCAGATATCTTCTCCCCATTCTGAAGGTTGCATTTTAGTTTTGTTGATTGTTTGCTATGCAGAAGCTTTCTGTCTTGATGAAGTCCCAGTAGTTCATTTTTGCTTTTGTTTCCCCTTGCCTCAAGAGGTAAGTAAGGTAGTAAGAAGGTGCTACAGCTGCTATCAACCTGGGGATGCCTGGGTGTCTCCGTCAGTTAAGCATCTGACTCTTGATTTCAGCTCAGGTCATGATCTCACAGTTCATGAGTTTGAGCCCCACATAGGTCTCTGAAGTGACAGTGTGGAGCCTGCTTGAGATTCTCTCTCTGCCCCTACCCTGCTTGTTCTCGTTCTCTCTCTCTCTCTCTCTCTCTCTCTCTCTCTCTCTCTCTCTCTCTCAAAATAAATTTTAAAAACTTTTAAAAAATTTGCTACCTGCATTCTCCTTTAGGATTTTGGTGGTTTCGTGTCTCACATTTAGGTCTTCCATCCATTTTGAATTTATTTTTGTGTATGGTGTAAGAAAGTGGTCTAGTTTTGTTCTTCATGTTGCTGTCCAGTTCTCCCAGTATCATTTGCTAAAGAGACTGTCTTTTTTTCCATTGGATACTCTTTCGTGCTTTGTCAAAGATTAGTTGGCCATACATTTGTGGGTCCAATTCCGGACCCACTCTGTTCCATTGGTCTATGTGTCTGTTTTTGTGCCAATACCATGCTGTCTTGATGATTACAGCTTTGTAGTAGAGGCTAAAGTCTGGGATTGTGATGCTGCCTGCTTTGGTTTTCTTCTTCAAAATTACTTTGGCTATTTGGGGTCTTTTGTGGTTCCATACAAATTTTAGGATTGCTTGTCCTAGCTTTGAGAAGAATGCTGGTGCTATTTTGGTTGGGATTGCATTGAATGTGTAGATTGCTTTGGGTAGTATTGACATTTTAACAACCCATGAGCATGGCATGTTTTTCCATTTCTTTGTGTCTTCTTCAATTTCCTTCATAAGCTTTCTATAGTTTTCAGCATATAGATCTTTTACATCTTTGGTTATGTTATTCCTAGGTATTTTATGGTTCTTGGTGCAATTGTGAACGGGATCAGTTTCTTTATTTGTCTTTCTGTTGCTTCATTATTGGTGTATAAAAATGCAGCCGATTTCTGTACATTGAATTTGTACCCTGTGACTCTGCTGAATTCATGTTATCAGCTCTAGGAGTCTTTTGGTGGAGTCTTTTGGGTCTTCCATGTAGAGTATCATGTCTGCAAAAGTGAAAGTTTGACTTCTTTGCCAATTTTGATGTCTTTTATTTCATTTTGTTGTCCGATTGCTGATGCTAGGACTTCCAAAAGTATGTTAAACAAGTGGTGAGAGTGGACATCCCTGTCATGTTCCTGATCTCAGGGGGAAAGCTCTCAGTTTTTCTCCCATTGAGGGTGATATTAGCTGTGGGCTTTTCATAAATGGCTTTTTTGATGTTTAAGTATGTTCCTTCTATCCCGACTTTCTCGAGGGTTTTTATTAAGAAAGGATGCTGAATTTTGTCACATGCTTTTTCTTCATCGATTGATGGGATCATATGGTTCTTAACGTTTCTTTTATTAATGTGATGTATCACATTGATTGATTTGCAAATGTTGAACCATCCCTGCAGCCCAGGAATGAATCCCACTTGATCATGGTGAATAATTCTTTTTATATGCTGTTGAATTTGATTTGCTAGTATCTTGTTGAGAATTTTTGCATCCATGTTCATCAGGGATATTGGCCTGTAGTTCTCCTTTTCTGTGGGGTCTCTAACTGGTTTGGGAATCAAGGTAATGCTGGCTTCATAGAATGAGTTTGGAAGTTTTCCTTCCATTTCTATTTTTTGGAACAGCTTGAGGAGGACAGGTATTATCTCTGTTTTAAATGTCTGGTAGAATTCCCCAGGGAAGCCATCTGGTCCAGGACTCTTATGTGTTGGGAGATTTTTTTTTTAATATATGAAATTTATTGTCAAATTGGTTTCCATACAACACCCAGTGCTCATCCCAAAAGATGTCCTCTTCAATACCCATCATCCACCCTCCCCTCCCTCCCACTGCCCATCAACCCTCAGTTTGTTCTCAGTGGGAGATTTTTGATAACTGATTCAATTTCTTTACTAGTTATGGATCTGTTCAAATTTTCTATTTCTTCCTGTTTGAGTTTTGGTAGTTTGTGGGTGCCTAGGGATTTGTCCATTTCTTCCAGGTTGTCCTGTTGGCTGGCATATACTTTTCCATAGTATTCTCTGATAATTGCTTGTATTTCTGAGGGATTGATTGTGATAAATCAATTTTCCTTCATGATTTTTTTTTCTAATTGGGTCCTCTTTTCTTTTTGAGAAGTCTGGCTAGGGGTTTGTTTGTTTTCAATTTTGTTTGTTTTCAAAAAACCAACTCTTAGTTTCTTTCATTGATCTGTTCTATTGTTTTTTTGGATTCTCTATTGTTTATTTCTGTTCTGGTCTTTATTATTTCTCTTCTACTGGCCTTGGGGTTTCTTTGTTGTTCTGCTTCTATTTCCTTTAGGTGTGCTGTTAGATTTTGTATTTGGGATTTTTCTTGTTTCTTGAGCTAGGCCTGGATTGCAGTATATTTTCCTCTTAGGAATGCCTTTGCTGCATCCCAAAGGGGTTTGGATTGTTATGTTTTAATTTTCATGTGTTCCATGTATTTTTTAGTTTCTTCTTTAATTGCCTTGTTGACACATTCTTTTTTTAGTAGGATGTTCTTTAACCTCCATGCATTTGAAGGTTTTTCAAACTTTTTCCTATGGTTGATGTCAAGTTTCATAGCATTGTGATCTGGAAGTGTCCATGGTATGATCTTATTGAGAGCTGTTTTGTGACCCAATATGTGATCTATCTTGGAGAATGTTCTATGTACACTCAAGAAGAATATGCATTCTGCTGCTTTAGGATGAAAAGTTCTAAATATATCTGTCAAGTCCATCTGGTCCAGTGTATCATTCAGGGCTATTGTTTATTGATTTTCTGTCTAGATGATCTGTCTATTGTTGTAAGTGGAGTATTAAGGTCCCCTGCAATTACCACATTCTTACCAATAAGATTGCTTACCAATAAGATGTTTGTGATTAACTGTTGTATATATTTGGGTGCTTCCAAATTTGGTGCATAAACATTTATTGTTAGCCCTTCTTGATGGATTGACTTGTAATTATTATATAATGTCCTTCATCTCTTGTTACAGCCTTTAGTTTAAAATCTAGTTTGTCTGATATAAGTATGGCTACTCCAACTTTCTTTTGACTTCCATTAGCATGATAGCTGGTTTTCCATCCCTTCAATTTCAATCTGAAGGTGTCCTCAGGTCTAAAATTGGTCTCTTGTAGACAGAAAATAGATGGGTCTTGTTTGTTTGTTTGTTTGGTTTTTATCCATTATGATTCTGTCTTTTGATTGGAACATTTAGTCCATTTATATTCAGTGTTATTATTGAAAGATAGGTGTTTAGAGTCATTGTGTTATCTGTAGGTTTCATGCTTGTAGTGGTGTCTCTGGTCCTTTGTGATCTTTGTAGCATTCCACTCACAGAATCCCCCTTAGGATCTCATGTAGGGCTGGTTTAGTGGTGATGAATTCCTTCAGTTTTCATTTGGGAAAACCTTTATATATCCTTCTATTCTGGATGACAGACTTGCTGGGAAAGGGTTCTTGGCTGCATATTTTTTCTGTTCATCACATTGAAGATTCCCTGCCATTCCTTTCTGGTCTGCCAAGTTTCAGTAGATAGGTCTGCTACTACCCTTATGTGTCTACCTTTTTATGTTAAGGCCTGTTTATCCCTAGCTGCTTTCAGAATTCTCTCTTCATCCTTGTATTTTTCCAGTTTCACTATGATATGTTGTGCAGAAGATTGATTCAAGTTACGTCTGAAGGGGGTTCTCTGTGCCTCTTGTATTTCAATGCCTGTTTCCTTCCCCAGGTTGAGGAATTCTCAGCTATGATTTGCTCAAGTACACCTTTGGCCCCTTTCTCTCTCTTCTTCTGGAATTCCTATGATATAGATATTGTTCCATTTCCTTGAATCACTTAGTTCTGTAATTTTCTGTCATGATCCAGAAGTTTTTTTTAATCTCTTTCTCAGCTTCCTCTTTTTCCATAATTTTATCTTCTATTTCACCTATCCCCCCCCCCCCCCTTGCCTCTTCAATTCTGTCACTGCCTCCAGTTTATTTTTCACCTCATTTATAGCATTTTTAAAATTCACCATTACTATTTTTTAGTTCCTTAATGTCTGCAGAAATAGATTCTCTGCTGTCTTCTATGCTTTTTTCAAGCCCAGCAATTAATCTTAGACTGTTACTCTAAATTCTTGTTCAGTTATATTGTTTATATCTGTTTGGAGCAATTCTTTAGCTGTCATTTCTTCCTGGAATTTCTTTTGAGGAGAATTCTTCTGTTTCATCATTTTGGCTAGTTTTCTGTCCCTTATGTGTTGTAAAAGCTCGTTGTGTGCCTTGTACCTGCAAGAACTGCTATATTAAAGAGCAGTCATACATGTCCAGGGCCTGGCCCTTCAGGAGGTGTTTTTTGGAGAGTGTTACTTGCTCCCTGTTGTTGTTGACTTTGGTTACTTTATCTCCCTACTTGTAGAAGTAGAGAGCCTGACATGAGGCTTGAACTCATGAACCATGAGATCATGACCTGAGCTGAATACCAAGAGTTGGGTGCTTAACTGACTGAGCCGCCCTCGCACCCTTCCTTGGGCTTTTCTTGAGAGGAAACCCATTTTCATAGACAAAGGGACAGGAATTGTTGAAGCTACTGTTGACTTACAGTATTTATGCATTGTAGGGAGTTAGGACCTGCCTCTTAGGTGCACTTTTAAACTTTACTTGCAATCAAGTTGCAGTTATCTGGTTGCAGTTACCTGGTTCCAGATAATGAACCAGATAATGAAAGAATATTATACTGGATGCTCTGAATTGATTTTTTTCATACAGTTTTGATTGTACAATTAATCTTCATTTACTGGATTAGCGCATATCTGCATGTTGGGATTTAATAAACTTGACTTATTCCTCTTTCTGCAGTTGACACTTCAAATTATTTGTTTATATGGGGTACCTGGGTGGCTCAGTTGGTTGTCTGACTTGGGCTCAGGTCATGATTTCGCAGTTTGTGAGTTTGAGCCCTGCTCGGGCTCTGTGCTGACAGCTCAGAGCCTGGAGCCTGCTTCAGATTCTGTATCTCCCCCTCTCTCTGCCCCTCCCATGCTCATCCTCTGTCTCTGTCTCTCAATAATGAAGAAATGTTAAAAATTTTTTTTAAATTATTTGTTTATAATAAATGGTTCATATATTGGGAAAAAACAATCCAATATTCTTTATTATCCTTTCTTTCCTTATGTATATACTCTTATTTTACTTATAGATACAAATGTTTTAAGTATAAAATCCATAATACTATCAGAAATGCAAGCTGCCCAAGTATACAAAATTTTAACTAGTTTTCACACACTTTATAGCTCTCTGTAGAATGTTAACTAAATGTATTTTACCGGCAAATAGTTTTGCCTATGTATATACTTTGTATATATAAATACCATTCTTCATGAATTAAATCTTTATTTTCAGATCTTGATTCTTCACAGAGTAGTCAATCTACCAGTTATTCTCCAAGGCCAACAGATAGTTGCTTCAGTTCTAGTTCAGAAATGGTAAGTTACATTTTTTTTTTTTTTTTTGCTTATTAATTTATGCTCTGCTAATTTAGAATTGCTTATATTTTTCATAGGTTACCTTTACATTCTAAAAAATTGTCAATAAATAGTGAAAATTTTTTAAAAATATTAAACACTTCAAGTGTAAGAAAAATATAAACAAATGTAAAATTGAAATGTAAATATCATTCATTCATTTATAAAAATGATGTGTTCATTATTATTTACCAAAGCCACTCTTATCAAGGATAAAGTTGGATTTCTTTTGAAATGCTTTTTAAAAGAACCCACTTAGAATAATTAAAAACCTAAAACAACTAAGAATACATAGAAAAAGTCTGAAGGCTTAGATGAAGAAAACTATAAAATGTTGAAGAATGTAATCTGAATAAATGGAGTGTTATGTCCTCATGTTATGTCCTCAGTGGGAATGCTGCATTTCTCACAAATCACAGTTTAAATGGAGTTCTCCTTCATTAATTCTTCCATGTTCACTTAATCTGCCTTTTTTTTTTTTTTTTTTTTTTTTTGGTAGTGTCTGCCTCACTGTCCAAACGGCTCTTTCTAAGGATGGACACCCGTGGCCTCTATCTTGCCAATTTTAATGGGCATTTTTAAGTTTTCATTTTATGAGAACTAATAATATTAGTAGAAATTATTTTCTTGTTTTAAAACATGTTCTTTCTGTTTGCTTTTGTGATAATACACTTATCTTGGGTTTCCTTCATACCTCTTTGAATTCTACTTTATGGGGCGCCTGGGTGGCTCAGTCGGTTAAGCGTCCGACTTCGGCTCAGGTCGTGATCTCGTAGTCTGTGAGTTCGAGCCCCGCGTCGGGCTCTGTGCTGACGTTCAGAGCCTCGAGCCTGTTTCAGATTCTGTGTCTCCCTCTCTCTGACCCTCCCCTGTTCATGGTCTGTCTCTCTCTGTCTCAAAAATAAATAAACGTTAAAAAAAAAAATGAATTCTACTTTATGCCTTTGATGACTTCTTTTCCACCCTTCTCCCTATATAAATGTAATGTTTAGGGTTTGCTACAGGACACTTTTCTTCTCTAAACCTGTACTCTAAATGTTAGATGATGTTCTGTATTCCATCAACATATAATATCTGTCTCATGACAGTTTTCTTCTTTGTCATTTTAGCCCAGATGCTTATTTAGATGTCCAATTTCCTATTTGATATAGCTTCTTGGATATTTCACCAAAATCTCCCTTTATTTTTGAAACATTTATATTTTTATTTGAGAGAGAGAGCATGCAAGCAAGAAGGGGAGAGGAGCAGAGAGGGAGAGAGAGCGAAAGAGAGAGCGGAAGAGAGAGAGAGAGAGAGAGAGTGGAAGAGAGAGAGAGTGGAAGAGAGAGAGAGCGAAAGAGAGAGCAAAAGAGAGAGAGAGAGAGAGAGAGAGAGAGAGAGAGAGCCTGTCTCAAGCAGGCTCCACACTTAGTGTGGAGCCCGATGCAAGGCTCAATCCCACAACCCTGGGATCGTGACTTGAGTCGAAATCAAGAGTCAGATGTTCAAACAACTGAGCCGCCTAGGCGCCCCTCCTTTTCTTCTTTCTCTTAAACTGAACACCCACAGGTCTTTGCCCCAGCTCAGTTTTATTGATAATTCCCATATTAGTAGATACCTTTTTTATCCACTCAGTTGCTCACGCCAGAAACTTAATTAACTTTGCCATTTCTTTCTGGCTCATCATTTTTTTTAACCACATTGTTTCCATCACTTCATCCAGCCAGTTCTATCTCCAAAATAAATTGCATATTTTATCTACTTCTCTTAACTTTTGCTGTCAGTATGCTAGCCTCAGGTACCAGTATATTGTTCTTGCACTATTGTGATGGTCTCCTGCGAGATCTCTCTACTTATACTCTTGTCCCACTTTCTTCTGTTAGCAGTCATCATGATCTTTTGAAAACCTAAGTTGAATCGTGTTATTTCTGTGTTTAAGTATTCAGTGGATTTATGTTTTACTTTAGAATCTAACCTTCTTAGGGTGGCTACAGGCCATGTGTAATCTGGCCTCTGGCTACATCTCCAACTTCTTTTTTTTTTTTTTTTTTTTTTTAAATTTTTTTTTTTCTTTTTTTTCAACTTTTTTTTTTATTTATTTTTGGGACAGAGAGAGACAGAGCATGAACGGGGGAGGGGCAGAGAGAGAGGGAGACACAGAATCGGAAACAGGCTCCAGGCTCCGAGTCATCAGCCCAGAGCCTGACGCGGGGCTCGAACTCACGGACCGCGAGATCGTGACCTGGCTGAAGTCGGACGCTTAACCGACTGCGCCACCCAGGCGCCCCTACATCTCCAACTTCTAATGTTCTCCCTTTTACACCACACTTCACATGTACTGACTTTTTGACTTTTCATTTTCTTAGCTTATCATTCTCTTTTCTGTTTCAGGGCATTTGTAGATCCTATTTCCTTTGTCTTACTCTTATTCATCTTTTAGTCTCAGTTCAAATATGTCACTTCTTCTGAAAGCCCCTCGTTGGCTCCTCAATCTAATCTAGCCTCTCAGTTATGCTTTCAGAGTGCTTCATACTTGTTCTTCATAAGGCTTTTCTCAATTTATAATTAGATATTCATATGCATGATTATTTGATTAGTATTATTTCCACCCGTGAGAATGTATGCTTTAAGAGGGCAGCAACCGTGTCTACTTCACTCACATTGCAGAAGCTAAATGGATATTTATTTTCTTGAATAAATGTATTGAGCTTGTTTTTTCAAAGTTGTGCCCAGCCAGTGTCAATGTTATTTCTTGGGCTTACTTTTTCTATTTTAGTGCCAGTCTACTGCAGCCTACACCTTATTTCAGGGTTTTTATGTTAACTTTGCTTTTTTTTTTTTTTTTTTTAAACCTAGAACAGTCATTACTTTTATATTGGAATTTTAGTAAAAAATACTTTCGTTAGTTCAGTAATTAAAAGATAAATTTCTCTAAAAACAAAAACAACGGGTGCTTGGGTAGCTCAGTCAGTTTAGCACCCGACCTCGGCTCAGATCATGAGCTCACCTGCATTGGGCTCGATGATGTCATCACAGAGCCTGCTTTAGATCCTCTGCTTCCCTCTCTCTCTGCCCTTCCCTTGCTTGCACGCACGCTCTCTCAAAAAAAAAAAGATAAAATTTTTCATGAAGTTGAAACATTCGAACTAGCAAATTGAAATCTACACCTATTAAAAGTTCTTAAAATTTAACTTTTTTAGATAACAGTTAAGATACTTATTCTTATTTAACTTCTTTTGTCTATTTGATTTGATTTTCCATTAGCTGATACTCTCCTTAAATTATACTTTTCATGAAGCTGGACCCATAAAAGATAGAATCTAGATATTTTTGAACTTAATGAGTCAATGAGTGAATTATTTATTTGTCAATTCTTTGTGTGAAATGGTAGGGGGATGATGTAGCCTATTATGAGGATTGAGAACAGACAAAATTCCCTTTTCCTTTCTTAGCTCTTCTGCATTTTTAATACAAGGATTATTATTGTTCTTGCTATTTTATTTTATTTATTTATTTTTTTTTTATTTTTTAATATATGAAATTTACTGTCAAATTGGTTTCCATACAACACCCAGTGCTCATCCCAAAAGGTGCCCTCCTCAATACCCATCACCCACCCTCCCCTCCCTCCCACCCCCCATCAACCCTCAGTTTGTTCTCAGTTTTTTAACAGTCTCTAATGCTTTGGCTCTCTCCCACTCTAACCTCTTTTTTTTTTTTTTTTCCCTTCCCCTCCCCCATGGGTTTCTGTTATGTTTCTCAGGATCCACATAAGAGTGAAACCATATGGTATCTGTCTTTCTCTGTATGGCTTATTTCACTTAGCATCACACTCTCCAGTTCCATTCACGTTGCTACAAAGGGGGCCATATTTCGTTCTTTCTCATTGCCACGTAGTACTCCATTGTGTATATAAACCACAATTTCTTTATCCATTCATCAGTTGATGGACATTTAGGCTCTTTCCATAATTTGGCTATTGTTGAGAGTGCCGCTATAAACATTGGGGTACAGGTGCCCCTATGCATCAGTACTCCTGTATCCCTTGGATAAATTCCTAGCAGTGCTATTGCTGGGTCATAGGGTAGGTCTATTTTTAATTTTCTGAGGAACCTCCACACTGCTTTCCAGAGCGGCTGCACCAATTTGCATTCCCACCAACAGTGCAAGAGAGTTCCTGTTTCTCCACATCCTCTCCAGCATCTATAGTCTCCTGATTTCTTCATTTTGGCCACTCTGACTGGCGTGAGGTGGTATCTGAGTGTGGTTTTGATTTGTATTTCCCTGATAAGGAGCGACGTTGAACATCTTTTCATGTGCCTGTTGGCCATCCGGATGTCTTCTTTTTTTTTTTTTTTTTTTTTTTTTTATCAGATACAGATTTTATTTTTATTTTTATTTTTTTTTATTTTTTAATATATGAAATTTACTGTCAAATTGGTACCGGATGTCTTCTTTAGAGAAGTGTCTATTCATGTTTTCTGCCCATTTCTTCACTGGGTTATTTGTTTTTCGGGTGTGGAGTTTGATGAGCTCTTTATGGATTTTGGATACTAGCCCTTTGTCCGATATGTCATTTGCAAATATCTTTTCCCATTCCGTTGGTTGCCTTTTAGTTTTGTTGGTTGTTTCCTTTGCTGTGCAGAAGCTTTTTATCTTCATAAGGTCCCAGTAATTCACTTTTGCTTTTAATTCCCTTGCCTTTGGGGATGTGCCGAGTAAGAGATTGCTATGGCTGAGGTCAGAGAGGTCTTTTCCTGCTTTCTCCTCTAAGGTTTTGATGGTTTCCTGTCTCACATTCAGGTCCTTTATCCATTTTGAGTTTATTTTTGTGAATGGTGTGAGAAAGTGGTCTAGTTTCAACCTTCTGCATGTTGCTGTCCAGTTCTCCCAGCACCATTTGTTAAAGAGACTGTCTTTTTTCCATTGGATGTTCTTTCCTGCTTTGTCAAAGATGAGTTGGCCGTACGTTTGTGGGTCTAGTTCTGGGGTTTCTATTCTATTCCATTGGTCTATGTGTCTGTTTTTATGCCAATACCATGCTGTCTTGATGATGACAGCTTTGTAGTAGAGGCTAAAGTCTGGGATTGTGATGCCTCCTGCTTTGGTCTTCTTCTTCAAAATTACTTTGGCTATTCGGGGCCTTTTGTGGTTCCATATGAATTTTAGGATTGCTTGTTCTAGTTTTGAGAAGAATGCTGGTGCAATTTTGATTGGGATTGCATTGAATGTGTAGATAGCTTTGGGTAGTATTGACATTTTGACAATATTTATTCTTCCAATCCATGAGCAGGGAATGTCTTTCCATTTCTTTATATCTTCTTCAATTACCTTCATAAGCTTTCTATAGTTTTCAGCATACAGATCTTTTACATCTTTGGTTAGATTTATTCCTAGGTATTTTATGCTTCTTGGTGCAATTGTGAATGGGATCAGTTTCTTCATTTGTCTTTCTGTTGCTTCATTGTTAGTGTATAAGAATGCAACTGATTTCTGCACATTGATTTTGTATCCTGCAACTTTGCTGAATTCATGTATCAGTTCTAGCAGACTTTTGGTGGAGTCTATCAGATTTTCCATGTATAATATCATGTCATCTGCAAAAAGCAAAAGCTTGACTTCATCTTTGCCAATTTTGATGCCTTTGATTTCCTTTTGTTGTCTGATTGCTGATGCTAGAACTTCCAGCACTATATTAAACAGCAGCGGTGACAGTGGGCATCCCTGTCGTGTTCCTGATCTCAGGGAAAAAGCTCTCAGTTTTTCCCCGTTGAGGATGATGTTAGCTCTGGGCTTTTCATAAATGGCCTTTATGATCTTTAAGTATGTTCCTTCTATCCCGACTTTCTCAAGGGTTTTTATTAAGAAAGGGTGCTGGATTTTGTCAAAGGCCTTTTCTGCATCGATTGACAGGATCATATGGTTCTTCTCTTTTTTTTTGTTAATGTGATGTATCACGTTGATCGATTTGCGAATGTTGAACCAGCCCTGCATCCCAGGAATGAATCCCACTTGATCATGGTGAATAATTCTTTTTATATGCTGTTGAATTCGATTTGCTAGTATCTTATTAAGAATTTTTGCATCCATATTCATCAGGGATATTGGCCTGTAGTTCTCTTTTTTTACTGGGTCTCTGTCTGGTTTAGGAATCAAAGTAATACAGGCTTCATAGAATGAGTCTGGAAGTTTTCCTTCCCTTTCTATTTCTTGGAATAGCTTGAGAAGGATAGGTATTATCTCTGCTTTAAATGTCTGGTAGAACTCCCCTGGGAAGCCATCTGGTCCTGGACTCTTATTTGTTGGGAGATTTTTGATAACCGATTCAATTTCTTCGCTGGTTATGGGTCTGTTCAAGCTTTCTATTTCCTCCTGATTGAGTTTTGGAAGAGTGTGGGTGTTTAGGAATTTGTCCATTTCTTCCAGGTTGTCCAATTTGCTGGCATATAATTTTTCATAGTATTCCCTGATAATTGTTTGTATCTCTGAGGGATTGGTTGTAATCATTCCATTTTCATTCATGATTTTATCTATTTGGGTCATCTCCCTTTTCTTTTTGAGAAGCCTGGCTAGAGGTTTGTCAATTTTGTTTATTTTTTCAAAAAACCAACTCTTGGTTTCGTTGATCTGCTCTACAGTTTTTTTAGATTCTATATTGTTTATTTCTGCTCTGATCTTTATGATTTCTCTTCTTCTGCTGGGTTTAGGCTGCCTTTGGTGTTCTGCTTCTATTTCCTTTAGGTGTGCTGTTAGATTTTGTATTTGGGATTTTTCTTGTTTCTTGAGATAGGCCTGGATTGCAATGTATTTTCCTCTCAGGACTGCCTTCGCTGCATCCCAAAGCGTTTGGATTGTTGTATTTTCATTTTCGTTTGTTTCCATATATGTTTTAATTTCTTCTCTAATTGCCTGGTTGACCCACTCATTCGTTAGTAGGGTGTTCTTTAACCTCCATGCTTTTGGAGGTTTTCCAGACTTTTTCCTGTGGTTGATTTCAAGCTTCATAGCATTGTGGTCTGAAAGTATGCATGGTATAATCTCAATTCTTGTAAACTTATGAAGGGCTGTTTTGTGACCCAGTATATGATCTATCTTGGAGAATGTTCCATGTGCACTCGAGAAGAAAGTATATTCTGTTGCTTTGGGATGCAGAGTTCTAAATATATCTGTCAAGTCCATCTGATCCAATGTATCATTCAGGGCCCTTGTTTCTTTATTGACTGTGTGTCTAGATGATCTATCCATTTCTGTAAGTGGGGTGTTAAAGTCCCCTGCAATGACCACATTCTTATCAATAAGGTTGCTTATGTTTATGAGTAATTGTTTTATATATCTGGGGGCTCGGGTATTTGGTGCATAGACATTTATAATAGTTAGCTCTTCCTGGTGGATAGACCCTGTGATTATTATATAATGCCCTTCTTCATCTCTTGTTACAGCCTTTAATTTAAAGTCTAGTTTGTCTGATGTAAGTATGGCTACTCCAGCTTTCTTTTGGCTTCCAGGAGCATGATAAATAGTTCTCCATCCCCTCACTCTCAATCTAAAGGTGTCCTCAGATCTAAAATGAGTCTCTTGTAGACAGCAAATAGATGGGTCTTGTTTTTTTATCCATTCTGATACCCTATGTCTTTTAGTTGGCGCATTTAATCCATTTACATTCAGTGTTATTATAGAAAGATATGGGTTTAGAGTCATTGTGATGTCTGTATGTTTTATGCTTGTAGTGATGTCTCTGGTACTTTGTCTCACAGGATCCCCCTTAGGATCTCTTGTAGGGCTGGTTTCGTGGTGACAAATTCCTTCAGTTTTTGTTTGTTTGGGAAGACCTTTATCTCTCCTTCTATTCTAAATGACAGACTTGCTGGATAAAGGATTCTCGGCTGCATATTTTTTCTGTTTAGCACACTGTAGATATCGTGCCAAGCCTTTCTGGCCTGCCAAGTTTCAAAGGAGAGATCAGTCATGAGTCTTATAGGTCTCCCTTTATATGTGAGGGCACGTTTATCCCTTGCTGCTTTCAGAATTTTCTCTTTATCCTTGTATTTTGCCAGTTTCACTATGATATGTCGTGCAGAAGATCGATTCAAGTTACGTCTGAAGGGAGTTCTCTGTGCCTCTTGGATTTCAATGCCTTTTTCCTTCCCCAGTTCAGGGAAGTTCTCAGCTATAATTTGTTCAAGTACCCCTTCAGCACCCTTCCCTCTCTCTTCCTCCTCTGGGATACCAATTATGCGTATATTATTTCTTTTTAGTGTATCACTTAGTTCTCTAATTTTCCCCTCATACTCCTGGATTTTTTTATCTCTCTTTCTTTCAGCTTCCTCTTTCTCCATAACTTTATCTTCTAGTTCACCTATTCTCTCCTCTGCCTCTTCAAGCCGAGCCATCGTGGATTCCATTTTGTTTTGCAATTCGTTTAAAGCGTTTTTCAACTCCTCGTGACTGTTCCTTAGTCCCTCGATCTTTGTGGCAAGAGATTCTCTGCTGTCCTGTATACTGTTTTCAAGCCCAGCGATTAATTTTATGACTATTATTCTAAATTCACTTTCTGTTATATTATTTAAATCTTTTTTGATCAGTTCATTAGCTGTTGTTATTTCCTGGAGATTCTTCTGAGGGGAATTCTTCCGTTTGGTCATTTTGGAGAGTCCCTGGTGTGGTGAGGACCTGCAGTGCACTTCCCCTGTGCTGTGGTGTATAACTGGAGTTAGTGGGCGGGGCCACAGTCCGACCGATGTCTGCCCCCAGCCCACTGCTGGGGCCACAGTCAGACTGGTGTGTGCCTTCTCTTCCCCTCTCCTAGGGGCGGGATTCACTGTGGGGTGGCATAGCCCGTCTGGGCTACTTGCACACTGCCAGGCTTGTGTTGCTGGGGATCTGGCGTCTTAGCTGAGGTGGGTAGGCAAGGTGCACGGGGGCTGGAGGGGCAGGCTTAGCTGGCTTCTCCTTAGGTGATCCACTTCAGGAGGAGCCCTGTGGCAGCGGGAGGGAGTCAGATCCGCTGCGGGAGGTTTGGCTCTGCAGAAGCACAGAGTTGGGTGTTTGCGCGGAGCGAGCAAGTTCTCTGGCAGGAACTGGTTCCCTTTTGGATTTTGGCTGGGGGATGGGCGGGGGAGATGGCGCTGGCGCCTTTGTTCCCCGCCAAGCTGAGCTCTGCCGTCCGGGGGCTCAGCAGCTCTCCCTCCCTTTGTCCTCCAGCCTTCCCGCTTTCCGAGCAGAGCTGTTAACTTATGACCTCCCAGACGCTAAGTCGCGCTTGCTGTCGGAACACAGTCTGTCCGGCCCCTCCGCTTTTGCCAGCCAGACTCGGGGGCTCTGCTTGGCCGGCAAGCCGCCCCTCCGCCCCGGCTCCCTCCCGCCAGTCCGTGGAGCGCGCACCGCCTCGCCGCCCTTCCTACCCTCTTCCGTGGGCCTCTAGTCTGCGCTTGGCTCCGGAGACTCCGTTCTGCTAATCCTCTGGCGGTTTTCTGGGTTCTTTAGGCAGGTGTAGGTGGAATCTAAGTGATCGGCAGGACGCGCTGTGAGCCCCGCGTCCTCCTACGCCGCCATCTTCCGGAACCCCTGTTCTTGCTATTTTAAAAGTCCATAACCTCCTGGGAAGCAGTAGGTTATTATTTTTTTAAGTTTTAATACCAGTATAATTACCATGTAGTCTTATGTTAGTTTCAGGTGTATAATAGAGATTCAACAATTCTATACAGTACTAAATGCTCATCATGATAAGTGTACTCTTATTCCCCTTCACCTATTTCATCCATCTTCCCCACCCACTTCCCCTCTGATAACCATCAGTTCTCTATAGTTAAGCATCTGTTTTTGGCTTGTCTCCTTTTTCTTTGTTCAATTTTTTTGTTTCTTAAATTCCACTTATGAGTGAAATCATACGGCATTTATCTTTCTCTGATTTATTTCACTTAGCATTATAGTCTCTGGGTCCCTCCATGTTGTTGCAAATGGCAAGGTTTTGTTCTTTTTCCTGGTGGAATAGTATTCCATGGTATATATATACCACATCTTCTTTATCTGTTCATCTACTGATGGACACTTGGGTTGGGCTGCTTCCATAATTTTGCTATTGTAAATAGTGCTGCAATAAACATAGGGCTGCACATATCTTTTTGAATTAGTGTTTTTGTATTCTTTGATTAAATGCCCAGTAGTAGCACTACTGAATCATATGGTAGTTCTAGTTTTAATTTTTTGAGGAATCTCTGGAAGCAGTGGATTAATGTTTGAAGACTATTTGTTGGTGTACCAGCTTTGAATTGCAGCCTGCCAATATTTTCTATATTTTAAATTTTCTATAGTGTGAATTTTAGAATGCTTTGAAGTGATTGAATGATTTTTAGAAATTTAAGCAAAAATTTACAGCAAAATTACTGAATTTCTTTTAGCTATCTGAAGAAGAAGATAAAATATCGCAGCACGTTGAAGAATCAAATAGGAGAGCCATCAGAACCAGACAAATAACTAGTAATTTTTATCCAGAAAGGATGCCAAAACCTCCATGTGATGGAATTATTAAAAACAATGCCAAAATTCATGAACAAAATGAGAATCTTCACCACCTCTCAATGAAAGATAATACAGATCGGTTTCCACAGTCTCAGTGTAATTCAGCACACAATTCGCAGAATATAACCAGTAATAACTGCATTCTACAGGTTGCAAGATGTGATGCATGGGTCCAGACAGACAGTGAACCTGTAATGGAAAAAAAATTAGATGCTGCCATACAGTGTGATATAATTTCATAATGTAAATGTAGAAGCAATGTGTCTTTGTAATGTTGAAAGGTGCAGTGAAAATATTAAGGCAGATACCACTGGAGGGCAGGAAATCCTTAAGAACGACTAATATTCTAAAATTTCAGCCTGAGTCTTAGCATTTTACTTAATGTTCAGAATTTCATTAACGTAATAAGGAATGAGAATACGTAGCCAAGCACAAGGTAAAAGTATTTATGGCTTGTTTTAAAACATTTTAATTTTAATGTATACATTAATTTTACATAGAGATTTCTTTAAACACATATGTAGCTAATGTTCAAGATATACATCTATCTTCAAGTTTTGGAAAAATACGTATGTAAATTTACTGTCTATAATTCTCATGGTGATTATTATGATCTATTTATGGATAAAGTATGTTTAATTGCCTCCTGCTGTGTTTTCTTTATTTTCAAATTCAGTGCAGTTGCTTCTATTAGCAAAAATGTTCTAAGATTTTAAGACAGAAAATAATGCTAAACAGTGTCAAATATGTTTTGTAGTCCCATAAGAATTTTGTTAGCCGCTCATATTACAAATTTGCGTATCATCCTTATGTAGGGCTGTGCTAGTTTTCTCTGTGTTGTTTCAATTTTAGTATATGTGCTGCTGAAGCAAGCACTGTTAGCTACTTATATTAAATATTATACCCTCATTAAAATTATGGCATTCATTTTTAGATGAAATATATTTTCTAACTACTTACATTAAATATTATACCCTAATTTAAAAATTCTGGCATTTTTAGACAAAATGTATTTTCTGTTTTGTTTGGATAATGGTTTTTGTTGGTGCTTGTATTCAAAAGAGAATGTTTTTCTCTTTAAGCTATAAAAATATGTCAATGCTTTTCTAAAAGAAATCTTCAACATTAGAAAAAGTATGTTTACTAATTTTAATATTGCTAAGATTCTTTTCAAAAATATTATATCAGAATTTCTCATTTATAAAATATAGTCTTTGTTCCCAATATAACATTTATTTTTTTTGTCAAGATTTTAAATGTTTATACTCTGAAATCAACCATTTGTATGGATGTATTACAAATTATACAGCACAGGACATTATGATAGGTAACTGAACCAAAAATGTAGTTAGGAGTTTCTGTGCCTCTAAAGAAAAGGATAATGAGATATTCCATTGTTACATGCACACATATCAAATCAGTATTTTGTGCAGTAGGAGTGATCTAAAGCATAATGATTTAGAAACACTAACAGCTGATGTTTAAAAGGTAGCAGTCTTCAGTTTTTAGCTAGTTTTAGGAAGTTATTTTTGCAGGCTCGGGAAACTCAAAGAGCTCCTGAGTAATTTTCTTAAGGTACAGTAATCATCTTCTGGAAGTATATTGGTAGTATTTCAAATGCCAGATTTTCATTGTGATTTTAAACAAAGTATTCTGTCATGGATTGATTATCCTGAGCAGTATTTTGCAAAATAGGACCCAGCAATGAAGACCAATATAGAAAAAGAAGACCTTCTACCTGTGATACTAGAATAAGATTGAGCTGTGAATCTTAGCTTGGTTTCAAGTATCAAATACATGGATTTTTCCCAAGTACTATGCTAATCAAAGTCTAGCAGTATTGAAAGCACATTAATGACAAAAATCTACATGTAGTTACATTTTTGTCAATATCATAATGTGGCAGTTCAGCTCAGTAAGGTAAAAAGGAATGTCAGGGCTTTTTAGTGCAGTGACCACACATAGAAGAGGGTAAGGTACAGTGTAGTAAAGAATGTAAACTTGCCCAAAAGAAGATCTTCCCTTTGCTCTTGGCTTTGGGGATGTAATCTCTATACCCTTGGAGTGTCCTACATGCCTGATAGAAATGTCTTTGTTAGCTTGGGGACCTTGGACCAAGCTAGATAGTAACAGCGTGATTTAGAATGAAACCTTAAATCAAGCAGTCTCAGCTCAACTTCTTAAGGTTAGAAACTGAGGTCAGCATGCCATTCTGATGTAGCCCCAGTAAAGACTCTGGACCCTAGGGTTTGGGTGAACTTTCCTGGTTGGCAGTACTATATGTTATCAGACAGTGATATCAGGCAAGTCTATGACTCCACAGAAGAGGTCTACTAGAAGCTCTTCATTTATTACTTTCCTAGAATCTGTCCTGTGTGTTTCTTCCCTAGGCTGATTTTAATCTGTATTCTTTCCCTGTAATAAACTGTAATCGTGACTATAACATCTTTCAATGAACTGAGTCCTTGTAAAGCAAGTTATCAAATTTGAGGGTGCTCTTGAAACCCCTAAAGAAAGGGTAGTTTTGTGGACTGTTCCCTAACATTGCAGTTGCTAATTCTTTAGGTGCTTTAAGATGATGCATATATTTGGAAAGGAAAGTGAATATGGATTGACAGAATCAAAAAGACACATCTTACATAGTAGAATAGATTGTAGCATACTTCTTAAAATCCAATATGATTTAGGTTTTCCTTTGGTGAAGCCATTTAAATGGAAAAAACAACAGAAGTAAGCAGCTTTCTTTCCATATTCACAACTTAAGATTTATAAAACGAGTAAATCTTAACTAAGGGTTATCCAAATGAAACGAAATGGAAAGCTCAATGATTATGCACACATTTGTATTGTAAACTACCAATCACAGTGACTGCAAATAAGGTATGTACAGTCAGTAACGGCTGATGTATATGATACTCATCTGGAGTTGGCGCTTAACAAATTTATAAAACAGTGATTTTGGCCAGCATTAACTACTCTAGTAATTTGCCATCTGTAATAATATGAGGCTATCTTTAGGGATAGTCTCATGTAATTTTCTTTTTAGCACTTACCATAATTTTAATTTATTTGTATAATTTCTTGGTTAATGTTTATTTTCCCCATGACACCACATACAGCAGTGTAGCAAATGCTGTCATTGCTCTGCTCACGCTTCCTTGGCACTTTCCATTTAAATACATGCCAACCTGATTTCCAACTGACAGCACCTGTGACTTATTTCCTGAGAGGTTTCTCTTGGCTGCAGACATCTGTGTTGACCATGTGCAGGCAGACAGGAAGTACCAGGGTGTTTGAGAGAAGTCTTTTAAAACAATGACTGATGGAAGTTGGTGGGTAAATACTCCAGTTCACTGTCCTCTTTGGCAGGATAACTCCCTCAGAAACATTTTCTGCACCAAAGTTTGACACACAGACCTGTAACATTAACATTACTATTGTGCAGGAGTTAGAGGTGCAGATTCTTAGAACCTACCCCCAAACTACTGAAACAGAATCTCTGGGGGCTGGGGATCAAGAATATATGCTTAAATGGATGATATTTATGCACTCCAATGTTGGAGAAACACTATCCTTACAGAGTTCCTCAGAGGGTTAAGTTGCCTACAAAGGTAGCTTGCTTGGTAATAAACCCTGTATTAGCTTCCTTTCTTTCTTGTCTCATTTTCCTACTTCCCTACAAGTTTTTCTTAAAATCACAGCTCCCATCCCTCCACCCCCCCCCCCCCGCCCCCCAATGCTGCCCAAGACTACATGCACTTAAATGTTGCTTTGAGTTTTGCCTTCTAGTTTGCTTCTGGGAGAATCCATATTGACAGGGACCATGACGAATTGATGAACGAATTTTCTTTGTAGATGTGATTCAAATTCTGACATTGATACTTTTTATAGTTTTACAGTTTTCTAGTTCCAGTTTTCCATTTCTGCCACCTGCTGAAAATTCAGTAAGTACATCTAGCAGTATATTAGACACAAGTGAAGAGAGAATTTTTGAAGTGAAATACATCAGAATAAATTGTCCAAAATGCACAAGAAAAAAAGAAAATGAGTGAAACAATGAGGAAGATAGAATATAAGTTCCAACATATACTTGATTGAAGTATCAACAGTGGAGGAGAGAGAATGGGAAAGAGGCATAAATTAAAGTGATAATGCCTGAGAATTTTTCAAAATTGATCAGGCATAGTAATTCACAAATTCAGGAAGTCCAAGAATTTCCAAGTAGGAAAAATAATTTGAAATCCATGTCTAGACCCAGTATAATAAAATGGCAGAGCCTGACAGAAGATCTTGAAAGCAGCTGAAGAGAAAAAGACTACCTTCCGAGAAGGACAGCTGCACTGTTCAACGTTTTAGTAGCACTAATGGAAGACAAAATGCAGTGTAATTACACCTTCCAAATCCTGACAGAAAAAAGCTATCATTTTAGACTTGTGTTTCTTTCCCTACAGCTCCAGCACTGTTTGAAACCACCAGACTAGCCAATACTAGCATTAAGAAACCATTTCTGCAGGATTTGGTGGTTTATACTTAAGGCTTCTGTATGTAGATAGTGCTTTTTCTTTGTGGGAAAGTTTTTCATTTTTTTTAATTGTTTGGTCTTCAACCCATATGCTCAGTAATTTTTTCATTGCTTCTATTTCTTTAGGCTGCCTTCTTACTGACTTTGCAGCACTTGCTCAAAGACCTAGGAATTTCTTTTATTTTTTCAGTGTTATAGCTGATGGTCTGCAATATATATTCCTTTATGCCTATTACTGAGGAGATACCACTCTCATTTCTTTAAAAATGCTTTGTTTCAAGCTTCTTTAATACTTAAAACATTCCTTTTATGTGCACTGCTCAGCATTTTTGAGTCAAGACACTCAGATTTTTTTGAGATGTTGAATACACACACACACATATTCATCATATATATAATGATCACAAATGTGAAAGAATGGCAAAACATAAAAGATAATACACTGAATCAGGGTAAGTGGTAGGTTTTTGAATATGTGTGTGTTCATTCTGTGTATACCTATGGGACTCAGTTCAAATGGGTGCAGTTTTGTCCATTCACATAGGGTTTCTTGTGGATGCAATTGCACATCAATCTGTGAAATTTACTTTGTAAATTACATTGTACTCAAATTGTTTCCCAAATTTGCCTTCCCTTAATGGTTGTTATAGCAAAACTTGACTGTTTTTTACCAGACCATAGTATTTTTTTCAGTTTTTAATGGTGTCTTTGAAGAGCAAAAGTTCTAAATTTGATAAAAACAAAATAATTTATCTTTTCAGAAAAATTAATGATGTTACATTTCTCCTCTGTGTTTCCTTCTAGACGTTTTGTATATTTAGTTCTTACATTTAGGTCTATGATTTATTTCCAGCTTTTATTTATTTTGTACCATATAAGGTAAAAAAAAATTTTTTTTAACATAGATATCTAATTGCTCCAGCAGCATTTGTTGAAAAGACAATTCTTGCACCCAATGAATTAACTTTATGCCTTTGTCAAAAATAATTTGACTATGTGTGGTTTTGAACTCTTTATTATGTTCTATTGATCTATCTCTTCTTATGTGCAGCACACATTGTCTTGATTAATGTAGCTTCATAATAAGCAGGTTTTGAAATCAGTGTTACTACCTGTTTTTTAAAATAATTATTTCAGCTTTATAAGCATTTACATATAAGATTTGGTCTCAGCCTGTCAATTTCTCCAAAAAAATCTAGTTAGATTTGATAGGAATTGTGTTGAATCTGTAGATAGTGATTTGGGGATTAGCATCTTAGTAATCTTGAGCTTTACAATCAATGAATATTTATATCCATTTATTTTTAATTTCTTATATCAACCTTTTGGATAGACTGCTTCATGAGCAAAATAAATGTTGCTGTTTTAAGCCACTGAGTTTTGGGGCTTGTTACCCAATAGTAGACAGTTGGACATATTTTAGTACCTGGAAGTGAGGTGCTGCCACAACAAAAACCTAAAACGTGGCTTTGGGATGGAATGGCAGGATACAGCTGCAAGGACCTTGAGAAAATTAAAGTATAGTAGCCCTTGAAGAGACTATTAGTGGTAATCTGGGGGTCCTCAAGGTGGCCACTGAGTGAGAACTGAAAGGAAATTGAGGATAATGGTATCAAAAGTTGGAAGAATGAGGACATTTATTATGTAGTGACAAAAAGTTAAGCAACATTACAATCTGTAGTAACGCAGAAAATAGAACTAACAAGAAAACAGAACTACAAAATTAAGGAGATTACAAATTATTGAAGTGGCTTCTAGCTGTCTGTAGTAAAATGCAAGATGAGAGTGTTAAGTAAAAGAAATACTTTCATATATAATGAAGCTTGGAGTTGCTGGAATCAAAAATAAAACTTTCTCATTCCAGTTTCTTCAGATGATAAACAATGTTAAAATTATGAAAAGGCTTTTAAACAAGGTCAATTGAAGGACAATGTCAGGAAAATAGAGAATAAAGGTGATGTCAAAGGTGTTATTCTAAAACTCTTTGCAAAGACCTCAGATTCGAGGTGGTATCTCAGATAAATATCTTTAAGGATCTTAAAGGACATGAACTCCAAATTGTCTCTATTCAACAATAGGGCTTTCAAGAGTATCAAGGGCAGCAAGCCAAACATAGAGAATGCCTTACCTTGAGTTTTGTGGGTATAGCTTTTGTCTGATGGGGTAAACCCTAGTACTATTCATAAGAGATCTACGAAGTTTTAAGAGAAGTGTACTTGCAGAAACACTGCCAGCTTGGACTGAAAGGGACAGACAGTAAAACATAAAAAGAGACCTTTGGACTTCTGACATACTACTTTCAGGAAGCTGACTGATGAAATTACTGAGCTGCAAACATAAGCAGTTCTTTATGGAAAAGGATGACAAAGGGGGTTGAACCATGAGCTCAAAGGGTAGAGTTAAGATATATAGACATGCTGTGCTGCATTCCCAGCCATCTGGGACACATCCCAGCAGGCCTGTGTCAAGAAACCATCACTACATGCCTAACTGGATTTCAGAATTCTTATTGACTGATAACTCTTGTTTGCCTCTCTTTCACTCCTTTTCAATGGAAAAGTCTGTAATGATTCTTATGCTTTTACACCATTATGTGTTGGTATGTAGAGGGCATATAATTTGTAGTTCACCGTATCTTCAGATTGAGGATAGCTACACTTGAGGAGATGTGCTTGATAAATAGCCTCTGAAGAGTCTCATACACACGTGGATGAGATTTTGGACTTTGAACCTAAGCCTGGTGCTGTAATAGGTGAGACTTTTGCAGAGGTTGGGTTGTCTTGGGAAGTGGGGGGAGTGTATTTTACATGCAGAAAGATTATAAATACTTTGAGGCCAAAGGATATGTTTGTAGTTTGACTCCCTTTCCACAAACAGTGGGGTCTAATTGCTCTTTTCTTGGTATGGGTGAGCCTTGATGACTTAGGTCTAATAAACAGAATGAGGTAGAAGTGACACTGCATGAATTCCAAGATCATATCATAAAATGTGATATATTTTCCAGCTGGTGCTCTCTTTTTTCCTCTTTCATGACATGTACCTTTGCTGCCCTGAGCTGCCATTTATGAAGTCTTGTTGCTGCTAAACCTCCATGCTGGAGGGACCATGTGGAAAGACCATATAGAGATAGAGTAAGATGCCTGAGGAGCCCCAATCTTTTGGGTCTTCTCTGCCTGGGCACCAGATGTCTGAGTAAATGAACCATCCCCATGCTTCTAAGTAGTCCATCCAAAAGTGTATAGACATAGGCTGTCCCTGCTAGCCATGCTCATGTTGAAAATCTGTGATCAAAATAGATTATTTTAAGCTACTAAAATGTTTGAAGTAACCTGTTATGCGGCATTAGATAACTGAGTTCATATTTACAGGTCTTATTCTTCTCACTGCTACAACAATTGATGAGGGCCAGAAGCCTGTTTTGTAATTTTTTTTTTTAATGTATATGGCCCAAAATAGTGCTTTTCATACAGGGAGCACTCAATACATCTAGTTGATGCTTTTAAGTGTACTTAGCTCTTTTAAATCAGCTTCATTCTAGCACTATAGCTGTATCACTTCTCATTTCTCCTTTGAAACTTTGTCCTTGTTGCTTTGTTTACTTAGTTACTTTCTGAATTTGGCTCTAGTTCATAATCTTTATATATCTCTTATACTTCATCTTGATTTTGGCTCCTTAACCTAACTTTTGTTACCTCACCTGATAATGATAATAACCATTAAAATATATTGAGTTCTATGTAAGTTTTATAGCTTAAGAGCCACAGTGTCCCCTGGAAAGAATGTCAAGTACATACAAAAAATTTGTAATAATTTGTTGATTGACCTTAACTATGTGAAAGACACTGAAGTGATTTATATACACTACCTCTTTTAATTCTCACAACATTATGAATATTATCCCCATTTTGTAGATAAGGAAATTGAACTTTAGTGAAGTGACTTTCCCAAGTCATTCAGTCAGTAGAGACAAGATTCAAATCAAAGATCTTTCTCACTCTAAAGCCATGCTTTTAATGACTGCTTTATCTCATTTTGATGTTAACATAGGTTTCTAGTTGTTGACCATTGACTTTGCTCATACCCTTCATTTGATTTGCAATTGTCTTATTTGCCTCTCATTTGTGTGTTGCTGCATTCTATCCTATTGCTCAAATTTGGAGATCCATGGAAAGAATCTACCATTAAAAATGTAATTAGGCATACACAAAAAATCAGAACTAAGACCTATTTCAGTAATAGGGGGAATAACTTTTTTTTTCATGGAAAATATATAAAACATTATATTCACTGGAGCCATTCAATTATCTCCATGCTTAAAAAAATAAGACTTGTAAGAATGAATGGGTAAGACTTATGGCAGTTCTTTCTGATGTTAGATTTCAGTTTTTAGAATTAGACATTTAAGTCTTATTCATATACCAGTACTATTTTTCCTATTAAGGTAGAAACATTCACATTCCAAAGTCTACTTTTTATTGCATATCGGCATAATAGTTCATTCTTTTGGCTGCTCTTAGCCATTGGGTTCTCAGCCAAATTATTTGGTTCTCAATAATACTTTCAGTGGCACTGAACATGTTGTATGTGAACAATATTTGCCTCTTATTTGTTGTTTTAAGGATTTTTATTGAAATGTTATTTATCAGTTAGAGAAAAGGTGAAGTATAAAAATTGAGAGCGATTAACAAGGTAGACCAAAAGAGTATTTAGCAACATTTGAAAAATCAAAGTACAATGAAGTGAAAAGATATCATTTTCCTATCATAACTTAATTACAGTTGACCCTTGAACAACACTGGTGTTAGTGGTGCCAACCCTTTTGCAGTTGAAAAGCCATAGATAACTTATGATTCCCTAAAAACTTATCTACTAATAACCTGTTGACCGGAAGCCTTACCAATAATCTAAACAGTCAATTAACATATTTTGTATTTATATGCATTATATACTGTGTTCTTAAATAAAGTAAGCTAGAGAAAAGAAAATGTTACTAAGAAAATTATAAGGAAGAGGTACCTGGGTGGCTTCGTAGGTTAAACGTTTGACTTCAGCTCAGGTCTTGATCTCATGGTTCATCAGTTTGAGCCCCGGATCAGTCTCTGCTCTGATAGCACAGAGTCTGCTTTGAAACCTCTGTCCCCTTTTCTCTCTGCCCCTTCCCTGCGTGCTTTCTTGGTCTCTCTCTCTCCCTCTCTCCCTACTTCTCTCCCTTTCGCTCAAAAAATAAACATTTTAAAAAATAATAAAAAATGATGAGGAAGTGAAATACATTAATAGTACTGTAAAAAAATCCAAGTATAAGTGGACCCCTGCGATTCAAGACTGTATTGTTCAAGGGTCCATTGTATACTGAAACATTATTATTAGGTTTGATATTAGTCAATTGTAGTCTGTCTTTAATAGTTGATAATGGGGCACTAGTTCATTTTATATAAGATTGGATCCAAAGGTCAGTATTGTCTACGACTGCTTTTACTTAGAAATAATGTCATCTGACTTTATATACTATGACCTTCTTCCTCCCAAAATTGCTAATTGGTATTTTCTAAATTACTTCATAATGGCTCCAAGTTCTTTGTTCAATACCCATGAAGGTAACATATTTCAGTATATATCTTAATCTACAAATCTTTTCTGAATTTCACTGCAATATTAGGATAGTTTTTGCCATGTTGTATACAATGCCTAGAATAGTGTGTATCTTACAAAAGGTACTTACTAAATTTTTGTTGAAGGAAGAGACTGTTTAAGGGTACATTGGTCATTCTGCAATCACTGGAATGACATAGAAATGGAGATTTTTTTCATAACAAAAACTTTTTTAATGTTTATTTTTGAGAGAGAGAGAGAGAGAGAGAGAGTTGAGCAGGGGCAAGGCAGAGAGAGAGAAGGAGAGACACAGAACTCGAAGTGGGCTCCAGGCACAGAGCTGACAGTACAGAGCCTGATGTGGGGCTTGAACTTAGAAACTGTGAGATCATGACCTGAGTCGAAGTCAGACGCTTAACCGACTGAGCCACCCAGGTGCCCTAGAAATGGAGATGTTTTTAAGATGGCCTAGACTTGGTTTTGTTTACCATTTGGTCTGGCTTTAACAGGAATTAGGCTTTTTAGAGTTTCACAAGCCATCTAACACTTAAGTCCTTATGTTGCCAACAGTTCCTTCCTTGCTATCACACCAAGCCTACTTCCTTCTCAGCTTATTACCCTTAAGAGCAATAACCAATTTATATTCTACACAGCATATGTCATCTTTGGCTAATCATCCCATAATATTATTGATTGAAGTGAGTATTTGTAGCCTAAGAGAGAGAATATTGAATTCGTCCGAATTCTATGGTATTGGAACCCACAATGTAGCATAAAGAAACTAGGCTTTTTTATTTAAAGCTAACAGATTCTATTAAACTCTAATAGATCCATTATTAAATGCTCTTTAGGGGCATTAACCTTCATATTTTTATAACATGAGGCAAAAAGATGATTATCATAAAATGGCTGATGAAATAATGATATTGAACTGAGACCCAGAGTTGCAGCACTGTTTACAACTAACTGTGGGGTTGGGGTAGGGGTGTTATTGCAGAATCACTGTAATATGTTGTATTTAAAGACATAAGGTCATATTTATCTTTTTTGTTTCCTCTACCCTGCAAGGTGGTGAGGTCAGTGTTTACAGCCTGTTGCACACATTTCCAGACAGCTAGTTAAGTTTCAAATGTCACCAGGATGG
This sequence comes from Panthera pardus, assembly GCF_024362965.1. Taxonomy (NCBI): domain Eukaryota; kingdom Metazoa; phylum Chordata; class Mammalia; order Carnivora; family Felidae; genus Panthera; species Panthera pardus. Next base: position 74,245,636 of record NW_026526991.1, on the reverse strand, counting down.
CTACACATATTTTTAAATATGCAGCCTGCACACATTAAAAAATCCTGTAGGATAAAGAAATTATACATATTTTTCAGAATTCTTAACCTGTAAGTCCTCCTTCTGCACTTCGTACAAAAATGTAGTTAACAGTTATTTTTAGAGGACTTAAATATGTATGTGCAGAAACCTAGAGGTTATGGGAGATAGAAATTAATTGAGATAGGTCCTTTCTTCGTTTTTGGTTTAATAAAGGATTAATTCCTTTATTCATTCACACCTACTCAGTGCAGATACTGTAAAAGCAATGACTATACATTAGAAGAAAACAAGATAGATTGATCCTTAGTCACATAAAACTCATAATCTAATGGGAACTACACTAAAGAAGATAAAGAATATCATGATTGAATTATTTATAGAAATAGAGTTTAAAATATATCACTTTTGGCCAGTGCGCTTTCTGGAAGATATACTTACAAATATTCCAAGTCGCTATATGAAGTAAATGCTGAGCATCTTCATTTTTGAACAGAATGAGTCTAAGAGGAGCAGAAACCAAATGTAGTACTGAAGATTGCTAAAATGGTCATGATTCTCTCTCCCTCCCAATCTTCACAACTGGTACAATAGGATATTGCATGTTCTTCAGTTAAGAGATGGAATCTATTTCTCTACCCATGAAATTTGGATAGGTTGATTTTGCCTGTAAAATCTAGCACAATGTGACTTTGTGTCAGTTCTGACCCTAGGCCTCAAGAAACCTGCATACTTAGGCTTTCTTTCTTAAAGGATGCTCAGCTGTGATGAAAATCTGGACAAGCCAGTTGAAAGATGAGGGACCACATAGAAGAGAGATGAGCCATCCCAGCTGAGGCCATCTTGAGCAGCTATCACCCCACCTATCTCATGCATTGGTGAGTTCAGCAGTGACCCCAGGAACAAATCACTTGGGTACAGTCCGAATTGTCAGCCCACCAAATTGTGAGCTAAATAAATATTTGTGGATTTGAAGCCCCTGCGTTTGAGTGTGTTTTTTTGTTGGTATTTTATTTTATTTTCTTTACATAGCAAAAACTAGCTGATGTAGCAGAGTTAGTAAGTGAAAATGCATGTAGTTGTGTTGTGATTACCAAGCCCTTAATACCATTTTTTATGGTGTACATAATTTTGGAAATTTTTTCAGCAAGCCAATTTTACTTTTTTTTTTTATATGTTTATTTATTTATTTATTTATTTATTTATTTATTTTTTTAATATATGAAATTTACTGTCAAATTGGTTTCCATACAACACCCAGTGCTCATCACAAAAGGTGCCCTCCTCAATACCCATCACCCACCCTCCCCTCCCTCCCACCCCCCATCAACCCTCAGTTTGTTCTCAGTTTTTAACAGTCTCTTATGCTTTGGCTCTCTCCCACTCTAACCTCTTTTGTTTTTTTTTTTCCTTCCCCTCCCCCATGGGTTTCTGTTAAGTTTCTCAGGATCCACATAAGAGTGAAACCATATGGTATCTGTCTTTCTCTGTATGGCTTATTTCACTTAGCATCACACTCTCCAGTTCCATCCACGTTGCTACAAAAGGCCATATTTCATTTTTTCTCATTGCCACGTAGTATTCCATTGTGTATATAAACCACAATTTCTTTATCCATTCATCAGTTGATGGACATTTAGGCTCTTTCCATAATTTGGCTATTGTTGAGAGCGCTGCTATAAACATTGGGGTACAAGTGCCCCTATGCATCAGTACTCCTGTATCCCTTGGATAAATTCCTAGCAGTGCTATTGCTGGGTCATAGGGTAGGTCTATTTTTAATTTTCTGAGGAACCTCCACACTGCTTTCCAGAGCGGCTGCACCAATTTGCATTCCCACCAACAGTGCAAGAGGGTTCCCGTTTCTCCACATCCTCTCCAGCATCTATAGTCTCCTGATTTCTTCATTTTGGCCACTCTGACTGGCGTGAGGTGATACCTGAGTGTGGTTTTTATTTGTATTTCCCTGATAAGGAGCGACGTTGAACATCTTTTCATGTGCCTGTTGGCCATCCGGATGTCTTCTTTAGAGAAGTGTCTAGTCATGTTTTCTGCCCATTTCTTCACTGGGTTATTTGTTTTTCAGGTGTGGAGTTTGATGAGCTCTTTATAGATTTTGGATACTAGCCCTTTGTCCGATATGTCATTTGCAAATATCTTTTCCCATTCCGTTGGTTGCCTTTTAGTTTTGTTGGTTGTTTCCTTTGCTGTGCAGAAGCTTTTTATCTTCATAAGGTCCCAGTAATTCACTTTTGCTTTTAATTCCCTTGCCTTTGGGGATGTGTCGAGTAAGAGATTGCTACGGCTGAGGTCAGAGAGGTCTTTTCCTGCTTTCTCCTCCAGGGTTTTGATGGTTTCCTGTGTCACATTCAGGTCCTTCATCCATTTTGAGTTTATTTTTGTGAATGGTGTGAGAAAGTGGTCTAGTTTCAACCTTCTACATGTTGCTGTCCAGTTCTCCCAGCACCATTTGTTAAAGAGACTGTCTTTTTTCCACTGGATGTTCTTTCCTGCTTTGTCAAAGATGAGTTGGCCATACTTTTGTGGGTCTAGTTCTGGGGTTTCTATTCTATTCCATTGGTCTATGTGTCTGTTTTTATGCCAATACCATGCTGTCTTGATGATGACAGCTTTGTAGTAGAGGCTAAAGTCTGGGATTGTGATGCCTCCTGCTTTGGTCTTCTTCTTCAAAATTACTTTGGCTATTCGGGGCCTTTTGTGGTTCCATATGAATTTTAGGATTGCTTGTTCTAGCTTCGAGAAGAATGCTGGTGCAATTTTGATTGGGATTGCATTGAATGTGTAGATAGCTTTGGGTAGTATTGACATTTTGACAATATTTATTCTTCCAATCCATGAGCACGGAATGTCCTTCCATTTCTTTATATCTTCTTCAATTTCCTTCATAAGCTTTCTATAGCTTTCAGCATACAGATCTTTTACATCTTTGGTTAGATTTATTCCTAGGTATTTTATGCTTCTTGGTGCAATTGTGAATGGGATCAGTTTCTTTATTTGTCTTTCTGTTGCTTCATTGTTAGTGTATAAGAATGCAACTGATTTCTGTACATTGATTTTGTATCCTGCAACTTTGCTGAATTCATGTATCAGTTCTAGCAGACTTTTGGTGGAGTCTATCAGATTTTCCATGTATAATATCATGTCATCTGCAAAAAGTGAAAGCTTGACTTCATCTTTGCCAATTTTGATGCCTTTGATTTCCTTTTGTTGTCTGATTGCTGAAGCTAGAACTTCCAGCACTATGTTAAACAACCGTGGTGAGAGTGGGCATCCCTGTCGTGTTCCTGATCTCAGGGAAAAAGCTCTCAGTTTTTCCCCGTTGAGGATGATGTTTAGCTGCGGGCTTTTCATAAATGGCTTTTATGATCTTTAAGTATGTTCCTTCTATCCCGACTTTCTCAAGGGTTTTTATTAAGAAAGGGTGCTGGATTTTGTCAAAGGCCTTTTCTGCATCGATTGACAGGATCATGTGGTTCTTCTCTTTTTTTTTGTTAATGTGATGTATGACGTTGATTGATTTGCGAATGTTGAACCAGCCCTGCATCCCAGGAATGAATCCCACTTGATCATGGTGAATAATTCTTTTTATATGCTGTTGAATTCGATTTGCTAGTATCTTATTGAGGATTTTTGCATCCATATTCATCAGGGATATTGGCCTGTAGTTCTCTTTTTTTACTGGGTCTCTGTCTGGTTTAGGAATCAAAGTAATACTGGCTTCATAGAATGGGTCTGGAAGTTTTCCTTCCCTTTCTATTTCTTGGAATAGCTTGAGAAGGATAGGTATTATCTCTGCTTTAAACGTCTGGTAGAACTCCCCTGGGAAGCCATCTGGTCCTGGACTCTTATTTGTTGGGAGATTTTTGATAACCGATTCAATTTCTTCGCTGGTTATGGGTCTGTTCAAGCTTTCTATTTCCTCCTGATTGAGTTTTGGAAGAGTGTGGGTGTTTAGGAATTTGTCCATTTCTTCCAGGTTGTCCAATTTGCTGGCATATAATTTTTCATAGTATTCCCTGATAATTGTTTGTATCTCTGAGGGATTGGTTGTAATCATTCCATTTTCATTCATGATTTTACCTATTTGGGTCATCTCCCTTTTCTTTTTGAGAAGCCTGGCTAGAGGTTTGTCAATTTTGTTTATTTTTTCAAAAAACCAACTCTTGGTTTCGTTGATCTGCTCTACCGTTTTTTTAGATTCTATACTGTTTATTTCTGCTCTGATCTTTATTATTTCTCTTCTTCTGCTGGGTTTAGGCTGCCTTTGGTGTTCTGCTTCTATTTCCTTTAGGTGTGCTGTTAGATTTTGTATTTGGGATTTTTCTTGTTTCTTGAGATAGGCCTGGATTGCAATGTATTTTCCTCTCAGGACTGCCTTCGCTGCGTCCCAAAGCATTTGTTTTGTTGTATTTTCATTTTCGTTTGTTTCCATATGTTTTTTAATTTCTTCTCTAATTGCCTGGTTGACCCACTCATTCTTTAGTAGGGTGTTCTTTAACCTCCATGCTTTTGGAGGTTTTCCAGACTTTTTCCTGTGGTTGATTTCAAGCTTCATAGCATTGTGGTCTGAAAGTATGTATGGTATAATTTCAATTCTTGTAAACTTATGAAGGGCTGTTTTGTGACCCAGTATATGATCTATCTTGGAGAATGTTCCATGTGCACTCGAGAAGAAAGTATATTCTGTTGCTTTGGGATGCAGAGTTCTAAATATATCTGTCAAGTCCATCTGATCCAATGTATCATTCAGGGCCCTTGTTTCTTTATTGACCGTGTGTCTAGATGATCTATCCATTTCTGTAAGTGGGGTGTTAAAGTGCCCTGCAATTACCACATTCTTATCAATAAGGTTGCTTATGTTTATGAGTAATTGTTTTATATATCTGGGGGCTCCGGTATTCGGCGCATAGACATTTATAATTGTTAGCTCTTCCTGATGGATAGACCCTGTAATTATTATATAATGCCCTTCTTCATCTCTTGTTACAGCCTTTAATTTAAAGTCTAGTTTGTCTGATATAAGTATGGCTACTCCAGCTTTCTTTTGGCTTCCAGTAGCATGATAAATAGTTCTCCATCTGATACCCTATGTCTTTTGGTTGGCGCATTTAATCCATTTACATTCAGTGTTATTATAGAAAGATACGGGTTTAGAGTCACTGTGATGTCTGTATGTTTTATGCTTGTAGTGATGTCTCTGGTACTTTGTCTCACAGGGTCCCCCTTAGGATCTCTTGTAGGGCTGGTTTAGTGGTGACAAATTCCTTCAGTTTTTGTTTGTTTGGGAAGACCTTTATCTCTCCTTCTATTCTAAATGACAGACTTGCTGGATAAAGGATTCTCGGCTGCATATTTTGTCTGTTTAGCACACTGAAGATCTCGTGCCAAGCCTTTCTGGCCTGCCAAGTTTCACAAGAGAGATCAGTCACCAGTCTTATAGGTCTCCCTTTATATGTGAGGGCACGTTTATCCCTTGCTGCTTTCAGAATTTTCTCTTTATCCTTGTATTTTGCCAGTTTCACTATGATATGTCGTGCAGAAGATCGATTCAAGTTACGTCTGAAGGGAGTTCTCTGTGCCTCTTGGATTTCAATGCCTTTTTCCTTCCCCAGTTCAGGGAAGTTCTCAGCTATAATTTGTTCAAGTACCCCTTCAGCACCCTTCCCTCTCTCTTCCTCCTCTGGGATACCAATTATGCGTATATTATTTCTTTTTAGTGTATCACTTAGTTCTCTAATTTTCCCCTCATACTCCTGGATTTTTTTATCTCTCTTTCTCTCAGCTTCCTCTTTTTCCATAACTTTATCTTCTAGTTCACCTATTCTCTCCTCTGCCTCTTCAATCCGAGCCGTTGTCGTTTCCATTTTGTTTTGCATTTCGTTTAAAGCGCTTTTCAGCTCCTCGTGACTGTTCCTTAGTCCCTTGATCTCTGTGGCAAGAGATTCTCTGCTGTCCTCTATACTGTTTTCAAGCCCAGCGATTAATTTTATGACTATTATTCTAAATTCACTTTCTGTTTAATTATTTAAATCCTTTTTGATCAGTTCATTAGCTGTTGTTATTTCCTGGAGATTCTTCTGAGGGGAATTCTTCCGTTTGGTCATTTTGGATAGTCCCTGGAGTGGTGAGGACCTGCAGGGCACTTCCCCTGTGCTGTGGTGTATAACTGGAGTTGGTGGGCGGGGCCGCAGTCCGACCTGATGTCTGCCCCCAGCCCACCGCTGGGGCCACAGTCAGACTGGTGTGTGCCTTCTCTTCCCCTCTCCTAGGGGCGGGATTCACTGTGGGGTGGGGTGGCGTGGCCATCTGGGCTCCTTGCACACTGCCAGGCTTGTGGTGCTGGGGATCTGGCATATTAGCTGGGGTGGGTAGGCGAGGTGCACGGGGGCAGGAGGGGCAGGCTTAGCTGGCTTCTCCTTAGGTGATCCACTTCAGGAGGGGCCCTGTTGCAGGGGGAGTGAGTCAGATCCGCTGCCGGAGGTTTGGCTCTGCAGAAGCACAGAGTTAGGTGTTTGCGCGGAGCGAGCAAGTTCCCTGGCAGGAACTGGTTCCCTTTGGGATTTTGGCTGGGGGATGGGTGGGGGAGATGGCGCTGGCGAGCGCCTTTGTTCCCCACCAAACTGAGCTTTGTCATCCGGGGGCTCAGCAGCTCTCCCTCCCTTTGTCCTCCAGCCTTCCCGCTTTCTGAGCAGAGCTGTTAGCTTCTGACCTCCCAGACGCTAAGTTGCGCTTGCTGTCAGAACACAGTCCGTCAGGCCCCTCCGCTTTTGCCAGCCAGATTCGGGGGCTCTGCTTGGCCGGCGAGCCGCCCCTCTGCCCCGGCTCCCTCCCGCCAGTGTGTGGAGCGCGCACCGCCTCGCCGCCCTTCCTACCATCTTCTGTGGGCCTCTCATCTGCGCTTGGCTCCGGAGACTCAGTTCTGCTAATCCTCTGGCGGTTTTCTGGGTTATTTAGGCAGGTGTAGGTGGAATCTAAGTGATCAGCAGGACACGCAGTGAGTCCAGCGTCTTCCTACGCTGCCATCTTCATAGAGGAAGCAAGCCAATTTTACTTTTGTGGTGAATTCCTATGGCAGATTCCTTGTCACAGATATGGAGTTAGGATTTACAATATGCATGGATTATATATTGATTTCCAAAAAGTTTGTATCAAAAAAATATGAAATAGGTATTTATTTTCACTAAAACAATGTGGCATAATTTCTTAATGTCTTTGCTTGTATAATTTGATTTGGGGAGGCCCCCCTTGGTAAGTAAAACTGATATTAAGGTTTTCTTCAGTTTACATCTTGGGATCATTTACAATGTCACCAGAGGGAATCACTGAGACCTTTGCTTTCCTGTAGTTAAAGAAATAATATAGTGAAGAAGAAAGAGTGTGAGTTTTGGAGTCCAAACAACTATATCTGTTGAGAAAATGCAATTTGCTTGATTTTTTTTAGAAAGTTATATTTTCTCATCTCAACTTATTTCTTGCTTTCCCAAAACTGAGATATATATTTGTCTTTGGAAAAATTATTTTGTTATGCCTTTAGAATTTTTATTAAATTTAAATCTTATTTTATCATTCCAAATGGACTTTGAACTTCTCATGGTCAATGATCTTACCTTTTTTAAAATTAGCTTAGATGAGGTCTACCATAATCCTGGGGACATACAAACCTATCAGTAGAATTCAAGTAGCTTGGTCTTCATCTTACCAGAGAATATGATGAGAATGTTTTTTGCTGAGGAGGATCAGTATTACTGAGAACAGAAGACTTTTTTTTAAATACATTTTTTTAATGTTTATTTTTGAGACAGAGAGAGAGTATGAACGGGGGAGGGTCAGAGAGAGAGGGAGACACAGAATCCAAAGCAGACTCCAGGCTCTGAGCTGTCAGCACAGAGACTGATGCGGGGCTCGAACTCACAAATTGCGAGATCATGACCTGAGCTGAAGTCAGATGCTTAACTGAATGGGGTGCCACCCAGGCACCCCATTTAAAAATTTTTTTCTTTTTTTAATGTTTATTTATTTTTGAGACAGAGAGTGAGGACAGAAGACTTTTATCACATGATTAATTTCACAGGGCTTGGGGTACAGCTGGATGTAGAGGTGGCAGACAGTACAGTGACTATTAATGTTTCCTGACTTGAGTTTTTTTTTTTAAGGTTTTAAAATAATTGTCAAAGGTGGTGACGTAGGAGGACTGAGCTCACCTCGTCCTGCTGATTGCTTAGATTCCACCCACATCTGCCTAAATAACCCAGAAAACCACCAGAAGACTAGCAGAATGGATTCTATGGAGCCAAGCTAGACAAGAGGCCCACAGAAGAGGGTAGGAAGGGCGGAGAGGCGGTGCGCACTACATGGACTGGCAGGAGTGAGCTGGGGCAGTGGAGGGGCAGCCCCCCCCCCCCCCCGGGCAAGGCAGAGCCCCTGACGTCTGGCTTGCAAAAGCGGAGGGGCCAGACTGCATGAGTTCTGACAGCCAGCGGGACTTAACATGTGGAATTTTAAAAGTCAACAGCTCTGCTCTCAGAGAGTGGGGAAGGTGAGAGGACAATGGGAGGGAGAGTTGTTGAGCCCTGGAAGACAGAACTCAGCTCAGCTGGGGAACAAAGGCGCTGACAAACGCCATCTCTTTCTCCCATCTCCCGGCCAAAATTCCAAAGTGGAACCAGTTTCCATCACCGAACTTGCTTGCACCACGCAAACTCCCAACGCTGTGCTTCCGTGGATCCATCCCTCCAACGGGCCTGCCTCCCTCCAGGTGTTGCAGGGCCCCTTGCACAGGAGACCACTGATGGCAAACTGGCTAAGCCTGCCCCTCCCACTCATGAGCACCTTGCAGATACAATCTGTCTAATCCGCCCTTGGCCAGATCCCATCAAAACAGCACCACAAGCCTGGCAGTGTGCAAGTAGCCCAGACAGGGGCCACACCACTCCACAGTGAGTTCTGCCCCTGGGACAGGGGACGATAAGGTACACACCAGTCTCACTGTGGCCCCAGTCATGGGCTGGGGGCAGACATCCTGTCTGACTGCAGCCTCGCCAACCAACACAAGTTTCTTTGGACAGCACAGGGGAAGTGCCCTGCAGTTTGGAGCTACCACAGGGACTAGCCAAAATGACAAAACGGAAGAATTCTCCTCAAAAGAAACAGCAGGAAGTAGCGACGGCTAACGAGTCAATCAAAACCGGTTTAAGCTACATAATGGAACAAGAATTAGAATAATAGTCATGACATTAAGCGCTGGGATTGAAAAAAGCATAGAGGACAGCAGAGAATCTATTGCTACAGAGATCAAAGGACTAAGAAACAGGAGGAGCTAAAAAGTGCTATAAATGAGGTGGAAAATAAAATGGAGGTGACCACAGCTCGGATTGAAGAGGCAGAGGAGAGAGTAGGTGGATTAGAAGATAAAATTATGGAAAAAGAGGAAACTGAGAAAAAGAGAGATAAAAAAATCCAGGAGTATGAGGGGAGAATTAGAGAACTAAGTGATGCAATCAAACGGAACAATATCCATATAATAGGGATTCTAGAAGAAGAAGAGAGAGAAAGGTGCTGAAGGTGTACTTGAAGAAATCATAGCTGAGAACTTCCCTGATCTGGATAAGGAAAAAGGCATTGAAATCCAAGAGGCACAGAGAACTCCCTACAGACATAACTTGAATCGATCTTCTGCACGACATATCATAGTGAAACTGGCAAAATATAAGGATAAAGAGAAAATTCTGAAAGCAGCTAGGGATAAACTGGCCCTAACACAAAAAGGTAGACACATAAGGGTAGCAGCAGACCTATCTACTGAATCTTGGCAGGCCAGAAAGGAATGGCAGGAAATCTTCAAGGTGATGAACAGAAAAACCATGCAGCTGAGAATCCTTTACCCAGAAAGTCTGTCATTCAGAATAGAAGGAGAGATAAAGGTTTTCCCAAACAAAAAATGAAGGAATTCATCACCATTAAACCAGCTGTACAAGAGATACTAAGGGGGACTCTGTGAGTGAAATGTTGCTATGACCACAAAGTACCAGAGACATCACTACAAGCATGAAACCTACAGATATCACACTGACTCTAAACCCGTATCTTTCAATAAGAACACTGAATGTAAATGGACAAGGTGCTCCAATCAAAAGACACAGGGGATCAGAATGGATAAAAAAAAAAAAAACAAGACCCATCTATTTGCTGTCTTCAAGAGACTCTTTTTAGACCTGAGGATACCTTCAGATTGAGAGTGAGGGGATGGAGAACTATCTATCATGCACTGGAAGTTAAAAGAAAGCTAGAGTAGCCATACTTACATCAGACAAACTAGACTTTAAATTAAAGGCTGTAACAAGAGATGAAGAAGGGCATTATATAATAATCACAGGGTCTATCCACCAGGAAGAGCTAACAATTATAAATGTCTATGTGCTGAATACAGGAGCCCCCAAATACATAAAACAATCACAAACATAAGCAACCTTATTGATAAGAATGTGGTCATTGCAGAGAACTTTAATACTCCACTTACAGAAATGGATAGAACATCTAGACAGAGAATAAATAAACAAGGGCTCTGAATGATATATTGGATCAGATGGACTTGAGAGATATACTTAGAACTCTGCATCACAAAGCAACAGAATATACTTTCTTCTCGAGTGCACATGGAACATTCTCCAAGATAGATCACATACTGGGTCACAAAACAGCCTTTCATAAGTATAAAAGAATTGAGATCATACCATGCACAATTTTAGACCACAATGCTATGAAACTTAAAATCAACCACAGGAAAAAGTCTGCAAAACCTCCAAAAGCATGGAGGTTAAAGAACACCGTACTAAGAATGAATGGGTCAACCAGGCAATTAGAGAAGAAATTTAAAAATATATGGAAACAAATGAAAATGAAAACAATCCAAATGCTTTGGGATGCAGTGAAGGCAGTCCTGAGAGGAAAATACATTGCAATCCAGGTCTAGCTCAAGAAACAAAAATCCCAAATACAAAATCTAACAGCACACCTAAAGGAAATAGAAGCAGAACAGCAAAGACACCCCAAGCCCAGCAGAGGAAGATAAACGATAAAGATCAGAGCAGAGATAAACAATATAGAATCTAAAACAGTAGAGCAGATCAATGAAACCAAGAGTTGGTTTTTTGAAAAAATAAAATTGATAGACCTCTAGCCAGGCTTCTCAAAAAGAAAAGGGAGAGGAACCAAATAGATAAAATCATGAATGAAAATGGAATTATTACAACCAATCCCTCAGAAATACAAGCAATTATCAGGGAATACTATGAAAAATTAAATGCCAACAAACTGGACAACCTGGAAGAAATGGACAAATTCCTAAGCATCCATACACTTCCAAAGCTCAAACAGAAAGAAATAGAAAATTTGAAGAGACCCATAACCAGTAAAGAAATTGAATCAGTTATCAAAAATCTCCCAACACATAAGAGTCCTGGACCAGATGGCTTCCCTGGAGAATTCTACCAGACATTTAAAGCAGAGATAATACCTATCCTCCTCAAGTTGTTCCAAAAAATAGAAACGGAAGGAACACTTTCAGACTCATTCTATGAAGCCAGCATTACTTTGATTCCCAAACCAGTCAGAGACCCCACAGAAAAGGAGAACTACAGGCCAATATCCCTGATGAACATGGATGCAAAAATTCTCAACAAGATACTAGCAAATCAAATTCAACAACATATAAAAAGAATTATTCACCATGATCAAGTGGGATTCATTCCTGGGCTGCAGGAATGGTTCAACATTCACAAATTAATCAATGTGATACATCACATTAATAAAAGAAAAGATAAGAACCATATGATCCCATCAATAGATGCAGAAAAAGCATTTGACAAAATTCAGCATCCTTTCTTAATAAAAACCCTTGAGAAAGTCAGGATAGAAGGAACATACTTAAACATCAAAAAAGCCATTTATGAAAAGCCCACAGCTAATATCATCCTCAGTGGGGGAAAACTTAGAGCTTTCCCCCTGAGATCAGGAACACGACAGAGAGGTCCACTCTCACTGCTGTTGTTTAACATAGTGCTGGAAGTTCTAGCATCAGGAATCAGACAACAAAAGGAAATTAAAGGCATCAAAATTGGCAAAGATGAAGTCAAGCTTTCACTTTTTGTAGATGACATGATACTCTACATGGAAAACCCGATAGACTCCACCAAAAGTCTGCTAGAACTGATACATGAATTTAGCAAAGTCACAGGATACAAAATTAATGTACAGAAATCAGTTGCATTCTTATACACTAATAAGCAACAGAAAGACAAATAAAGAAACTGATCCCATTCACAATTGGACCAAGAATCATAATTACCTAAGAATAAACATAATCAAAGATGTAAAAGATCTGTATGCTGAAAGCTATAGAAAGCTTATGAAGGAAATTGAAGAAGACACAAAGAAATGGAAAAACATTCCATGCTCATGGATTGGAAGAATAAATATTGTTAAAATATCAGTACTACCCAAAGCAATCTACACATTCAATGCAATCCCAATCAAAATGGCATCGGCATTCTTCTTGAAGGTAGAACAAACAATCCTAAAATTTGTATGGAACCAAAAAAGACCCAGAATAGCCAAAGTAATTTTGAAGAAGAAAACCAAAGCAGGAGGCATCACAATCCCCGACTTTAGCCTCTACCACAACGTTGTAATCATCAAGACAGCATGGTATTGGCACAAAAACAGACACATAGACCAATGGAATAGAACAGAGACTCCAGAATTGGACCCACAAAGGTAAGGCCAACCAATCTTTAACAAAGCAGGAAAGAATATCCAATGGAAAAAAGAGTCTCTTTAGCAAATGGTGCTGGGAGAACTGGACAGCAACATGCAGAAGAATGAAACTAGACCACTTTCTTACACCATTCACAAAAATAAACTCAAAATGGATGAAGGACCTGAATGTGACACAGGAAACCATCAAAACCCTAGAGGAGAAAGCAGGAAAAAACCTCTCCGACCTCAGCTACAGAAATTTCTTACTTGACACATCCCCAAAGGCAAGGGAATTAACAGCCAAAATGAACTATTGGGACTTCATCAAGATAAAAAGCTTCTGCACTGCAAGGGAAACAATCAACAAAACTAAAAGGCAGCTGACGGAATGGGGAAAGATATTTGCAAATGACATATCGGACAAAGGGCTAATATCCAAAATATATAAGGAACTCACCAAACTCCACACCCAAAAAATAAATAATCCAGTGAAGAAATGGGCAGAAGACATGAATAGACACTTCTCTAAAGAAGACATCCAGATGGCCAACAGTCACATGAAAAGATGCTCAACGTCACTCCTCATCAGGGAAATACAAATCAAAACCACACTGAGATAACACCTCATGCCAGTCAGAGTGGCTAAAATGAACAAATCAGGAGACTGTAGATGCTGGCGAGGATGTAGAGAAACGGGAACCCTCTTGCACTGTTGGTGGGAATGCAAACTGGTGCAGCCACTCTGGAAAACAGTGTGGAGGTTCCTCAAAAAATTAAAAATAGATCTACCCTATGACCCAGCAATAGCACTGCTGGGAATTTATCCAAGGGATACAGGAGTGCTGATGTATAGGGGCACTTGTACCCCAATGTTTATAGCAGCACTCTCAACAATAGCCAAATTATGGAAAGAGCCTAAATGTCCATCAACTGATGAATGGATAAAGAAATTGTGGTTTATATACACAATGGAATACTACGTGGCAATGAGAAAGAATGAAATATGGCCCTTTGTAGCAACGTGGATGGAACCAGGGAGTGTTATGCTAAGTGAAATAAGTCAGGCAGAGGAAGATACCATATGTTTTCACTCTTAGGTGGATCCTGAGAAACTTAACAGAAGACTGTGGGTGAGGGGAAGGGGAAAACAAAGTTACAGAGAGGGAAGGAGGCAAACCATAAGAGACTCTTAAAAACTGAGAATAAACAGGGTTGATGGGGGGTGGGAGGGAGGGGACAGTGGGTGATGGGCATTGAGGAGGGCACCTGTTGGGATGAGCACTGGGTGTTGTATGGAAACCAATTTGACAATAAATTTCATATTAAAAATAATAAATAAATAACTAAAATAAAAATGAGACCAAGTTAAACACAAAGACACAAAAATAATTTAATTGTTAATAATTTATATGTATCATTTCACATTCTATAATTGCTTATTCATGATGATAGAAAGGTTATATTACTGTAAGTTATTTTTTAGATGTGGCATATTGCTTTTTAAATTAAAAAAAATTCCAATATAGTTATCATGTTTCAGTAGGACAATATAGTAATTCAACAATTCTTTACATTACTCAGTTTTTATAAAGATACATATACATCTAATTCCCTTCACCTATCCCCCCTGGTAATCATCAGTTTGTTTTCTGTAGTTAAGAGTCTGTTTTTTTTATTTCTCTTCTTGTCATTTGTTTTTGTTTCTTAAATTCCACATATGAGTGAAATCATATAGTATTTGTCTTTATCTGACTGACTTACTGCACTTAGCTTTATACCCTTTAGGTCCATCCATGTTGTTGCAAATGACAAGATTTCATTCTTTTCTATGGCTGAATAATATTCCATTGTATGTATATACCACTTCTTTATCCATTAATCTGTCTATGGACACTTGGGTTGCTTCCATATTTTGGCTTTTGTAAATAATGCCGCAATAAACATAGGGTTGTATATATCTTGTAGAATTACTGTTTTTGTATTTTGGGGGTAAATACATAGTGTTGCAATAACTGGATCATATGGTAATTCTATTTTTAATATTTTTAGGAACCTCCATACTAACACTAATTGTTTCTTGTGGTTTTGATTTTAGACATCTGATAGGTAAGGTGATAGATACCTTATTGTGGTTTTGATTTGCATTTCCTTGATGATGTGTGATGTTGAGCATCTTTTCATGTGTCTGTTGGCCATCTGTATGTATTCTCGGAGAAATGCCTGTTTATGTCTTCTGCCCATTAAAAAAAATTCTTTTTAACATTATTTATTTTTGAGAGAGGAGAGAGAGACAGATTGCTAGCTGGGCAGGGGCAGAGAGAGAGAGGGAGAAACAAAATCCGAAGCAGGCTCCAGGCTCTGAGCTGTCAGCACAGGGCCTGATGTGGGGCTCAAACTCATGAAATGCAAGATCATTACCTGAGCCAAAGTCGGATGCTTAACTGACTGAGCCACCCAGGTGCCCTGTCTTCTGCTCATTTTTAATTGGATTACTTTTTCTAGTGTTGAGTTGTATAAGTCCTTTATATATTTTGGATACTAACTCTTTATCAGATATGTCATTGCAAATAACTTCTTCCATTCAATAGGTTGTCTTTTAGTTTTGTTGATTGACTCCTTTGTTGTGCAGAAGCTTTTTATTTTGATGAAATCCCAATAGTTTATTTTGTTTTTGTTTCCCTTATCTCAGGAGACATAGCTAGAAAAACATTGCTTTGGCCAGAGAGATTACTGCCTGTGCTCTTTTGTAGGATTTTTATGGTTTCCTGTCTCACATTTAGGTCTTTAATCCATTTTGATTTTATTTTTGGGTATGGTGTAAGAAAGTGGTCAGTTTCATTCTTTTGCATCTAGCTGTCCAGTTTAGCCAACATTTTTTGAAGAAACTGTCTTTTTCCCATTGCATATTCTTCTTTCCTTCTTTGAAGATTAATTGACCTTATCAGCTTGGGGTTTATTTCTGGGCTCTCTGTTTCATTGATCTGAGTGTCTATTTTTGTGCCAGTACCATACTCTTTTGATTACTACTCCTTTGTAGCATAACTTCAAATCTGGAATTGTGATTCTTCCAGTTTCATTTTTCTTTTTCAAGATTCTTTTGACTATTCAGGGTTTTTTGTGGTTCCATACAAATTTTAGGGTTATTTGTTCTAGTTCTTGGAAAAATGCTGGTGGTATTTTGATGGGATTACACTAAATCTGTAGATTGCTTTGGTTAGTACAGGCATTTAAAAAATATTTATTTGGGGCACCTGGGTGGCTCAGTTGGTTAAGCATCTGGCTTCGGCTCAGGTTATGATATTGTGGTTCGTGGGTTTGAGCCCCGCCATCGGGGCTGTGCTGACTGCTTGGAGCTTGGAGCCTGGTTCAGATTCTGCATCTCTCTCCCTCTTTGCCTCTCCCCTCCTCACACTCTGTCTCTCTCTCTCTCAAAAATAAATTTTAAAAAACATTAAAAAAAATATTTGTTCTCCTAATCCATCAGTATGGAATATCTTTCCAAATGTTGGTGTCATCTTCAATTTCTTTCATTAGTGTTTTATAGTTTTCAGAGTATAGGTCTTTCACCTCCTTGGTTAAGTTTATTCACAGATATTTTGTTTACTTTTGGTGTAGGTATAAATGTGGTTGTTTTCTTAATTTATCTTTCTGCTGCTTCATTATTAGTGTGTAGAAATGCAACAAGATACCTGTATATTGATTTTTGTATCCTGTGACCTTATTGAATTCATGTATCAGTTCTAGTGCTTTTTTGGTGGAGTCTTCAGGTTTTCTGTATGTGGTCTCATGTCATCTGCAAATAGTGAAAGGTTTCTTTCTTCCTTACCAGTTTGGATACCTTTTATTCCTTTTCTTTGATTGCTGGCTAGGCTTCCAGTTTTATGTTGAATGAAAATGGAGAGAGTGGACATCCTTGTCTTGTTACTGACATTAGGAAAAAGCTCTGTTTTTCACCACTGAAGTATGATGTTAGCTGTGGGTTTTCTATATACGGCCTTTATTATGTTACGTTCCCTCTAAACCTGCTTTGTTGAGGGTTTTTATCTTGAATGGATTCTGTCCTTTGTGTACTTGAATGGATGCTTTTTCTGCATCTATTAAAATGATCATATGGTTTTTGTCCTTTGATTTATTGATGTGATTTATCACTTTGATTTGTGAATACCGAACCACCCTTGCATCCCAGGAATAAATCTTGATTGTGGTGAATTGTGTGTGTGTGTGTGTGTGTGTGTGTGTGTGTGTGTGTGTTACTGGATTCAGTTTGTTAATGTTTTGTTGAGGATTTTTGCAATTAATTCATCAGAGATATTGGCCTATAGTTCTTTTTTTTTTTTTTGACAGTGTCTTTATCTGGTTTTGGTATAAGGGTAACGTGGGAGTCATAGAATGGATTTGAAAGCTTTCCTTCCTCTTCTATTTTTTGGAATAGTTTGAGAATTGGTATTAATTGGTATTAATTGGTATTGACTCTTCTTTAAATGTTCAGTAGGATTGGGGCACCTGGGTGGCTCAGTCGGTTAGCATCTGACTTCAGCTCATGTCATGATCTCACAGTCTGTGAGTTCGAACCCCGCGTCGGGCTCTGTGCTGACAGCTCAGAGCCTGGAGCCTGCTTCAGATTCTGTGTCTTCCTCTCTCTCTGCCCCTCCCCTGCTCATGCTCTGTCTCTCTCTGTCTCAAAAATAAATAAAAACATTAAAAAAAAATGTTCAGTAGGATTGACCTGTGATACCATCTGGTCCTGGACTGTTGTTTTTGGGAATTTTTTGATTACTGATTCAATTTCATTGCTGGTAATTGGCCTGTTCAAATTTTCTATTTGTTCCTGAGTCAATTGTGGGAGGTTGTATGTTTCTAGGAATTTATTCATTTTGTCGAGGTTGTCCAATTTGTTGGCATATAACTTTTCAAAATATTCTCTTATAATCCTTTGTATTTCTATGGTGTATTTTTTTTCCTCCTCTTTCATTTCTGGTTTATTTTAAGCTTCTCTCTCTTTAAAAAACTTTTTTTAATGTTTGGGGCACCTGGGTGTCTCAGTCGGTTAAGTGTCTGACTTCAGCTCAGGTCATGATCTCGTGGTCCATGAGTTTTAGCCCCACATCAGGTTCTCTGCTGTCAGCCTGCTTCGGATCCTCTACCCACCTTTCTCTGCCCCTCCGCTGCTCGTGCTCTCTCTCTCAAAAATAAACATTAATAAAAATAAAAATAAAAAAATTCATTGTTAAATTTATTTTTTGATGAGTCTAGCTAAAGGCTTATCAATTTTGTTGACCTTTTCAAAGAACCATCTCCTGGTTTCGTTGATGTGTTTTATTGTTTAAGTATCCATTTTGTTTATTTCTGCTCTAATCTTTATATTATTTCCTTCCTTCTACTGCTTTTGGGTTTTGTTTGTTCTTTTTCTAGCTCCTTTAGGTGTCTGGTTAGGTTCTTCACTTGAGATTTTTCTCCTTGAAGTAGGCCTGTATTGTTATAAACTTCCTTCATAGAATAGCTTTTGCTGCATCCCAAGGATTTTGGATCATTGCTTTTCCATTTTCATTTGTCTCCATGTATTTTTTGATTTCCTTTTTGATTTCTTGGTTGACCCATTCATTGTTTACTAACTTGCCATTTAATTTCCATGCATTTGTGTCCTTTCCAGGTTTTTTTCTTGTGGTTGATTTCTGTTTTCATAGTGTTGTGGTTGGATAAGATGCACAGTATGACTTCGATCTTTTTGAATTTGTTAAGACTTAATTTGTGGCCTAATATGGGATCTCTTCTGGAGAATGCTTCATGTGCGCTTTAAAAGAATATGTATTCTTCTGTTTTAGAATGGAATGTTCTGAATTTATATATTAGACACATATGCTCCACTGTATCATTCAAAGCCACTGTTTCCTTGTATTTCTGTTTGGATGACTTTTCCATTGATGTAAGTGGGGTGTTAAAGTCCTTTCCTATCTTTGTATTACTATCAGTTACTTCCTTATGTTTGTTATTAACAGCTTCATGTATTTGGCTGCTGCCAGGCTTGGTGAGTAAATATTTACAATTGTCATATCTTCTTATTGGATTGTCCCCTGAATGGTTATACAGTGTCCTGCTTTGTGTCTTGTTGTTACAGTCTTTGGTTTAAAGTCTATTTTATTTGATATAAGTATTGCTACTCTGGCTCCCCCCCCCCCCACATCTGTTTGCATGTTAAATGCTTCACCATCCCTTCATTTTCAGTCTGCATGTGTCTTTAGGTCTGAATCATTTTAGCTGTCTCTTGAAGGCAGCATACGGACGGGTCTTGCTTTTTATCCATTCCGTCATCATATGTCTTTTGATTGTAGCATTTTTAATGAAAATATCATGCTACTCCCTTCAGGCCTGTGAAGTTTGTGCTGAAAAATTAGCTGATGAACTTATGGGATTTCCCTTGTACCAAACATCTTTCTCTTGTTTTATTATTTTTTAAATTAAAAAATTGTTCATTTGGGGGGGGGGATGGGCAGAGAGAGAGAGGGAGAGAATCCCAAGCAGGCTCCATGGCTGTGGCTTGACCCCATGAACCATGAGATCATGACCTGAACTGAAATCACGAGTTAGTATACTTAATTTACTGACCCACCCGGACACTCTCTTGTTGCACTTAAAATTCTTCCTTATAACTACTTTTTGCCATTTTAATTACTGCATGTCTTGGTGTGGACCTCCTTGGGTTTATTTTGTTGTCGACTCTCTGTGCTTCCTGGATCTGGATTTCTGTTTTCTTCTCCAGTTTCAGGAAGTTTTCCACTATTATTTCTTTAAATAAATTTTCTGTCCCCTTTACTTTCTCTTCTTCTGAGATCCCTGTAATGAGAATGTTATTATAGTTAATGGTGTCCCTGGGTTCCCTATTTCCATTTTGTATCATTTTTCCCATTCTCAAATGCTTTCCATTACTCTGTCAATCGATTTCTTCTTCTGCTTCATCTAATCTATTTATTCCCTTTAGTGTACTTTTGTTATTGATTTCTTCATCTCTGATAGGTTCTTTTATGTTTTCTATCTCATTGCAAAGAGTCTCACTGAGGTCCTCCACTCTTTTCTTGGGTCCAGTGAGTTATCTCTATGATCAATGTTTTAAATTCTCTATCAGGCATGTTATTTACCTACAGTTTGCTTAGGCTTCTTGCCATGGTTTTGTCCTATTCTTTCATTTGGGACATATGCCTCTGTCTTCTCATTTTATCTAACTCCCTTTGTCTTTTTCTGTGTGTTAGGAAACTCAGCTACATCTCTTGCTCTTGAAAATAGTGGCTTTATTTAAGAAGAGGTACCAGCACTTGGCACTTCAGGGGTGTCTCCCATATGTGTTGTGTGTGCCCTGCTGTTGTTGCTGAACTGATGTTGCCTTTAGTTTAGTCACGTCCAGTGGGTCTCTTTGCTTGCTGTGGGCAGTGTTTGGTTCCTGTGCTGTCAGTGGGCTAGTCTGGGGACTCCTTGTGCTTGAGCTGTGTCAGGCCAGGTGTTTGCCAGGGATGCAGTAGCACAGAACTGCAGGGCTCTTCCTTTTTCCTCCAATGAGAGGCTTTCATTAGTGAGTTGAGCCTACAGTCAGGCCAGCCGTCTGTCCCCAGCTCTTTGTAGGAGCCACAGTCTGACTGGTGCGTGAAGTTATCTATCCCTGTCCCTGGGGCAGGAGTCACTTTGGGATGGCTGCTTTCACACTGCCAGGCTTGGGGCACTGCTCTAGGTGGATCGGGCCAAGAGTGGTTGGAGGGGGCAGATCCACACCAGCTGGCAGCAAGGTTTATGCGGGTCTGCTATAGAAGGGAAACCTGAAGCAGAGGCCTGGCCGGAGGGGGCATGTCTGCAGGAGAATGCAGGGGTGGGGGGCAGTGGTAGCAAGTTAGGTAGGGAGTGTTGGTAGGTCCTGTTAGGGGGCTGAGGACAGAAATGGCTCATTTGTTTTTGGAGAAGCCTCCCAAGTGTCCCTGCCTCTATGGAACATGCTCTGAGACCAGTAAACAAATATCCCTCCTATATACCACAGGGGGTTTTTGAACTGCTTCTTCTGTGCTATCTTTCTATGGGGCTGTTTTGTGTGCTCTTTTAGGGCAGAGACTCACTTTCCCCTTGTCCTCCCAGCTCTCCTTGAGCCAAGCCCACTGATTTTTAAAGTTCTAGGTTTTCAGACCTGCTTGGTTGTAAGAACTCACACAGTTCAGTCCCTCTGGTTTACAAAGCCAAATGTTATAGGGATCCTTTTTTCCCTTGTGGGATCCCTGGTGTGAATGTTTCACTCCCCTCTCTGCACCTGTGGTGTCCCTCTCTCCAGTGGAAAGTCTGGTGGTTTCCATTAGCTCTGGGCTGTGTCTCTGCCCTTCCTACCCTCTTTGAGGTGGCATCTTCTCTACATTTAGCTATGGAGAGTTTGTTCTACCAGTCTTCAAGGTGGTTTTCTGGGTTATTTACACTGATGTGAGTGTTATCTGGTTGTGTCTGTGGGATGAGGTGAGCTCAGGATCTCCCTACTCTGCCATCTTCCCCAGAAGTGTGGATGGCTTTTTTAAAAGGCCAGTTTGTCAGGTTCCTCTCCACAGTTAAACATCCTTTTCTCTTTCTTTCTTTTTTTGTTTTTTGGAGGGAGGAAGAAGCCCGGTAAGCACCAGTGGTACCTATGTTTAAGTGTGTTGATAAATGAACTCTACTATCTAGCAACTTGAAGGCTTCCCTATTGGCACGTGCAGGTTCCCTGAGATTTCTGAGCAAACCCACAAGTAAAGGTAATTTGTTTTGTTTTGTTTTTGGTTTCTAAAGGTACAGCTGTCTCGGAGCTCCAGGATTTTCATGCCTGTGGTGAACACCTCTTGACAAGACTTCAGTGTCTTCCGGTCACTTGCCCAGTTGTTCCTTATGGTAGGAAAAGGCTTCTTAAAGCCCATAAAAAGGTACTGTGTCTGCCTCACCTGGAGTTTTAAAAATTGTATTTTACAAAGTTGTAGAAGCTTACTAGGTTTCCACTCAGTATGTGAGGGGCTTGGAAGGTCATACTCTATCCTAACATCAAGTAAAAAGGTGAACAAACTGAAAATCAACAACTCTTCCACATGAAAAGTGAGGTCACAGGGCAAATCACTGCCCCTAAAATTGGAGACAGAGAGGAAGACACAGAGAATCTCAACTTACCTAAGTAGGAAGTCAAGAGCAGACACTTCCATGGGAACCACTGCCAAGGTAGGAAACCTAAATTAATTGATGGGTTGCTACAAGCTCCAGGTGGACAAGTCTGAGAGCTAAAAATTCCAGAAGGGTGCAGTCATAGTGAGGCTCCCTTACACTTTTTTTGCATTTTAGTTCCAAGAGCTCTCCCAGATTCTAACAGTAAAGATTGGAGAAAGATTCTCTCAGGTTTCTGGCAGGAGGAGGGGGAAAAGGAATCAATTTTAAATAGGCCAGAGCAAGTTGTTCTTTTGAAGTTTTTTTTTTTTTTTTTAATGTTTTTATTTATTTTTGAGAGAGGGAGACAGAACATGAGCAGGGGAGGGGCAGAGAAAGAGGGAGACACAGAATCCTAAGCAGGCTCCAGGGTCTGAGCTGTCAGCACATGGCCTGATGAGGGGCTCGAACTCATGAACCACGAGATCATGAGCCAAACTGGATGCTTAAGCAACTGAGCCTCCCAGGCACCTCTTGCAAGCTGTTCTTTTTAACAAGGCCTGCCTTCAAGAGAAACTTTGTCACCAGAGCCTAATGTGATCTGGGCTTTATCAGAGCCTAACAGACCTGGGGAAGGGAACTACCCAACTCCAGTTCTCTCTAGCCATCCTGTCTTACCTAAGGGTTAGAAAAAAACTGAAAAACACTTGTGAAGTTTATATCCCAGGAGAACAGGCTCTCCAAAAGACTGAGACCTACTGATAGGATAATGGAACAATTCCCCTCCTCCCACACCTTAACACTATATCACAGTTAAACATCCTTTTTACTGGAGTTTCTCTTCCCCAGTACATCATGTCCAGGTTTCAACAAAAACTTACAAAGCAAACTAAAAGGTAAAAAAACAGTTTGAAGAACAGCAAGAATCAAAACTGGACTCAGATATAGTAAGAATGTTGAAATATTCAGACTGAGACTTTAAACAACTATGACCAATATATTAAAGGCTCTAATAGAAAAAGTAGACAACATGCAAGAACAGATGGGTAATGTAAGCAGAGAGACAGAAATTCTATGAAAGAATTTAAAAAATGCTAGAGATAAAAACATTGTAACAGTAACAAAGCATGCCTTTGATGGGTTCATTAGTAGACAGGACATAGTTCAGGAAATAATCTCTGAACTTGACAATATGTTAGTAAAAGTTTTGAAACTGAAAAGCAAGGAGAAAAAAGAATACAAAATTGAACAGAGTATCCAAGAACTGAGGGACAACTACAAAAGTTATAACGTATTTGTAAGGGGAATATTAGAATAAGAAAGGGAAAGGAATAGAAGAAATTTTGGAAGTCATAAGGACTGAGAATTTCACCAATTAATGTCATATAACAAACCAAGGATCTAGGAAGCCCAGATAAATGCCAACAACAACAACAATACAAAACAAACAAAAAACACCCAGCCATGTCATTTTCAAGCTGGAAAATGAAAGATGAAAATCTTGCAGTAAGCTGGAAGAAAAAAACATCTTACTTATAAAGGAGCGAAGATGAACACTGCATCTGACTTCTCAGAAACGAAGTAAGCAAGACGAGAGTGGAGTGAAATATTTAAAATGTTGAGAGAAAAAAAACCCACCGACCTTGAATTCTGGATGCCGCAAAATTATCCTTCTAAAGTGAAGGAGAAGTAAAGACTCTTCTCAGACAAAAATTGAGGGAGTTTGTTGCCAGTTAGACCTGCCTTGCAAGCAATGTTAAAAGAAGAAAAGTTTTTCAGAGATAAAGTGATACAGGTGAGAAAGTTGGATCTGCATAAAGAAAAGAGCAGTAGAGAAGGAATGAGTGTATAGGAAAAACTTTTATTTTTCCGATTCTTTATTGATTGAACAGATAACATTTTGCTCAAAATAATAATAGCAAAAGCAACAATGTATTCAATGTATGGCTTATGCACAAGTGAAATGAATGACACCAGTGACACAGTGACAGAAGGAAAGAATTAGGAATATTTGACCATTCTAATGTACTTGCATCACCTGTGAGGGAGTGGAGTTATTTGAAAGTGGACTTGGGGGCATCTGGGTGGCTCATTCTGTTAAGCATCTGACTTCGGCTCAGGTCATGATTTCATGGTCTTGGGTTCGAGCCCTGTGTTGGGCTTTGTGCTGACAGCTCAGAGCGTGGAACCTGCTTTGGATTCTGTGTCTCCCTCTCTCTCTGCCCCTTACCTGCTTACACTCTATCTCTGTCTCTCAAAAATAAATGTTCAAAAAAATTGAAAGTGGACTTGAATTAGTTGTATATGTACATTGCAAACTCTAGGACAACCACTAAAAAAAGTGAAAGAAGTATAATTGATATGCTAAGAGAGGAATGGAGTATAATATGCTCAATGAAAACCACAAAAGGTGGCAAAAGTAGAAAACAAAAATAGGAGTAGAGAACAAAGGCAACAAATAGAAAACTGTAACAAATATGGTAGATATTTCATCAGCTTAAATATCAGTGGTCTAAATACACAAATAAAAACCAGATTGTCATTGGATCAAAAATAAGACCCAATTATATGTTGTCTTCAAGAAACCCACTTTAAAGATGCATGCAGATTAAAAGTAAAGGGATGGAGAAGGATATACCATGCTAATATTAATCAAAAGAAGGTTGGAGTGGTTCCATTAATTTCAGCAGACTTCAGAGCAAGGAAGCTTATTAGGATTCCGTGA
Organism: Panthera pardus; assembly: GCF_024362965.1. Classification (NCBI taxonomy): domain Eukaryota; kingdom Metazoa; phylum Chordata; class Mammalia; order Carnivora; family Felidae; genus Panthera; species Panthera pardus. The sequence goes on along the minus strand of NW_026526991.1, from coordinate 74,220,996 downwards.
ATTAATTCATAAATGTAAATTTGGGCATGTTTTTGGAAATTACTGATTATTTTAGACTTTAAATTCCAACCCTTACACATTTACCTCTACATGTTATTTATCAGTTTTATCCAGTAGTTATGTTTTAGTTTCTAAGTCCATAACCAGTGACCCTGCAGGGGAAAAAAAATAGAAATTTTTAGGTAGAGGCCATTATAAAATTTTCCATGATAAAGCTCATTATAAAAAAAATATATAGTAGTTGTTAAAGAAAGGACCTTGGAACAAACTTACCTGTTTGTTCTACCTTAATAGAAGTTACTTTGCTTCCTGTGACTCAATTACTTTCTCATCAATACAATAATGGTAATGTACTTTTTATATAGGGTTTTGTGAGGATAGGATAATGTATATAAAGTATGTAGCATATAAGTGTTACTGTTATATAAAGAGAATATAGAAATAGTGTATTATAAAACATGCCAATTCCACCCCAATCTTGCTATCCTAGTATTTAATGATTTTTGTTATTAGATTATTCCCTTTTTAAAAATGTTTATTTTTTTAAGAGAGCGAGAATATGTGCAGGCACATAAGTGGGGGAGGGGCAGAGAGAGAGAGGGAGAGTGAATCATAAGCAGTCTCCAAACTTAGAGTCGGATGTGGGGCTCAATCCCATGACCATGAGATCATGACCTGAGCTGAAATCAAGAGTTGGACACTTAGCCACCCAGGTGCCCCAGATTTCTCCCTCCTTTAGTAGGAATCATAGGAAACCAAATTTGTCATCCAAATGTGTTTATGTGAATACACATGCATTCATATAGCATATGGAGTTTGCTGTTTGATGAAAACAGCTTTGCTATAGAGATCAATCTATAAAACACGCTCTTTGACATTGGCCTGGTGCCTTGGTATCATTTTCTTTCTTTCCAGTCCAGTTAAAACTTCCCACTGCTCCTTTGTAGGCTACATCTGAAATGCATGCATCCATTTATTCTTTGCTTCTTTATCCATGCTCCTTTGTAGGAGCATCTGAAATGCATGCATCCATTTATTCTTTACTTACTGAGCACATGCTATAGGTTAGGTAGGCACTGTAAGAGGTGTTGGAGAGTCAGTAGTGGATGATGAAAATTCCCTGCTCTCATGCAGTGTATATTCTTGTGGGAGAGACAGACAACAAATAAAAATACTCTTCAAACAGTGATAAATACTTGGAAGAAAATAAAGCAAGGTTACGTGATGTAGTAGGAAGTAAGGGAGTCAAGACAAGCTCTCAGAGGAGATGGTTTTGAGCTGAAAGCTGAATGACAAGAAGGAACCAGACACAAAGACTAGGGCAACAAGCATACCATGCAAAGTCCCTGAGGTGGTAATGACTTAGCTTGATGAATTCCTAAGCAACTTGCATATAAATCCACTGTTTATTATTTACCAGATGAGCTCACCATTTGGAAGAACATGCAGCTGATTCCTATTTATGTATTTTTTCTTTCTTTGTTAGCTGATTCCTTTTTAAAGTGATGAATTCAAAAATCTATTGCAGTGGTAACCCACACCATTGTGTGCTTAAGAATTACCTGGCAATTTGTTAAGTTGCTTGATCAAAAGCTGAATTTGTGAAATCAGTAGAATGGTAGTTACCACAGGCTGGAGAAGGGGGGATGTTGTTTAAGGGTACAGACTCAGAACTAGTAGACAAGTCCTGGAGAACTAATGTACAGCATAGTGATTATAGACAATACTGTACTAATAATCTTCAGAGTAGCTAAAAGATAGGATTGTTCACCACAAAAAAGAAATGGTAATTATGTGACATGGGAGAAGTGTTAGCTAACACTGTGGTGGTAATCATATTGCAATATATGCATCAAATCAACAAACACATTGTATACCTTACACAGTGTTACATGTCAATTATATTTCAATTAAAAAATAGTTTCCTGGACTATGTATATCCCCAGATATCTGATTCAGTATGTCAGGTGAAGCCCACAGATTTGCATTTATAACAAACTCACAAGTGAGGTCAGTGCTTCTGGTTTGAGGACATTTTGAGAACCACTGCTATAACAAATCTGTTTTGAGTTTAATATCTATTTGTTGGGGGCTCCTGGGTGGCTGAGTTAAACGTCCGGCTTCGGCTCAGGTCATGATCTTGGGGTTCATGAGTTTGAGTCCCGTGTCAGGCTCTGTGCTGACAGCTCAGACCCTGGAGACTGCTTTGGATTCTGTGTCTCCCTCTCTCTCTGCCCCTCTCCTGCTCACACTCTGTCCAAAATAAACATTAATATCCATTGCTAGTATGCCAATATTTTCTTTCATGTAAAAACTCTGCTGATCATCTGAAATTAGTTTTTTTTTTTTTTTAATTTTTTTTAACATTTATTTTTGAGACAGAGACAAAGCATGAACGGGGGAGGGGCAGAGAGAGAGGGAGACACAGAACCGGAAGCAGGCTTCAGGCTCTGAGCCATCAGCCCAGAGCCCGACGTGGGGCTTGAACTCACGGAACGTGAGATCGTGACCTGAGCTGAAGTCAGACACTTAACCGACTGAGCCACCCAGGCGCCCCTGAAATTAGTTTTTGTAAGTGTAGTTGAAAAATGCATGAATTAAAGGTAAAAAAATACTCTCAATGTTTCGACTGAATTCATAGCATTTAGTATAATAGCTTAATTTCAACATAGCCTCTTAGTGAAGTATTAATGTCATTTTTCATTTGGAGATTTCAAAAATAATTATTTTTATTAATGTCATTTCTCATTTGGAGAGAAGTTCAACAATAATTATTACTTTGGGGCGCCTTGGTGGTTCAGTCGGTTGGGTATCCGACTTCAGCTCAGGTCACAATCTCGCGGTCCGTGAGTTCCAGCCCTGAGTCGGGCTCTGTGCTGACGGCTCAGAGCCTGGAGCCTGCTTCAGATTCTGTGTCTCCCTCTCTCTCTGCCCCTCCCCTGCTCATGCTGTCTCAAAAGTAAATAAAAACATTAAAAAATACATTATTTTTAAGGCTGGGCGTGGCACCCAATGCGGGGCCTGAACTCATGACCCTGAGATGAAGAACTGAAATGAGATCAAGAGTTGGACAACTGGCTGAACCACCCAGGCATCCCTCAAAAATTTTTTTAAATGCTGGATATAAATGATAGGTTACTGAGGGGTGCCTGGGTGGCTTGGTCAGTTAAGCGTCCGACTTCGGCTCAGGTCATGATCTCACGGTCCGTGAGTTCGAGCCCTGCGTCGGGCTCTGTGCTGACTGCTCAGAGCCTGGAGCCTGTTTCAGATTCTGTGTCTCCCTCTCTCTCTGCCCCTCTCCTGTTCACGCTGTCTCAAAAATAAAAACGTTAAAAAAAAAAAAGTGGTAAAACCTATAAAAAAATGATAGGTTACTGAGAGATATTCTAAAATTGTTTCTGGATTCAGAGATCACATATACAGAAATTGTGTAGTCTCATTAATCTGGAGACTATGAGAATGTTGTGTTTTTCAACTGTGCCCTTCAGGAGAATGTCCATGGGAAGGAGTCTCGGAGAAAGCAAGAAGGACATCAGGCTAACCAGCCATATCTGCTCAAACGATTCTGGTTGGCAGAAGCTTGCCTGCTGCAAACAGCCTGTATGACATATGTCAAAGAAGCTCACGTGCTCCTGTTCACAGGAAGAGAATTTATAAACACATTGCTTGTGCTTTGCACAGTGTGGCTTTAGCAGCATCAGGGATAGCATGTGGATGATGACACTAAGAACAGTCAATAGTTATCCAGCACTTACTGTATACTATTGGTCTACATGCTTTACATGATTGACTGATGAACCCTCACAATACATGTATGAGGTAGTCACACATCCACTTTATAGTCAAGAAGTGGAGCAAAGAGTAACTCAGTAATTTGAGTTACCAGGCAGTAAGTAGAAAAGGCTGGGATTCAAAACTGGAGAATGCGTTTTCATGCTGACTCCTTAAATAATGTACTATATAGGGCTTCATATTTGGAGAAAAATCCCCAAAAGTTGTCAGAATTTGTGTCTGTAGTCCAGGTTAAAATGAGGCATCTGATTCTTTTCTCCGCATGCCTTTTAAGTTGCAACACAGGAAATCTGCCTGGGTCTGACTAGAAGGCATTCCAAATGATGACCGAGAGAGGAAGAATATTGGTGTAGTCCATGCAGAGGTCTTGTATCACTTTTTAGTGTGTGATCTTGGGTAAGTCATCAAAATGTTCTGAATTTATGTTCAGTACCCATAAAAGCACTATAATGATTACCCCACAGGACTGGACAGTTAAATGAAGACTTTGGCCACTGACACAGATATGTACTGCATTATTTAGGTGCTCTGGTGAGTGGATCCTTTATGCATATTTATGGGATTTTCTTGGATCATTCTGACTGCAGGATTTTTACCTTACCTGCTGACATCAGAATCCTTGGTTAAATGCAACTCCACTGTAAGGCTTTTTTTTTTTTTTTTTAAAACAGGAGAAAATCAAATGTAATTTTGTGTGCATAGAGAAGGCACACAGATAGGAGAGTCCCCTCCACTGTAAGCCTCTGGATTGACAAGTGGATCTAGTGTTTTCAGGGGATCTCTTCAGGCTGTTTCTATAGTTGGGCTCAGGATGGCACACCCTAACTATGGAGAGAATTCTAACAGCTGCCCAGATCAAACAATAGATAATTCTTACTATTTAAAAAAAAAAAATTTAAAAGCTTCAGTTGGGGACAAATGGCAATGGAGAGCAATACAGTGCCAAAAGGAACTGTCATCAGGCCACCCGGCAGGTATCTTGTTTTTACATACAGAGCAAATACAATTTTTGTCAACCTGACGTAATGGTTTATGTTACAACTTGTTTTAGCAACAGAAATAATATCTCAAGGGCTCCTAAGCACTTCGTTTTACATTTTATATTTACTATTTAGAATTATTCCTTGGAACAAATGTTAGGTATTATAAAATATTTTTTTTTTTTTTAAATTTTTTTTAACGTTTATTTATTATTGAGAGACAGAGAGACACAGAGCATGAGCAGGGGAGGGGCTAAGATGGAAAGACACAGAATCTGAAGCAGGCTCCAGGCTCCGAGCTGTCAGCACAGAGCCCGATGCGGGGCTCGAACTCAACAAACCGCGAGATCATGACCTGAGCTGAAGTCGGACGCTTAACCGACTGAGCCACCCAGGCGCCCCTAAAATATTTTTTTAAAGATCGAGTTTACCCATGATCAAAAGAGATAAAGAAGTATTATTCAATATGTGGAGCTTTGTAGATGCCTTTGCTATGTCTAGATCCTAAAATCCAAGGAAGAGAATTAAAGAAAATACAAAAGTGCAAGGGAGATAAATGAGTAATGAATTGTCTTAACTTTTATTTGATTATTTTCATTTACAGTTCTGGCACTGACACTTTTTTTAAAAAAAGATTTTAATTTTATGTAAAGATTGAACTTCAATAAAATAACTTAAAAAATTTACATATACATCACTAAGTTTCCATAAAATATACAATACTTTTGATACAGCTATAGGCTAGAATGACTTTGAAGGAAATGATACATATTCATAATTTTTGAGACATCCCATATGTCACGTATGTAAGAATAAATATTTATACTGAATTTTCTCAGACATGTGAAGTATTAAATACTATATAACATGCACTCAAATTAAAATATACATTTTGAAATACATATTTTAAAAGCATAAAACTTTTGATTTAATCTAGATGTACATTAGAGCTTCTAAATAGAAATTTGAACATTTATTACAAATAAAGATACTATAACATCAAATAAGATATAGTCCAAAAGCCGCTAGGAACCAGTTTGGACATGTAGAATATAAATTTCTACTTTGGCTAGAGTTAAGTCTCATCTTTTTAACCTTCAAATGAGATGGAATGATGTTAAATTTACTAAAATTTTAAAACTTTACAAAAATTGGTTTTTAAGTACTTGTAAGCTGCATTCCTTTTTCTCATACTGATATGACAAAATCAAACACATGAACTTAAGAGTGTGAAATAAAAATCTGAATATTACTGGTAACTGAAGGTAGTTACTGAACATTTCATAGACCAAATCACTCAGTGCAACAGACTGTTTTATACATCCAAAGTAAAGATTTATAGGAATTATATTGTTTTACACTCACTCACAAGCAAGTTATGAGGATAAAATTCTGTCATGTACTTCTGAACATCATTAGCACACTTACAAAATATCTCTTTGATGATTATTGGCACACAAATATTTCCTTCTCTAAAAGATAATGTAAAAGTTGGTAGCAGTTAGTTGTTTTTAAAATGATTGCTATTTGTGGAAAATAGCAATATTTCTCACCCAGAAGAAGGGAATGTACTGATAACAGATACACTGCTACCACTGATCACTTGATCAAATTAGCTTAACATTACTGTACACGAGGCTAAGAAAATTGATAGAAAGTGACAGAAAACAGGACATTAAAATTAATCTAGAGAAGAATTCTGAGTCTTGTCATTGTCAGCAGCTACACATAAGCTATAAATTTTACCCGCTATTTAATACATTTTGCTATAAAGCACGTTGTTATGAATTCTTTGCTAGTGGCCTGATATTTTTTTTTTCATTTGTAGTTAGGAAAAGATCTAAATTTGGTACTTGAAAACTTGTTGCGACAACTGTGTAAACGTAGGTTGTTAGGTGCTAGTGTAATTTGAGATTTTATAACCAGGAGAATGGTTAAAAAAAAAATCTGATTATTACAAAACATCTGAATAATTTTATTGTTCTGAACTAAGCTGATGAGATAAAACAATCCTTCCACTCCTCCTTACTGTATTACAGTACTTATAAACAGTTAGTGTCATTAAGTTGTGAGACTTTCTTAGAGAACACATGGATAGTATTTTGTAGAATATTCTCGCCCAAGGATCTAGGATTGTAATACATATCAATTTTACTTTCCAGTAAAAAGCAAAAGCGTAGGTTGTCAGTTACATTTTTCCTGTTCATTCTCCCTCTGGATAATGGATTTTGAAACTATAGTAAACAACTTCTAAATTCTTAAGTGGAATTCTCATTTTAGAATGAATAACCTAAAAAATAATATTTAGAATCTTCTACGTGAAAATGTAGTTCAGTGGTAAAATATTATTATGAAAAAGCACTTGATGATAGCCATTACCATCATAGTATTTTCCATCAGGGAACTAATTATTGCATATGGCTGGGAACAAAATTTCAAATGGAAATATTACCTTTAAAATTTAGTTTTCATTTGGATCTTTTACAAATACATTAAAAATCATGTTTTGGGTAATTACTGACTAAGGTGCGACAGTCAAAATTATTAAGAATGTTTGTATTGAAGAAAATTATTAATGCCAGATCTTTACAATTTATCTGACTTCACGTTCAGCCCTGTGTTCAGGTGCAGATGGAGGGTTCTATTCTCTTTAGAGCAGATCTCATCAGCCACCAAGCTAAGCCTCAACTAGGAGTTATGACTTGCTCTGCAGTGTATTCCTGAAACATAATACATGTCTATTGAATTTGCAGCATGCTTAGAAGGACACCTATAATTTCAGTTAAAAGCATGATGCTCAGTCTGTTTTAATATGGTAGGTCAAATCATACCATATATAAATTGTCCTAAAAATATATATATTTGATGATATTTCAAACGTAATGTTTTCAAGTTGATAGTGGTAGCCAAAGATGCTAGGAACTTAAAAGGTACATAATATAAAAAAACCCGAAAAGTTCAAATACTTAATTTTTAATATACTATAAATGTTCACTGAATCTAAAAACAACACCCTAGTCGTATAAGGTTTCTTTTTAAGTAGTTGTTTTTAAAAAAATTATAAATAATCTTTATACTATGCCATTCTGTCTTATACTTCCAAGATATGGAATACTGTCTTTATCACTATATAAATAACAAATAGTTCTTTAAAGGAGAGTTTGAGGAGACTAGGGGAGGAGGACTGTGGCTAATTTTCCCTGCTTTTATGTGCATTTATGGATATAAAGTTCAAAGTGCCATTTGCTCACATCAGGGAGAACAGGCCATGTTCTGCATTAGGAGATAATAAAAGTCCAGTCGCTCCTTTAATAATAAGGTTACTGTGCATTCAGCCCAGCTGAGTATATAAGCATATAATTAAGGCTATGTATACAATAAAGAGAAGAATTGAGGCAATTATTTGGATAAATCAGAAAAATACATTTTTAGAGAGCACTTTAATTGGTCCAAATGCTTTTTCTCCCCATATTCTGATTTTGCCACATAATAGCTCATTTTCCATTTCACTTTCCCTGTGTGAAGTATTACACAGGTAAGAAATTTCTTATGGGATAAGAAATATGAATAACTTTTTCTATTAAATCATATCTGCTTTTCTGGGGGAAAAATCAATACTAGTATCCCCTTAGAAATCAATTGTCAAAGCACCTAATTCAGGGAAAAAACTCTCTAAAATAAATTTTTTTATTGTATGAAATGATCAAAGGGAGCTTTTTTTTTTTTTTTTTTTTTTTTTTTTTTTTTGGCTGAAGGATTTTTAGGCCAGTAAAGTGACATTTTAAAAGCACGCTTATCATACCCCTGGTGGCTAAGAGAATAAATCTTCTTGGCTACATTTTCAGTTTTGATAATAGTGACAGGAATAAGCCAGACTTCCAGCGAAGAGCAAAACACCTTTGGGAGACTGGCAGAAACAATGAATTTAGAGATAGCTATCTTTTCAGTCCAAAGAGTGCCTTATTAGATGTTTAGAGCCATATTAAAATGCATCAAACTTAAGATTCATTCATATTTTCACTGGAACTAGCAAGTAATTTTGTATATCCTGTGAAGTTCTTAAGAACAAAAAATAGGGATCATTGATGAATGAGCATAAGAACCAATGAACACTTTGCAAAGACACTGCAGAAATGTATGCTATATTAGAAACATCAATCTGTTCCAATAGAAAATCTCAATTTTTAGACAAGGAAAAAAATCCAAGCCAAGTATGAGAAAAAGGAAACACCCACAGACAAATCTATGTATCTTTTCTTTTTTGGTAAACTGTCAGGGAAAATGAGAAAAGGGTGTGCAAAATAAAAACAAATTTGTGCTCTTAAAGTAAAAAAAGACAAGTACTATTAAGTAACGAAATGTCATGATTCCCTTATGAAGAATTAATAAAAAGTTAAGGAAAACGTAAGTCCCACTATTTACTTAAACATCAATACAACAGCAGCATTCTCTGTCACTGATTTTCTTCCTTTCTTTTTTGTTTCAGAAATTATTTGATTAAAAGGGGAAAATAGTCTGCTAGCAGCTATTTAGAACAAAAATGAAGGCACAAATAGTAGGGCTCTAGAGTCGATGAGTGAAGGCGTGGTGAGTATCAGGTGATTTTGGCATGAACAGAAACCCTGAAATACACTTGAAGACACGGCACTGTTTTGCGTTGATAGGTGCATACTTAAGTGACTAACTCAATCAGGGGTCCATACAAATTTTTTCTTTCTTACTTTCTAGCAATAAAATATACTTATCAAAACTTGCCAGCTTATCTGTGCAAATGTATACTTATCACTGATGCAAAAAAATACGTATGAAAATAAACCCTTAAAGACCTGCTTTTCATAATGTTCCAAAGGTCCTGTGCAGAGTCAGTTTCTCAAGAGCTCTCAAGATCTGACTTGGAGAGAGAGACCAAAATGTGGAATCTAAAGGAGATAAGGACAACCATGCCTCTGTGGAGGCACTTTTGAATCTGCTGAAAGCTTAAATGGAATTTACTTTCTAATAGTTGATCACAGATAAGCTACTTGTCCTTAGGGAAATTTAGGGCCAACAGGCCATGTTTTGACAGAAAACATCCTTGGATCATATCCCAGAATCCTTCTTCATAAGTATATCATACATATACGATTCAGCTAGTTTAGCACTGACTCTATTGCCACTAATAATTATATATGGTCTTAGGAAAAAAGGATACCACTGAAGTCACTGGATACAATATTCATTTTAGACTATCTCAGGAAGGAATTACATACATTTGTTCAATAATTATTAATTTAAAATCTCTAAATATTGTTTCACATTTCTGCTTGTGAAAAAAAAATGTCATCATGGTTGTATCTTCCTCCTAATCAAATATTCTAGAATATGAGGTCATTCAAAACTAGACTGTGGAAAGAACCAGATTAAAAGCAGGGCAGTGAGGTCACCAATTGCTGCTTTTGTTCCCCAAGTTTGTTTAAATACCTAAATATTTCAGCAGCTGAAAATTACTCCACATCAGAAGCATCGTTGTCAGAAAGATGATAGTTACTTCCCTTCACCCGAATATATTCAATATATCTCCCTTCATCAGAATCTGAAGCGCCACATGTACATAACCTGTTGTCAAAGAGTGATTCAATTTCCTCTAATTTTTTCCCTTTGGTCTCAGGAAGACAGCCATAGATGAAAAGGAGTCCCACAGCAGCGAATCCAGCATAGAGGAAGAAGGCTCCTGCAATGGAAAATAATACGTATGTATATGAATAGTCCTAGGTTGGCAAGTGTACTTGATTTTGATTTTTCCTTCTGGTCAATCATACATAACTGGTCTTACATGGAGGCAAAAAATAACCACTGGCCTGCTTTACTCTTACTATTCTAGCTCTATGAACATAATACAATTTACCTTTCTAAGCTCAAGTTATACAATGCCCAACTCAAGAAGAATGATAAACTGAGTTCAGATGTAACTTCTGCTTTGAAGTCTTTCTTCACTTCCTTGGCTGGAGATCACTGTTCTCTCTCCTGTGTACTTTTACAGCACTTTGCTGAAGCCACCATCATAACAACCAAGAAGTATTATGTGCATGCATTTGCATCTGTCTTGTCTACTAGAATGGAGGCACTTTGAGGGAACAATTTCTTTCTCATTTATCTTGTACTTCTAGAATCACATACATGATGCCACTTCTGAGTTCATGATTCAGTGGAGTACATGGCAACTTATCTTTCCAATCTCTCATGCCCAAAGTTGAGAAGTCAACCTTGACTGTTTCCTTACCCTCGCATCCAACATCCAATCTGTTAGGAAATTCTGTTGGATCTACCTTCAAAATACAATCCAAATATGACCACTTCTCGCCATTCCACTGGTATCTCTGATCTAAAGGCAATCTTCTCATCTGCACTATCGCAGTGGTCTCTTACCTAGTCCCCTTGTTCCTTCTCTTAGACCACCAAGATCCACTTGTTTTGGTCCATAGCACTTCTCACCATCTGACATACTATAAAGCTTACTAATTTGTTTTGTTTTCCCCAACTAGAATATAAGTTCCATGAGATCAGAGAATTCTGCTTTCCCCTAAGACTGTGCATGCCAATGCAGTATAAACACAAAGACCTAAATAGTACCTGGTTGTGTTACAATTCTAAGTGTAAATACAGCAAGTCTAGATGGATGAGACCTATGTGACTTGTGTATACTCTCTACATATGTCCAAGATGGTCTTTCTTATATAATTCTCAATTTAAATATAAGAACCTTATCACAGTGGAGTTCCTGCCTAATTTAAGGTGTTCAATTGAGATCATCCTGGTAATGGAAGATGATAAACTAATGTGACAAATGGCAGAAAGGATATCAGGTTGGGAGTTGGAAAATCTAGGTTTAAATCTTGTTGTGTGACTTCCAGTCATTTAACCTCCTCTCTGTGCCTCAGTTTCCGTATCAAGTAAAAAAAAAAAAAAAAGATGGTTTCTTAGCTATTTTATATATTTATTTATTTTTGAGAGAGAAAAGGGGGGGGGCAGAGAGAGGGGGACAGAGGATCTCTGCACTGGACAGCAGTGGGGCTTGAACTCACAAACTGTTGAGATCATGACCCGAGCCAAAGTCAGATGCTCAACCGACTGAGCCATCTAGGTTAGGTGCTCCACTCAGCTCCTATTTTAGTTTATAATTCTATAAATTTTACAACCCCAATCAGGAGCAGGCATAGGAGAGATGGTTATGAGATGCTTGAGAGGGAGATGTGCTCTTCTGTTTCAGTGTCAAAACTGGTCTCCTTAAGGGCTGAGTCTATGGCTTGTTTGTATTTGGGTTCCCAATGCTTAATATGGTGCCTGACACAATGGAGCATCTAGAAATAAATGTGCTCTTGTTGACTGCAAGCAGATCTGAAATAAAGGGCTAAACTAGACAAAGACATATTTCAAAATCAAGCTGTAAGCCAAATAGCATAGCAAGCAGTTAAAGAACTGAATAATATTTTCCCTTTCTGATGAATCATTACAGAATGGGAAAGACATTATGAAGACTACTTTTTAAAAGACGTAAGTAACCATTCCAGGAATAAAGACAGAAACATTTCTTGGGAAGGTTCAAGGAAAACTGGAGGAAAAATGCTGCTGAATTGTCCACCTGAAAGAATCTGCTTGGTGGGACGAGGAGTCATGAGAGAACTGCAGGGAAAAAGAGGTAAATTACAAGATTTAGAAAAAATACGAAAGGGTTGACTAAATCATGGCATAGTTTGCTAGATTAAGTCAAGGAGCTGGACTTGTGTAAGAGAAATGCTCTTTGTTTAAAAACACAAATACAGACGTCCTTTATTTCATTTGTTTGATTCATGTTAAACATTTCATACAAGCGTATGTGTATTTTTTATGTCTTATACTTAGTAAATAATCAGAAAATACTACTAGGTCATCTGGGATGCATGGCTGAGTGCTACAGTGACAGGAAGGTTCCGTGGCTCTGTAGACAGTGTGGATCTGAAAGTCACAAAGTGATGCAGGCAGACTCCTGGGGCAGTTTCTTAAATTCTCTTGACCCTGCTTTCCTCATCTGTCTAATGGGGAAAAAACTGCTGTCCTGCCAAACTGCAAAGAACAGAAAAAAATGTATGTTACATGCCTACTAGAATTCTGGAGGTTAGCTGCCAAAAAAAAGTGGTAGCATTATCAAATGCATCTAAATCACTATGGAAGAAGGGTTGCTATTAGAGATAGAATAGAACAAGATTAGTAGGACTTAAAAACTGGGAATGTTTTCATGAAAAGGGTGATGCTGAAGAGCTAGCTCTTGGATGATGCTGGGTTTTGGAGGGAAAAAAAAAAGCAGACGAGGTCCTGTGTTTGATTACAGATAAGTAAAACTTGTGGTGGAAGAGAAATGGAATCGTTAGCAGAGAGGGACAAAGAAAGGATGGTAATCATGATGACAATACAGAAAAATAAGTGCAGATGGTAAAACATTTTAGACTAAATCAGGCTGCTAAACTCCAGAATCTCTAACAGAGCAAACTACGTTTGGCTTTATAAAATATAATGTTGAGGAAACATTCATCATGTTTCACAATTTAGGAACAGTGGCATGAATAGAAATAAATCAAATCTGTCAGTGCTCCACCATTATGGTTAAAAACAATTAGATGGAATAGGAAGATTCTTAAAGGCCATATAGTTTCTTGCTTGTGACCCAGATTCCCCATCCAAATAACATCAAAGAAATTCTAAAATGAAAGACCCTTGGGGCGCTTGGGTGGCTTAGTTGGTTGAGCGTCCGGCTTAGGCTCAGGTCATGCTCTCACGGTTTGTGCGTTCGAGACCCCCGCCGGGCTCTGTGATGACAGCTCAGAACCTGCAGCCTGCTTCCGATCCTCAGTCTCCCTCTATCTCTGCCCCTCCCCTCCCCATGCTCTGTTTCTCTCTTTCTCAAAAACAAACAAACAAACAAACAAACAAACAAAGATAAAATATAAGATCCTTTTATAGAATCTGAAGAATCTAAAGCAGGCAATACCAAAACTGCCCAAGTGGTGAGACCTACGGTTAAGCCACAGAGGCATGGGCCAGCCAGGAAGGCTGTAGCCTCCTCCAAATAATGGCCAAGTCAGTTATGTGACTCATTTTCTTATTTCTCCTTGGAATGCAAGTAGAAAAAAACCCCAAAAATCTGTAGTGAGTCTGTCAGGATTGTTAAGTGCAGATATTCCTCAGTTTTATTCTGAAGGAAATCAATCTTATTAAGAATCCTATATGAAGTTTCAGATTTAAACAAATATTTAATTGAATTATACAGAATGAGGAATCAAAGACCATGTCTGACTGAATTTCAGTACCTCAGTACAGGAACTTTGATAAAGTGCTTTTCAAGGGATCTATTTAGTAGATTTAGTATTTAGTAGTCACAAGTGCTATACATAAAATGGTATAGTCCTGACACTTTAATGATAATTTTTAGTAATAAACATTACTGAATGGGGGCCAAGGCAGACTTGTCTAAGCAGTATAGTTCAGGAAGAAACCAAAATTTGAGGTTTTATGAAATAAGAAAGGAGGCAATAAAAGAAGACATGGAAATTTAAAGAGAAATACATTGTTATGGAGTATGTTTGTTAAATCATCTATAGAAACATGAGTCTTACATAAATCAGTAACATGTAGATTAAAATTTAGGTCCAAACACAGAGAAAAAACTTAGCAAGCAGCAGACCTAATGGACCAGTGTGCTGACATACTAGAAGCCTGGCTTAATGCAAAGCAAAAACTTCTAACTAGATATACAAACAGCATATATATTTTATTATATATAAGCCATATACATATAATACAATATAAACTGTATATATTCAAATGGAAGTAGAGTTGACACAATTCACATTAGCTTCCGGTGTACAACATACTGATTTGACAACTATGTACATTATGCCATCCTCACACGTGTAGCTACCATCTGTCACCACGTATCACTATTACAGTACCATTGACCATGTGCCCTGTGATGTACTCTTCATCTCCATGGCTCACTCATTGTGTAACTGGAAGCCTGTACCTCCTACCACCCTTCACCCATATTTGCCCAACCCTCACCCTCCTTCCCCTCTGGCAACTGCCAATTGGTTCTAACTGAATATTTCTGAAAGAAGCCTGGCTATGTATGCCCTACTTAAATTTTATTTCTGTTGCCTCCTATTGTTGAGGCTGCATAAACTGAAGGAGGAGCTTTGCTAACAAAAGTCTTGCCATGTAGACTTTTAGTATTTGGTCTACAACTTAATAAAAAGAATACTTCCTTGGGGTGCCTCCCTGCGTGGTTCAGTTGGCTAAGTGACCAACTTTGGCTCAGGTCATGATCTTGCGGGCTCATGAGCTTGAGTCCCACATTGGGCTCTCTGTGGTCAGCACAGAGCCCACTTCGGATCCTCTGTTTCCCTCTCTCTCTATCAAAAATAAACAAACAAAAATACTTCCTTGGGATATTAGCCTATATTCAGGTCTTTAAGAATTCCCTAAAGCAAACAAAAAAATTAAGCATTCTCAAGAACTAGCAAATATGGGTAAATATTTATTGTATAAATACCTATAGTGTCAGAAAGATAAGTTTCTGAATTTATGTAAAAAACTTTAATTGCCAATGGGACAAAATTGAATATATGAAATATGTATATCCATTTTAAAATGCCAATGCATTTCCTTTTTTAATATGTTTCTAAATTTCTAAATGTTCACTGGGAGAGACAAGAGTTTTATAAAGATAATAGGAGTTAATACTAATACAGTATGTTCAGGAGACAGGAAGAATAGATTTGTATGTTTCCTCACATTCAAAATTCATCTGTGTATTTATTAATTTGACAAACACTTCTGAGGGCTTATCAAGTGAAAAGGAGGCCCTGGAAGATACTGGGAATACAATGGCAAACGAGGCCTAAGTCCTGGCCTAAGCTCCAGTGATTTATGGTCCAACTGTGGGATGTGTGTGTGTCTGTTCTTGCAAAAAGGAATGTACATGCCCAGAGCATGGGATGGGGTGGGGTGGATGATGGGGAAGGGGCCAGAGAATGGTCTAAGCAACAGACACTCCATATACATACAGAGACTTACAGGGACTATCTTGGGATCGTCCATCATTAAGAATCCAATTACAAACTATTGGCTCAAAGACAGTGAAGAAAATTCTCTTGCTAAAGAGAAAATCTTTCCACTTTAGCTAAAAATGGACTTGAAGTAGCTTCCCAAAGCTTTTTTCCTGACTCAGCCACGTCCTAATATTGTTTTGAGTTATGGTCCACACATTTTCACATAAACACTTCTGTCAGGTTTATGCTTTTGGTAGTGGTAAGTGCTGGTTGGGGCCGACACTGAAATTACCATGCTGTGTCCTGAACAGCATAGATAATCTAGTGGAAGGCATACAACACAGCACGACCTTTGGGAGCTACCTGGACATGACTGTCTCCATCATGAGACATCTTCAACATTTACCTTAGATTCTCTGCCTGCATCATTTCTACCATCTTCTGTTATTTATGTTTCTTCATTAAAATAAAAGCCTGTGGTGAAGATTTCCAACTGGGGCGATAGCTAGGAGATGTTTGGGTTGTATGGGGTGAGGGCTATAAAGCATTGAGGGATGAGCAGCCATGCTGCTTAGTAAAGAATTACTCTTCTCTTTCCCTAGGTTCATTTCCAAGGCCTTTGGGGAATGAGAAAGCCACGTAGACATACTGAGTATAGCAAAAATATAACCATCTACTTTTTTAAACCCAAATGATAGTACATATAAAAAGAATAGGAAAAATAAAAATGAAACTATAGATGGAAAAAATATTCTCTTACCATAATATGTGAGGTACTCTGCTGTGTGTAAAAATGTCAGTGAAACCAAAACGTTGAACATCCAATTTATTCCAGATGAACATGCATTTCCTGTACTCCTTGCCCAAAGGGGATATATTTCGGAATTCACCGTCCAAGGCATTGGTCCCATTCCTGAGAAAAATTAACATTTTCGGTAAAGTAGTTTATAAGAAATTTGAAAAACAGTAGTTTGTCTCCTTTAAAAAGATATAACTTTAACACAGAAACACAAAGCCTTTGTTTACCAGGTGCGAAGAAAACAAGATATAAAATAAGGCCCAGAAGTGCAGTCCAGGAGTATGGCGTAGGGCAGAAATTGTAAGCCCAAAATACTTCTTCCGTTTTGAATTTGGTTTCATTCTCACACCTGAAAAATAATGAAATATTAAGTATTAACTTAATGTTTTAGGGTATAGTTGCAGAAATTCAATGTGCTCATCTTGAATGTTTTGGAAGTTCCTTAATGTCATTAAGGAAAAAGGGTCCATGATGTTTTTCTTGAAAAACAAATTAAGATTTAAATATACAGGATTACCTGTGAGGCTCACACAGAATATTTTAGATCTGAATATAATTCAAGAGAAAAAGCTGTGTGTACAGCTCAACAGCAAAAAAAAAATTGTCTAATTAAAAAATGGTCAGAGGATCTAAAGAGACATTTTCCTAAAAGAGATACATAGTTGGCCGACAGGTATATGAAAAGGTGTTCAACATCACTAATCATCAGGGAACTACAAATCCATAATCAAGGAAGTTGAAACCAAAATGAGGCATCACCTCCCCCTTGTCAGAATGGCTACCATCAAAACGATAAGAAATAACAAGTGCTGGTGGGGATGTGGAGAAAACAGAAAACATTTGTGCACTATTGGTGGAATGTAAACTGGTGAAGCCACTTTCCATAACGGGATGGAGGTTCCTCAAAAAATTAAAGCTACCATATGATTTGACAATCCAACTTCTGTGTATTTATCTGAAGAAAACAAAAACACTAACTTGAAAAAACACATGTGCCTGCATGTCACTGTGGCATCGTTTACAACAGTCAGGACATGAAAGCAACCTAAGTGCCCACTGATGGATGAATGGAGACAGAAACGTGGTGTGTGCAAACACACCACACATACATAGAGGAATATGATTCAGCATTAAAACAGAAGGGATTTTTGCCATTTGTAATCACAAAAATGGACCTTGAGGGCATTATGCTAAACGAAATAAGTCAGAGAAAGACGAATACCATATGATCTGATATGTACGATCAAAACAAAAAAAACCTGAGCTCATAGGTACAGAGAACAGATCTGTGCTTGTAGGGGCACAGAGTTTGGGGTGTTGAAATGGGTTAAAAGGTACAAATCTACAGTTACAAAATAAGTCATCAGATATAATATACAGCATGGCGACTATAGTTAATACTGTACCACATGACTGAAAGCTAAGAGAGTAGGTCTTAAATGTTCTCATGACAACAGACATTTGCAAATAATATAAGGTGACGGATGTTTAATACTAAATCATGTTGTACACCTGAAACTAATAAGTTATAGGTCAAATATACCTCAATCAAAAAACACATTGTATTTTATACCCACTTCATACAAGTCAGACATGATTTCTAGTTAGTTCTTGAAAGCCGCAGTAACACTTTAAGACTACTGAGTGTCAGTAAGTTGTGGTAGAAAGACCTTAGAATTTGTAGTCAGGACAAGATTCAAATCTTGAAACCAGATATTTAAAAAAAAAAAAGAAAGAGAGGGAGAAAAAGAAACAAACAAAAAAACCAAACAAGTGTGAGTGGGGGAGGGGAGAGAGAGGGAGAGAGAATCCCAAGCAGGTTCCATGCTGCCAGGGAAAAAAAGCCCAACATGGGGCTTGATCCCACGACCATGAGATCGGGACCTGAGTCAGGATCAAGAGTCACACCGACTGAGCCAACCAGATTCTTTTTTTTTTTTTTTTTTTTATAAAATGGGGATAATGCCTTACAGGTAATTTTAAGGATCAGAAGGGTCATTTGTAAAGAAGTGATAGCATAGATGTGAGCAGAGAACAATGCTTACATCTGATTCCAACTAACACTTTCCCTTCCTGCTAGGTGCCCTTACTTATGTCTCTGTCACTCCCTGATGACTTTGCCTCCTAGTTCTATTGTGAAGCAAAGTCTCCGCTGGTCTTAGACTGACTCCCAAGGTAAAGAGTTGTAAGTTCAACTTAATTAAAACTGGAATTTCCCAAAAAGACATAACCAGTCTCAAAAACATTCTTGCTTCCATTGTCATTTTTAGACTAGTATTCCACCTCTATCAACCTCTGTGTTTGAACCTTAACATCTAAGCCCTGTCCTTGCTGTCATAACCCTGACCTCTGTCATAACCCTCCACCTTGTCTTCATGATTTGGGTGCCTGGTCAGTCATATTCTCCACCTCCTCACATCCTCTGCCACAAGCATTTATTTTTACTTCTGGCCCATACTTTTGGCTTCATAGTTCTTTAGCTTCTGAAACTGCAGAGAGAGCACTCCGTAGTTTGCTTGATTTGGAACTATTTTATTTTAAGGTCTCAGAGCATTCCTTTTCTGATAACAAGCATTTTGTTTCCTCATTTCCTGTAATTTCCTCCACACCCCCCAAAAAATATTTAGATTTTAAACTCTTCTTAGTATTCACTTACTTTCATCACTGGGTGGGTATAGACCATGCCAATACTCTTTGTTGGCCTCTAGAATCCATCTTTCTTTTATCCATGCTTACCTGCTATTCTATTTCAGTTTCCAGCCCTGTGCAGTGGGAATTTAACTGCCTTCAATAACCACTGGGCAGGGGCACCTGGGTGGCTCAGTCGGTTAAGTGTCCGACTTCAGCTCAGGTCACGATCTCGCAGTCCGTGAGTTCGAGCCCCGCGTCGGGCTCTGGGCTGATGGCTCAGAGCCTGGAGCCTGCTTCTGATTCTGTGTCTCCCTCTCTCTCTGCCCCTCCCCCGTTCATGCTCTGTCTCTGTCTCAAAAATAAATAAAAATGGTAAAAAAAAAAAATTAAAAAAAAAAAAAAACCACTGGGCAAAATTATGGAACCATGCTGCTTTGTTCTATTAAAAGTTCATGCTAGGGACGCCTGGGTGGCTCAGTCGGTTAAGCACTGGACTTCAGCTCAGGTCATGATCTCATGGTTTGTGGGTTTGAGCCCTGCATCGGGCTCTGTGCTGGCAGCTCAGAGCCTGGAGCCTGCTTTGGTTTCTGTGTCTCCCTCTCTTTTTGCCCATCCCCTGCTCACCCTCTGTCTCTCCCTCTCTGTCTCAAAAATAAACATCTTTTAAAGTCTTCTCTACTGAATTCTCTGCTTCAGAGTAGACATTCAATAAACTTTGGTCAACTGTTGCTTCCATTAATTAAAATATTTAGTACTATCTTCTAGTACTGACATTTTTTCCTCTGCTTTCCCACTATGAATTTGGGTCCTTCTTTAAGAAGAAAACTGAACCTACTGAACCTGTTTTTCTATATTTTCTTTCAGTTTCTTTCAGTTCTTTTCCCACCTCCATTGGTAACATGTCTCTTCCCTTTTCTAAGGACCTGCACCTTCTTCTTCTTTGCCTTCTGTCTCCTCTGGGGTCACATTCCATCAGCAGTCTGTCTTTTTCCACCATTTTGTTTCTTCTGACTTGAACCTTCCCTTCTATTTACAACACACAAGATCACTGCTACTCAGTTGTTCAAACCCTCTCATATTACTACTACTAGTTCATCTGCCTTTATAGAGAAGTTTATACTGGTGAATTCTACATCCTCACTCCCCACTCTTATCTTCACAGCCCAGCTCACCCATCCACATCTATGCCAGTGGACTCCTGCTAGGCTCTGTTTTCCTGAATCTGCTCACCCAAAAGTCTGACCCTCAGTCAGTCCCTCCCTCCGTCCTAACCTCCAAATTCCTTTATCCTGCCTTGATTATGAGGTTCTTTGATTACTTTCTGGTGGTATTTGCTGACAACCCTTTTTCTTCTCCTTCCCCTTTGCTTTTACAGTTATATCTCCATCTCTCCATCTTATCTCTCTGATGTATAGGTCTTCATTGCTTTTTTAACCGTATCTCCCTCCCTCAACCGCTAAATATAGGTGTTTTCTAAGGTTCTCTTGTGGGGCCTGTCCTTTCTCTCTTAAACATCTAATTTTATTTTAATTATTTTTTAAAAGAAACGCAGATTGTCACATGCAGTGCCTCATTTGGATGTGTGTGGTCTTGGAATCTTGACTACCCTACATTCTCCTATGAATGGACCTTGACAGGTTGTTCAGAGTTTCTAACAGGTGCGCAATTCCCATATACCCTTGATGGAAGAACAGCCCTCCTCTATCCGGAAAGGTCACCCTCTTTGATTGCACGACTATAGGAGGGGTGCACACAGAGCAGTGAGGGAGGAAGGGGATACCGGCCTAGCCAGCCAGATCAGCCAAATCATCCCTGGTGACCAATGGGGTGACAGATGTCACTGCCAGATCACCCTCACACCCTGTCATCTTAGAGATTTATGATCTCCATATGATGCTCCCTGATAAGTTATTCTAGCACTAACTTTTGTCTCCACTAATGGAATCTGGGTATCTGCTGAATATCCACTATTCTTGCAGGCTGTTGGAACATTCAATGTGATGATGCATACTGAGGGCTTAGCACACTGCGTGGCAGGCAGTGTATGCCAGTGCCTCTCATGACATGCCTGTTTTCGATAA
Organism: Panthera pardus; assembly: GCF_024362965.1. NCBI lineage: Eukaryota > Metazoa > Chordata > Mammalia > Carnivora > Felidae > Panthera > Panthera pardus. Next base: position 74,199,653 of record NW_026526991.1, on the reverse strand, counting down.
TACCACCATCCTTTGAGTTGAAATGGGTTAAACTCTTGCAGTTAATCTTCAATGTTTTCTTTCCCATCTCTCTTTAAATCCTCTATACTGTGAAGTCCAAGTAAAGAAGAGTGGCGAAGACTATGAGCTCTGAGACTGGCATCCTATGTTCAAACCTAAGTTGGGACATCCAGATTTGAAGCTGGGATGTATGTGAGCTAGGAACTTAACTTTTAAAAGCCTGTGTCCTCATCTGTGAAATAAGGATTCTCCTGACAGCCACCTCAAATAGTTATTTTGAGGCTTACATGAGATAATGGATGCAAAGACCTTCACGTGGTATGGGTAAGAATTCACGATTATACTCCTAGACATGGTTTCTTGAATCTGACTCTTCTTTTCTATTTGCATCAAGACCACCCTAATTCAGACTCTGAGTGTGTGTCTCCTCACCTGCATGCATCTCTACAGCAGACTCTAGAGTGGCCTCCCCATGATCTGTTTCCTGATGTTCATGCACTCCTCAAGTCCTCTCTCAGTGTGGGAGTGACCTGTGACTTCTTTCTAACAGAATGTGCCAAAAGTGACAGGATACATGTGACTAAGTATGTAAGGACTGTGCTGCTTCGCTGAAGTCTCTCCCTCTCTTGCAGGTACAGATGCCACCCATTCACCTGTCTGAAATTCTTTCTTCTCAATGCATTTTCATTTTCCTCATTTACGTCATTATCACAGAAGGGCTCTATGTTGTCCTATCTGAAGAGCCTCTCTTTTTTACTGTCCTGGACTCTCCTCCGAGGCAGTGCAGCGCAAAGGTTAAGGGCACAGGGTCTAGAGTCAGGCCGCATGGTTTTGTACCTCAGTTCTGTTACTTACCAGGTGTATAACCTTGGGCAAGTTGCTTAGCCTCTTTGTACCTCAGTTTTCTAATCTGTAAAATAAAAGTCCCTAAGAAACTCGTTATGAAGATTACACACAGTTGATAACTGTGTGGCACAAAGAAAGTGATTTAAGTGTTTGCCAAAAGAATAGCCAGTTTTGTACCCCCCACCCCTGTTTTCTTAAATCCCAACCTCTAGTTCATATTAGTATTCTCTACGGACATAAACGAAGCCTTTGCACTAAATTGTGAGTAGAAAACAGCAGCAGAGATCTCCTGATCAATAATCCTTCACCTTCATTTCCCACCAATAGTCTTTTGAGTTCTGAAGATCTTAAAATGAGAAAATAAGAGAGGAGATGAGGAGAGAGAGGAAAGGAGAAAAGATAAGCATGCAGGTTGCCGGGGAGGGAAATGCTTACAAATACTCAAATCACTAAAAAATCACTGAAAAATTCTATTCACTATTTCATCCATTATTATCAAAGTTATTTGCATGATCTGTTTTTCTGGAACAATGGGCAGTAGCAAATTCAGCGTGGGCTCTGTGCAAGGTCTGATGTAGCTTTTCACCATTTGGCCGTGCATGTGTATGTGCGTAAAAAGGCGAGTGACTCCCTGTAATCCTGGTGCTGATTTTAGGAAACCACTGCAGGCTCTGACTTGGCAGTTACACACTCAGATACGTAGACAGCTAATGACTAAGACTGTGACATCATCTGACCTTTAAAATACAAACACTAGAAATCCCAACTAAAAGATAAAAATGTATATTCCAAATGCTATTGCAAAATACCCTCATGTTTTCCTGGCTGAGCAAGTGCCGGTGGAAGAACATAACGCTCCAGAGAAAGAACAAAAAATACTTTGACATCAGTGTGTGGGTTGGGATTAGAAAGAGTCATGCACTCTGATGGGACACCTCACCACATTCTACAGCAAAACCAGGAAATGGACTACAATAACAGGAGCTGCGCAGAGGCCACTGCAGTGGACAGAGCAGCAGAATCCTGTGAGCAGGTGAAACAGGTCTGACTTTGCCAGACTCTGAGAACTAACTGGTACCAAGAGCATGACTAGACTGACACCTGATACATAGACTGCATAAACGATGGGTTTGCTGTTCCAGCCATGGGACCCACAGTGCTTCCTTTAATGACGCATCTAGAAATGAACACCTCTCTTGGAAGGTAGAACAATTCTCCCTTGCCTACTCGACACCCACTCTAAAACCAGTTCAGATGTATAGAGCTACTTCTGCCTGTTTGGTGTGTGTATGTTGCCTCTCCATCAGATATCCAAAGAAATAACCAAAGGAACTAAGTGGTGCAACTGCTTTGCCACAGTTAACCATAAGCAACTCACTCCATGCTTTCTCTACAGCACACTCTTTCTGTATTGCTCCTTTATTCACTGTGATGAAACGAACTGCTTCATGTTCACACATGGGGGGGGTGCGAGAAAATACAAACCTGTATTTGAATCGCAAAACTTCAAATCTTTTTACCCAATCCTAATCACTGAGAAACCTAGAGAACTTTGTCTCCTTCCCAGATTTTACTAAAAGATGTAGGATTTTGGAGAAGAGAAGCAAAAGCTCACTGTGGTTTGCCTTGACACATCTACCATTCTTCTACAGGGTTTATCACACATGCTTTCCTTGCTGGTTCACTACTGAGCAGTGGGAGTGAAGAAGCATGATGCCGTCTCCAGTTCCTGATGTAGGTCTGTGATTTCTTTGAAGAACATCATTAAGCTATCATCTCAAAACAAAGTGGACAACCCTGAGAGTTAACATTAATAATTTTATAGGAATTTATAATCTGGTTCTACAGGGATAGTCTGAGCATGGTGGTAGAAGGGTACCTAGAAAAGGATGGAGTATCTCCCCTTCGCTCTTGTCTGAGAAGAAATAAACACAATGCTAATCACTCAGAGGGCCAGGATGATGTCAATTTACAAGCAACCCAATCCGTGAGAAATTTTAACTTTCAGGCATCCCACCAAAGCAACAGGAAAACTTACTGTTAAAAACTTGACTCATTACTTTTCACTTTGATTTTTGTGTACTAGCATAATTCCTACATAATAATCCAATATGAAATAAACTTCTGTTAAGGGTGGCAACACAGCCTTTAAATTCTAACACACGTATAGTTGAGTAATTTTAGAAAAGTATGGTTCCCTAGCTTGCAATATGTAGACCAGGTTGAAGATCTTGGCCTTACATGATTTTCCATTGTCTAGCCTTTTATTTTTCCTGTTTTTGTTTCACAATTTTCCTGCAGAGGACTGTCACATAAAGGCAAGTTGAAAAAAATAATCGATTATCTTTTGTTATCATTTTCTGATGAAAAGAAAACCTTTAAACTTTTTGAGATGAATCACAGATATGGGCAAATTTCAATAGCATTAGATATTTGGAGCTCAAAGTCTCTTTTTAAATGAATGAGTAAAGTTTTATTTGTATATAAAACATGGCATCTAGGCCATTTACCAGTATGTTGGCTAACTTATATACCCTAAGTATGGGAAACAGATGGACAGAATAAGAGTGTTACCAAATGAAAATAATATTTAAAGTCATACAGATGCAGTGACATTGGTGTAGTCTCTAATTCTAGTAAGAATTTAAATTGATATAATTTCCTTTTGGAATGAAATCTGGAATGAAATATTCTTAGGAAATTTTCTAAATGGAAATACCTGCTGAAAGATACTTCACTATACTTTTATTTACCAGGAGCTTAACACAGATGAGTAATTAGAAACAACAAAAATATTTGCAATGAAGGGTAGTTAAGTCAATTAAGGTACAACGTGACTGTAGAGAATAATGTAGGCATTAAAATAACTATTAAAAGTAAGCTGAGCTAAATTACAAAGGTGGGTTTGAAGATTAAGTCTTAGATCTAACGTAGGTTACTTTCATTTTGATACCAAATTGGCAAACGGACAGTACAATGAATGTCTGCACAATCAAAAACAGAAATAAGTGGATGTGGTTCCTCTGTTGGCTCTCTGGTTCCTCCCAGACTTGTGCCCTGAAGTTCTGTTGCCGATGTAGAGAACCTGCCAGGTCAGAAGAGCCCTGAACTCCACCATGGGGAGAGTCTACATTAGCGTTCAAGTTTCAACCCCATTTCTGTGTAAGAAAAATTTCCCACTTTTTTACTTTATAAGAAAATACTTCATCATTCCTTTTCTTTTTTTTTTTTCAATATACAAAATTTATTGTCAAATTGGTTTCCATACAACACCCAGTGCTCCTCCCAAAAGGTGCCCTCCTCAATACCCATCACCCACCCTCCCCTCCCTCCCACCCCCCATCAACCCTCAGTTTGTTCTTAGTTTTTAAGAGTCTCTTATGCTTTGGCTCTCTCCCACTCTAACCTCTTTTTTTTTTTTTTTTTTTCCTTCCCCTCCCCCATGGGTTTCTGTTAAGTTTCTCAGGATCCACATAAGAGTGAAACCATATGGTATCTGTCTTTCTTTGTATGGCTTATTTCACTTAGCATCACACTCTCCAGTTCCATCCATGTTGCTGCAAAAGGCCATATTTCATTCTTTCTCATTGCCACGTAGTATTCCGTTGTGTATATAAACCACAATTTCTTTATCCATTCATCAGTTGATGGACATTTAGGCTCTTTCCATAATTTGGCTATTGTTGAGAGTGCTGCTATAAACATTGGGGTACAAGTGCCCCTATGCATCAGTACTCCTGTATCCCTTGGGTAAATTCCTAGCAGTGCTATTGCTGGGTCATAGGGTAGGTCTAGTTTTAATTTTCTGAGGAACCTCCACACTGCTTTCCAGAGCGGCTGCACCAATTTGCATTCCCACCAACAGTGCAAGAGGGTTCCCGTTTCTCCACATCCTCTCCAGCATCTATAGTCTCCTGATTTCTTCATTTTGGCCACTCTGACTGGCGTGAGGTGATATCTGAGTGTGGTTTTGATTTGTATTTCCCTGATAAGGAGCGACATTGAACATCTTTTCATGTGCCTGTTGGCCATCCGGATGTCTTCTTTAGAGAAGTGTCTATTCATGTTTTCTGCCCATTTCTTCACTGGGTTATTTGTTTTTCGGGTGTGGAGTTTGGTGAGCTCTTTATAGATTTTACATACTAGCCCTTTGTCCGATATGTCATTTGCAAATATCTTTTCCCATTCCGTTGGTTGCCTTTTAGTTTTGTTGGTTGTTTCCTTTGCTGTGTAGAAGCTTTTTATCTTCATAAGGTCCCAGTAATTCACTTTTGCTTTTAATTCCCTTGCCTTTGGGGATGTGTCGAGTAAGAGATTGCTACGGCTGAGATCAGAGAGGTCTTTTCCTGCTTTCTCTTCTAGGGTTTTGATGGTTTCCTGTCTCACATTCAGGTCCTTTATCCATTTTGAGTTTATTTTTGTGAATGGTGTGAGAAAGTGGTCTAGTTTCAACCTTCTACATGTTGCTGTCCAGTTCTCCCAGCACCATTTGTTAAAGAGACTGTCTTTTTTCCACTGGATGTTCTTTCCTGCTTTGTCAAAGATGAGTTGGCCATACTTTTGTGGGTCTAGTTCTGGGGTTTCTATTCTATTCCATTGGTCTATGTGTCTGTTTTTATGCCAATACCATGCTGTGTTGATGATGACAGCTTTGTAGTAGAGGCTAAAGTCTGGGATTGTGATGCCTCCTGCTTTGGTCTTCTTCTTCAAAATTACTTTGGCTATTTGGGGCCTTTTGTGGTTCCATATGAATTTTAGGATTGCTTGTTCTAGTTTTGAGAAGAATGCTGGTGCAATTTTGATTGGGATTGCATTGAATGTGTAGATAGCTTTGGGTAGTATTGACATTTTGACAATATTTATTCTTCCAATCCATGAGCAGGGAATGTCTTTCCATTTCTTTATATCTTCTTCAATTTCCTTCATAAGCTTTCTATAGCTTTCAGCATACAGATCTTTTACATCTTTGGTTAGATTTATTCCTAGGTATTTTATGCTTCTTGGTGCAATTGTGAATGGGATCAGTTTCTTTATTTGTCTTTCTGTTGCTTCATTGTTAGTGTATAAGAATGCAACTGATTTCTGTACATTGATTTTGTATCCTGCAACTTTGCTGAATTCATGTATCAGTTCTAGCAGACTTTTGGTGGAGTCTATCGGATTTTCCATGTATAATATCATGTCATCTGCAAAAAGCGAAAGCTTGACTTTATCTTTGCCAATTTTGATGCCTTTGATTTCCTTTTGTTGTCTGATTGCTGATGCTAGAACTTCCAACTCTATGTTAAACAACAGCGGTGAGAGTGGGCATCCCTGTCGTGTTCTTGATCTCAGGGAAAAAGCTCTCAGTTTTTCCCCATTGAGGATGATGTTAGCTGTGGGCTTTTCATAAATGGCTTTGATGATGTTTAACTATGTTCCTTCTATCCCGACTTTCTCAAGGGTTTTTATTAAGAAAGTGTGCTGGATTTTGTCAAAGGCCTTTTCTGCATCGATTGACAGGATCATATGGTTCTTATCTTTTCTTTTATTAATGTGATGTATCACGTTGATTGATTTGCGAATGTTGAACCAGCCCTGCATCCCAGGAATGAATCCCACTTGATCATGGTGAATAATTCTTTTTATATGCTGTTGAATTCGATTTGCTTGTATCTTATTGAGAATTGTTGCATCCATATTCATCAGGGATATTGGCCTGTAGTTCTCTTTTTTTAGGAGAAAAAAACGTTTTTAAACGTCTGGGAGAACTCCCCTGGGAAGCCATCTGGTCCTGGACTCTTATTTGTTGGGAGATTTTTGATAACCGATTCAATTTCTTCGCTGGTTATGGGTCTGTTCAAGCTTTCTATTTCCTCCTGATTGAGTTTTGGAAGAGTGTGGGTGTTTAGGAATTTGTCCATTTCTTCCAGGTTGTCCAATTTGTTGGCATATAATTTTTCATAGTATTCCCTGATAATTGCTTGTATCTCTGAGGGATTGGTTGTAATCATTCCATTGTCATTTATGATTTTATCTATTTGGGTCATCTCCCTTTTCTTTTTGAGAAGCCTGGCTAGAGGTTTGTCAATTTTGTTTATTTTTTCAAAAAACCAACTCTTGGTTTCGTTGATCTGCTCTACCATTTTTTTAGATTCTATATTTATTTCTGCTCTGATTTTTATTATTTCTCTTCTTCTGCTGGGTTTAGGCTCCTTTGCTGTTCTGCTTCTATTTCCTTTAGGTGTGCTGTTAGATTTTGTATTTGGGATTTTTCTTGTTTCTTGAGATAGGCCTGGATTGCAATGTATTTTCCTCTCAGGACTGCCTTCGCTGCATCCCAAAGCGTCTGGATTGTTGTATTTTCATTTTCGTTTGTTTCCATATATTTTTTAATTTCTTCTCTAATTGCCTGGTTGACCCACTCATTCTTTAGTAGGGTGTTCTTTAACCTCCATGCTTTTGGAGGTTTTCCAGACTTTTTCCTGTGGTTGATTTCAAGCTTCATAGCATTGTGGTCTGAAAGTATGTATGGCATAATTTCAATTCTTGTAAACTTACGAAGGGCTGTTTTGTGACCCAGTATTTGATCTATCTTGGAGAATGTTCCATGTGCACTCGAGAAGAAAGTACATTCTGTTGCTTTGGGATGCAGAGTTCTAAATATATCTGTCAAGTCCATCTGATCCAATGCATCATTCAGGGCCCTTGTTTCTTTATTGACCGTGTGTCTAGATGATCTATCCATTTCTGTAAGTGGAGTGTTAAAGTGCCCTGCAATGACCACATTCTTATCAATAAGGTTGCTTATGTTTATGAGTAATTGTTTTATATATCTGGGGGCTCCGGTATTCGGCGCATAGACATTTATAATTGTTAGCTCTTCCTGATGGATAGACCCTGTAATTATTATATAATGTCCTTCTTCATCTCTTGTTACAGCCTTTAATTTAAAGTCTAGTTTGTCTGATATAAGTATGGCTACTCCAGCTTTCTTTTGGCTTTCAGTAGCATGATAAATAGTTCTCCATCCCCTCACTCTCAATCTAAAGGTGTCCTCAGATCTAAAATGAGTCTCTTGTAGACAGCAAATAGATGGGTCTTGTTTTTTTATCCATTCTGATAGCCTATGTCTTTTGGTTGGCGCATTTAATCCATTTACATTCAGTGTTATTATAGAAAGATACGGGTTTAGAGTCATTGTGATGTCTGTATGATTTATGCTTGTAGTGATGTCTCTGGTACTTTGTCTCACAGGATCCCCCTTAGGATCTCTTGTAGGGCTGGTTTAGTGGTGACAAATTCCTTCAGTTTTTGTTTGTTTGGGAAGACCTTTATCTCTCCTTCTATTCTAAATGACAGACTTGCTGGATAAAGGATTCTCGGCTGCATATTTTGTCTGTTTAGCACACTGAAGATCTCGTGCGAAGCCTTTCTGGCCTGCCAAGTTTCAAAAGAGAGATCAGTCACGAGTCTTATAGGTCTCCCTTTATATGTGAGGGCACGTTTATCCCTTGCTGCTTTCAGAATTTTCTCTTTATCCTTGTATTTTGCCAGTTTCACTATGATATGTCGTGCAGAAGATCGATTCAAGTTACGTCTGAAGGGAGTTCTCTGTGCCTCTTGGATTTCAATGCCTTTTTCCTTCCCCAGTTCAGGGAAGTTCTCAGCTATAATTTCTTCAAGTACCCCTTCAGCACCTTTCCCTCTCTCTTCCTCCTCTGGGATACCAATTATGCGTATATTATTTCTTTTTAGTGTATCACTTAGTTCTCTAATTTTCCCCTCATACTCCTGGATTTTTTTATCTCTCTTTTTCTCAGCTTCCTCTTTTTCCATAACTTTATCTTCTAGTTCACCTATTCTCTCCTCTGCCTCTTCAAGCCGAGCCGTCGTCGTTTCCATTTTGTTTTGCATTTCGTTTAAAGCGATTTTCAGCTCCTCGTGACTGTTCCTTAGTCCCTTGATCTCTGTAGCAAGAGATTCTCTGCTGTCCTCTATACTGTTTTCAAGCCCAGCGATTAATTTTATGACTATTATTCTAAATTCACTTTCTGTTATATTATTTAAATCCTTTTTGATCAGTTCATTAGCTGTTGTTATTTCCTGGAGATTCTTCTGAGGGGAATTCTTCCGTTTGGTCATTTTGGATAGTCCCTGGAGTGGTGAGGACCTGCAGGGCACTTCCCCTGTGCTGTGGTGTATAACTGGAGTTGGTGGGCGGGGCCGCAGTCCGACCTGATGTCTGCCCCCAGCCCACCGCTGGGGCCACAGTCAGACTGGTGTGTGCCTTCTCTTCCCCTCTCCTAGGGGCAGGATTCACTGTGGGGTGGGGTGGCGTGGCGCATCTGGGCTACCTGCACACTGCCAGGCTTGTGTTGCTGGGGATCTGGCGTATTAGCCAGGGTGGGTAGGCAAGGTGCACGGGGGCAGGAGGGGCAGGCTTAGCTCGCTTCTCCTTAGGTGATCCACTTCAGGAGGGGCCCTGTGGCAGCGGGAGGGATTCAGATCCGCTGCCGGAGGTTGGCTCCGCAGAAGCACAGAGTTGGGTGTTTGCGCGGAGCGAGCAAGTTCCCTGGCAGGAACTGGTTCCCTTTGGGATTTTGGCTGGGGGATGGGCGGGGGAGATGGCGGTGGCGAGCGCCTTTGTTCCCCGCCAAGCTGAGCTCTGCCGTCTGGGGCTCAGCAGCTCTCCCTCCCTTTGTCCTCCAGCCTTCCCACTTTCTGAGCAGAGCTGTTAACTTATGACCTCCCAGATGCTAAGTCGCGCTTGCTGTCGGAACACAGTCCATCTGGCCCCTCCGCTTTTGCCAGCCAGACTTGGGGGCTCTGCTTGGCTGGCAGGCTGCCCCTCCGCCCCGGCTCCCTCCCGCCAGTCCGTGGAGCGTGCACCGCCTCGCTGCCCTTCCTACCCTCTTTGGTGGGCCTCTCGTCTGGGCTTGGCTCCGGAGACTCCGTTCTGCTAATCCTCTGGCAGTTTTCTGGGTTATTTAGGCAGGTGTAGATGGAATCTAAGTGATCAGCAGGACGCGCGGTGAGCCCAGCGTCCTCCTATGCCGCCATCTTCCCAGAAAACCCATCATTCCTTTTCCTACTGCATTATTACACTGACAGCAAGTGGTCAGGGTCTACTTTGTAAAGATTACCTGGAAACATGGAAAATACCAATGAAGTTGGCAGTGCGGGAGCTATCAGTGATATAAGGTTATATGAATAAGGGTAAATGGGAATATGGAAAACTAGGAGGAAAGAAAAATCTATTCCAATGATGACTGCTTTCACTTTTGAATTTATAGTTGTGATAATGTCACTTTGACAACATGGGAGCAACTTTAACAACTCATGGACAACTATTCTTGCGCCTCTTTTTCCATTGTTTTGTTTCACTCTAAATTTTTTCCTATTGTAAAGGCAAGCATTAGAGCTAATGTTATTAGCCATTCTCCTGCTTCAACTGGCACCAGAAGTAAGGGAACTTTGCCTTTGAATTACAAACCTCCTCCACTATGCTGTTCCTTCGTATCACCCCAAAGGCCTCAAAGCTCTCGTTTCTGTATTTACATTCTTCTATTAGCACACTGCTTCCCTTCTTAGGAGTCTCACAGTGCCTGCCTCTGTCCACAGCTCAGGACTGCCCCACGTGCAAATGGTAGTGCTGTGCTGCACAAACTGCCTGCCTGGCTAACACTATGTTTGGCACCAGCAGCCCTGGCATAGGGTAGATGCTTCATATCAGAGAATGACTTGACAAAGAATTTATATTCTCTCTCTCAGGAGGTCAGAATACGACCAATTTGAAATGAATAGAGCAATACAGAAGTGGAAAGACTCAGAGAAGGTAAGCAGAGGCCATGAGAAGGATCATATCATTGTTAGTGATGGGGGAGTGCAGAAGAGAGAGGCAAAGAGCAGACTACCACCAATCTGATGCATAGTATTCTAGATCTTCTTTGTTTCTTCCTTCCTTCCTTCCTTCCTTCCTTCCTTCCTTCCTTCCTTCCTTCCTTTCTATTTTGTTCTCTTACTTTCCTGGGTAACTTTACCATAAAACTTCCATTAACCAGGAAATCTTGTGTCTCTGTTCTTCTCAAGTTCTAACAAAATGATGGCTATGTTCTAAGATAGAGTACTGATCCTGATTTTCAATCTGTAAAATCCCACAGGTCCTCAGAGAGTGTATCACAATGGCCATACAGCTCCGTTCTTGCAACAATGTTTTTTTTAAATACTGAAAATATGATATATAATATGAAGATAACTCTTCCCCCTATAGGCACTGTGGGAGATGCTACTCTTATTCCAACTATGCTGTACTCTGTTGCTCATATATTTTCTGGAGTTTCTTTTGGATCATATTCAGAATCTACTTCTTTGTCACTCAAGACAAACTCTCTTCCTCCTTTTTTTATTTCTTGCCATTATGAGCCAATCATATGAGGAAGTCTGAAGTATTTGGTACGAAAAAGAGACTGAACCAAATGGAGTAGACGTGAGGAAACTGTGTAACTGAAATAATAGCAGCAAACAGAATAAGTTCAGTTGTTTGTCATACGCTCTAGAGAAATATGCGGATGTTGCTAAATGGGGTTGTGCTGCAAGCACACTGCTGCCATCAATGGTATTTAAATTGAAAGCCACTTGTGAGATCTTGGATTATGTCTAATACCTGGCACAATGTATAGGCTTATTTGTTAAATAAATTAGTAAACAAATGAAGAAAAGGCTTAATTTCAATAGAATCGATTTTGCTGATTGCTATGGATTTAATACTTTAGTATAAGAACTATTTAATAATGAAAAACTACTTTTTCAAATAAGACAATACTAAAGTAAATGAAATTAATAATGCAGTTTATAATGAGGCAGGATTATGAGCGGCTCCCCTGTGACGATGCTATGATAAGGGTCTCATGATGTGAAAGATACCATCGTTCTCAAGTTTCAATTCAGAGACCTGAGGTTTTCCCACACATCAGGGTTTGCTCTCTTCCCTGACTTCTTTTACTCTCCTGCATTTCTTGGGGACTTTTCTCCAGTAAGGACACAGTACTTCTCTCTTTCCTCTTCCTTCCCTGGGGCTTCATAGGCTAGTACACTTAGTACATTTTATATGTAAGCAATGCTCCATGTTTTTTAAACAAAAAAATAAACATACTTTTATCAATTTTAAGCGGACATTTGGTCATCTAATACCAGTCTCTCCACTATACTGTAAGTATTAGAGAAGACATATATTTGGCATTAAAAATTTTAAATAAGAATTTATCTCTACTTAATTTAAAAAGTTATTGCCTGTGGTGATACAAGACAGACATTATTTCCTTACATAAGCATCGTGAAATCTGCCTGTATCATCCGAAGCCGTGAGAGCCTCATAACACTGCTCCGGGCTGATTTTCTTTCCACCGTGAGAGTTCCTGCACAGGATCCACCCCGCTCATTTTTATTTGCAGGTGCACGGGAATGAATGTAGCTGATTTATCGCTGTTGGCTATCTTGATGCACACAATGGCATAATTTGTTTCTTGGATTCTTTTCAATCCGTTTTACAGCTGCCTTCCATCAAATGTGAGTCCCACAGCTTCTTTATGAAAGCTGTGCTCCCAACAGAAATGTCCTTGAGTAGCAGTATATCTTCACTTGAGGGAGTTGACTAATATTTGTATGGAGTTTTACCATACACAAAACACCTTAATATACATTAACTAATTTAAATCCCATAATAATCCAAAGTTAGGGAGCATCAATAATTTCATTTTGCATATGAGACAAGTCTTTTGAAAATACAGTAACATTCCCAAGATTACACAGGAGAGGCAGCATTTGAAACTCAGTCTTCTCGGTTTCTTTCTCCTTCAACATGATCGTCCTACCCATTCATATATATATGAAAACCTCTTTCTTAAGATGCCTTATTTTTTTTGAGGTTTATTTGTTTGAGAAAGAGATGGTGCAATCAGAGGAAGGGCAGAGAGAGAGGGAGAAAGAATCTCAAGCAGGCTCTGTGTGTTATTAGTGTGGAGCCTGATGCAGGGCTGGAACATAAGAACCATGAGATCATGACGTGAGCCAAAATCAAGACTCAGAAGCCCAACCGACTGAGCCACCCAGGTGCCGCTGAGGTGCCTGATCTTTTATGGAATATAAATGGAAAAAAAGGAGATGAAATCTCTGTTTGAAATCTCCCCTAAGTCAGTGTTCTTCTTTTTTTTTAAATAAAAATTAAAAAAAAATTTTTAATGAATATTAAAAAAAAATGTTTTTTATCTTAGAGGGAGAGCACATGTGAGCAGGGGAGAGGGGCAGAGGAAGGGAGAGAGATTGTGGGGGGGGGGGGGGTCGATCCCATGACCCTGGGATCATGACCTGAGCTGAAATCAAGAGTCAGATGCTTAACTGACTGAGCCACGCAGGCACCCACCCAGTTTTCTTCCTTAAGGTCACTACTGAAGTAAGTCACTAAATCTCTATCCAAAATGAGTAGAATAAAATGCTTCCCAAAGAGCATTAGGAATTAAAATGAGCAGCACCTTGGCAGATCTGAGCCTCTGTGTCTTATACATTCGCTTTTGACTCAATATCCATGTTGCCCAAAGCACAAACCAACAATCAGAATAGAAATGATGCTTATATGAGCTAGCAGTTAAAATGTCACATAACAATTTCAATAGCTAGATAAGTCATTTGAGGGCAGTGATGTAAACACCACAGATGTATTACAAGGAGAACAATCATTCCAATGCAACAAGATGGCAGTGTTATTCAGGCTTTAAATAATACACACTCTAAAACACAGCTACATAATGATATTTTCTGATATAGCTGTCATTAAGGAAATTAAAAAAAAAGCGTCCCCAGAAAGTTGCTTACAAGGATGAAAATACACATGGAATGTCTCACAGATTACTTAAAAAAGAAATTGTGCCATTAGTTATTGACATAAGAGTTTTGTAAATAGTGAAGAGATGGACTCGTTATTATAAAACTATAAACTGTAAGGCAGTTTCACATTATTTTATCTCAAATTACTGCCAAAGTGAAAATGTAATAGCTTCATAAATTAAGCATTTTGACCGCACTTGCCTTTTTTCTCACTTTCTGATTTGTATAGAAATGTCTGAAACACCTTACTGATCACCGGGAATGAAACAAAACTGTACAACAGAGATGTGTCACGATCTTTCTAAATCGAAGATGGTTTTTCTGCCATTTGGGTGAATGAGTAGCTTAACAGGTCCTTTACCGTCCACCCTGTCCTTCCTTCTACTGTGTTCCTGGTACTGGAGCAAAGCAAATGGTGTCACACCCACCCTCAGACTCACCATCCTAAAAACAGGCCTGGCTTCACACTGCAGGGTCTGTCCCCTGCTCCAGCCTCATCCTTCACTCCCTCCCCCTCACTTACCATCCTCACCCCTGCTCCCACGGGCCAGCACGGTGACAAACACACAGTTGGTGCTCAATAAATACGTTAAATGAATCAATCACTTTCACCATTTGACGATGTAACAAAATACTGCCTCACGATTCTGAAATTCCTTTATTTCTAAAGCAATTTTGTGTAAGGAGAGAACGAATTAGTGTGATATATTTGTCAGATGAATTTTTATGATTTTTTTACTTTATAGTAGGTACAGTTACATAGACTTTTAACTCCAAGTAATCACTCCTTGAATTAACTTACTATTTCAACAAATAAATGTTTGTTGTATTATTAGCAGGTAAGAAGTTTTTATATTTCTTTACACACACACAAACACCCATAGCCGCAGAAGAGGTATTATGGAATCTGTGGCCTTTTTCTTCACAAAGAGAGAGAAAAGGGATGGTAGTTATAGACAAAGTGGGTGCGTAGTCTTCTGTTAGACCCTGACATATCCTGAAAGAGGGAACTTAGCACATGTCCTGTGATTTAGAGTTGTCCAGGAGATCAGCTCTAACACCTGGTAATGAAGACTATTCGGAACATGTGAACAAGCCACAGGCAACCTTTGATTATGGATGGTTCATTGTTGAGGCTCTATCTTGGATCCTAGATGAACTTGTATTCTGTGGGGTTAAGATAACCATGGTCCTCTTTAAGAGACAAAACAGATGAACAAAAGGGAAGGGAAACAAAACTATTAAAAGACACGGAGGGGGACAAAACAGAAGAGACTCATAAATATGGAGAACAAGTGGAAGGTTACTGGAGGGGTTGTGGGAGAGGGGATGGGTTAAATGGGTAAGGGGCACTAAGGAATCTAGTCCTGAAATCATTGTTGCACTATATGCTAGCTAATTTGGATGTAAATTAAAAAAAAATAAAAAATAAAACAAGTTAAAAAAAAACATAAAAAAAAAGATAACCATGGTCCTGGAACTATGCTTCAAATAAGGTCAAGGTCTTAGGAGACTGAAGAAAAATCTTAGGGAAAAGCACATACTCTAATTTAAGGAAGGCTTGCTATACTTTTATTGTAAAGTAAATTAAAAAAAACCTCATGTTTACCTTGGGTAGAAGTTTTCCCTGAGGGAACCTGGAGTTGATAATATATATGCCTCAAAGTTCTACCCCTTTAAAGGAAAGGTGAGTCCTGAAGCATCTGAAATGCATATTGTAGGCAGATACTGGCATATAGAGAGGAACATACAATTCTGAGGTGGGTCCTCAGGGATTGTTAGATCAGTCTGGCTGCCCTAATCACAACAGAGAAAACCCAGAGTCATGAAATTTTAGGAGTTGGGAAAACTTCAAACAGAGAGTGTTATATCTGGACTCAACTTTGGTGAGTGATCATCCTTTGTACTGTCTTTACCCTCTGTGGAGTGTGGGATGGCTCCGAGGGTTAAAAACGTTATCTAAATCCTCTCTCTCTGGTAACAGGTACAAAGAATATTTTCCCTGGAAGAAAGTGCTGATCAAATTTGAGATTTCAGTAAATGGCCTACTTTGAGCTTTTTTTGGCCCCACTTGCCTTTGTTCTTGGCATGGTGCCTATAATAGCTAGAACATTTTTATATGAATAGAATCATAGCCACAAATAAATTTTCTGCAAATGTTTTCTTTAAAAAAAGATAAAATTGTAATGTAGTAAAACAGTGAAATCAACCTAGATGTTGTGACTCTCTGATCCATATATCTGGAGTTGCTCAGTCTGGTCAAATATTCAGAAGAAAAGGAGTTGGAATGGGTAAAGGGCCAGTTTTATACAAAAGGTTAACAGCACAAGCTTCACAGTGGAATAGACCTGGATTTGAATTCTGGTCAACCACTTACCAGCTTCCACCAAGGACCTTAAGGAAGTTATTTAAGCTACCTGAGGCTTCCTATCTTCATTTAAAAATGCTTAGCAGGTAATAAACTATTATTATGAAAACAACAGTAATTATTTAATTGCTTAATTAATAAAACACATGTATTCTGCAGGCCTGGGCCCCAGAGACAGAAAGGAATTTTTTTCTTGTATAATGTTCTATACATTACAATATTCACTTGTGGATATGATGTGTTTCGTACAGAAGAAATGAAATAACATCATCTGGATTCCTAGGATATTTTTTTGTTCCTTCTCAGCTCATTTACTTATCCCAGTCAGAGTTTTTCTGTTAATCGTTTAATTGCATTTTGATATACTTTCTTGGCTTCTTTTTTAGTCTTCACTGAAACAAATTTTCTTTTCATGCAATCATGAATAAGTGTATTCTTATTTCTATGCAGTAATATATAAGTACCTTTTGGAATATTATAAATTTTTTGAATGAAAATGAATAAATAGCAAGGTGTAAGAGATAAGAGACAAGAGAAAGTGGCCTGTGAATGAATGAATAAATCATGATGCACGGTGAATGGAAACAGTTGGGAGACTTAGTTGACGTTTCCTGTCTAAAAATCAAAAAGGGCAAATGCACCAAGCTTATGGATGATACATTACAATTTGCTAGCCATGGATCCATCAAGAGCTAAAAATTCACAATACAGGTTTTACTGGTACTAAATAATACACATGATACTCTTAATTCCATCAAAGAAATCTGGTCCAAGAAGGAGAATCTAGCCTAAAAATTGCATAGTAATAAAAATAATATTCAATTATGCGTATTTGCTGAAGTACATATACAAAAATATTCTACTCCTAAGGAGGCTTATGTACTTTCAAATAGACTAATTATAACTTTCTGTATGTGTAAAAGAATTAAGAACTATCTAAAGCCTTTCTAAAAATCCTGTTTAATGAAGGGAAACTTCACTTAAGTGTAGTCGGGGGCCAGAAGGGGAAGCCATACCATTCAACATCAATTACAGGAAGAAGTGTCAACTATAGGCCCCAACAGGTAGAGATACCTCAAATATTCGACAAGAAATCAACCACTACAACTCAGTCAATGAAAAACTGTCATCAGTCACCCTGAATTCTTGCTTTTCTCCATCTCGAATGGACTTTCATTCAAAACAACCCCTCCCAACTTCCTCCTCCTCAAAATAACATTCTTCTCCTCTGATAGGCCTGTGGTTTTACCACAGCTTGTATGTCCCGAATTTAAATTCTGTTATTCTAAATAAACCCATTTTTTTTGCCTGTAAAGTAACTATTACTTTTCTAATTATGTTATAACGCTGCTTATATTCTTGATACGCACAACTAACAGAACACTGACATTAGAAAGTAGCTGATGATCAAACTGCCCTGCAACCTAAATTTACAAATCCCAACTCCTCATCTACATGTATCCTTATCATCATAGAATAAATATTTTAGCACAGAGTGCCTTCTTCGTACATATTTAAAAATGAAGTTTCTGTGTGTGTGCAAATAAAATTAGGTTCATGACATAATTGTTTTATAGCCTGTTTTATTAAAATTTGTCAGACATACAAAGAATTTATAAAATATGTACACTATAAACAATAGTAAGATAATTACCCCTATTCTCACCAACCTGTTTAAAAACTACATTATTATTAGACTTTAGAAGCTGTCTACAGTTCACTTTCTAATTGCATGCCTCTCCTGGCCCCACAGATGATCACCATCATTAATTGTGTTAACTATTATCTTTCTGTATTGTGATGCAATTTATGTATGCATTCCTAAAAAATCGATAGCTTGATTATGCCTGATATTGAATTTTACATAATGGAACACTGTATGCTTTTTTTCAGGACTTGCTTCATTCCTGAAAATTATGCTTTTGAGATTCATCCATGCTGATGCCTTTAGCTATACTTCTCATTTTCAGTGCACTATGGTATATACTTGTACGAATATAACAGTTTATTCTATTGTTTACAGTTTTTAAAACTTACATATAATGCTGCTATGAACCTATTTTTAATATGTCTCTTGGTGTGTGTGTGTAAGGATTTCTCTGTTAAATATAAAGAAATGGAATTGTTGGATCACAGGTTACACGCACAGTCAACTTTCTAGATAACACAAACTGTCCTAAGGACAGTCTGGGTCCATTTAGATTCTTCTCATCAGAAGATAAAGAGATAATGTTGCACTCCAACCTTGCCAGTTTTATTTATTTTTAAAATATCTGCTAATTTGGTAGATGAAAATGGTACTCCATTGTTTTTTTAATTTGTGTTTTCTTGATCATCCAAGAGCTTGAGCCTCCTCTTTCTACGTTTATTGGCCATTTGAATATTTGTGTTTAAGGTTTTGCATTTTCCAACTGGACTGTTTTTTTTTTTTTTCTCATTGGCTCACAGAAACATTTAGGTATATTGTACATCAGGATTGCCCAACAGAAATATAGTGTGAGCCACATACACAGGTAAAAATTTCCTAGTAGCCACATTGAATAAGTGAAAGGAAACAAATGAAATCAATTTTAGTAATATATTTAACCCAATGGATTTAAAATATTTTCATTTCAACATGTATTCAATATAAACATTATTAAGAATATATTGTTTGCACTAAGTCTTTGGAGTCTGGTGTGTATTTTACACTTACAGTACATATCAATAGTGAGACAAGCCATATTTCAAACAAGTTCGTACAAAAGGAGAACCTCTCTGGACCGCAGACTGGTGGGGGCAAGAAGTACTGAGTGTTACCCACCCCCCCCCTTTTTTTTTGGTTTTGGAGCTCAAACTCTGAGGTTTGGGAAGTACATGACTTTCTCTGGAGCAGAGCTGTGGCACACACTCCTGGGGAGGAAGGAGCTGACCCTGGAGTGCATAACATGGTGTGGGGAACTCAGGGTGCATAGGGAGAGAACAGTTCCCTTCCTGGAGTACTTTTGGAAGAGGGTTTATTGCCTCCCCAAGGACAAAAGATCCTGCAGGTGCCAGCCAAAGGCCTTTCATCAGCAGGGGACAGAGGTGCAACCAGAGCGAATATAACCTTTGCTGCTTTTAGAGGTGCTACACCATAGATTCTGTGTACTGTGCAGGCATGGGGCTATTTCTCAGGGCCACAGGACTTCACACGGTGTGGAGAGGCTCTACTCCAGAGGAGGGGAGCAGATCCATGCAGTGCCAAGTCCTTTAAGACTTTGGGTTTTGAATCCTCGCCGCCCGCCAGAGGAAAAATGCAGGAGAATTGTGGTGCAGCCTTCGCTATTCTGTGGCGGCTGTCCGAACAGCACGGGAGTGAGATTCTTGGTCCAGGGATGAGGGACTTGAATGGTGCCATTTTCCCTCCAACACCAACATGGTGGGACTTCAGAGAGCAGCACAGCGGCCCCCAGTGGACCTGCTTACACCAAACCCTGCCCCTCTGTGCCTGGCAATTGCCTATTTACTGGGGCAGGACTGACTCTGCCAACACAGCTGGCCTCTCCTCCAGACCAGCACAGCCAGCTCCCCCTTGCACCAAGTACACTGAAAATCAAGTGCTTCAAAATGACACCTACAGTTTTTTCCTTGTTTCTTTCGGAATCAGGCTTTTTGGTTCTTTTCTTTTCCTTCCTTTTTTCTTTTCTTCCTTTTTTTCCCTTGATTTTTCTTTGAAATCAGCCTTATAGTCTTTGATTCTCTGTTTTGTTTTGTTGTCGTTCCCTTTTTCTTTTTTGGGGCACATGCTCACCCCCCACCCCTTTTTTTCTAGGGGTAGTTACTTCAACAAACAAATCAAAGCACACCGAGTTACAGATCGAAACATTCTACCAGTGTAAGCAAGAAGAGCTCTACAAGGACCGACAAGAGAGAAAGAGAAGCCAAAATGCAGCAGCAGAGTGCACACAGCACACACCAGAAACACTTCCTGAAGTGGCAGACCCTGGACAGTGTATGACCCCTCTTTAATACAGTAGTACCTCAGGTGCAGGAAAAACAACAAGCATTTAAAACACACAAAAGACAGAAACTGCCAAAATGACAAGATGGAGTAATTCTCTTCAAAAGAAAGGTCAAGAAGAAATCATAGCCAGGGACTTGCTCAAAACAGACAAAAGCAATTTATCTGCACAAGAATTTAGAACAGTCATAAGACTGCTAGCTGTGCTCGAAACAAGCATAGAAGACACCAGAGAAACACTTGTTACAGAGATCAAAGATCTAAAACCTAGTCAGGATGAAATAAAAAATGCTTTAACTGAAATACAAAACAAACTGGATACAGTGACAATGAGGACTGAAGAAGTGGAGGAGAGAATAGGTGAAACAGAAGATAAAATTATGGAAAATCATGAAGCTGAAAACAGGGAAAGGAAATTACTAGATCATGAGGGGAGAGTTAGAGAACTAAGTGATTCCATGAAACTAAACAATATCCATATCATAGAAGTCCCAGAAGAAGAGCAGGAAGAAGGGGCAGAAGGTTTATTTGAACAAATTATAGCTGAGAACTTCCCTAATCTGGGGAAGGAAATAGGGATTCAAGTCCAAGAGGCACAGAGAACTCCTCCAAACAAACAAACAAGCAAACAAACAAAACAGGTCAACACCATGATATATCATAGTGACACTGGTAAAATGCAAAGATAAAGAGAGAAGTCTGAAAGCAGGTAGGGACAAAACGTCCTTAACCTATGTAGGTTAGGTTCTCAGATTAGATCCTTAATCTAAAGTAGACACATAAGGTTAGCAACAGACCTGTCCACTGAAACTTGGCAGGCCAGAATGGAATGGCATGAAATTTTCAATGTGCTGAATGGGAAAAATATGCAGCCAAGAATTCTTTATCCAGCAAGGCTGTCATTTAGAATAGAGAGATAAAGAGTTTTTCAGACAAATAAAAACTAAAGGAGTTCATGAGCACTAAATCAGCCCTGCGAGAAATTTTAAGGGAGACTCTCTGAGTGGAAGGAAAAAAAAAAAAAAAAGACGACCAAAGATTACAAAGGACCAGAGAACATGACCAGAAACACCAATTCTACAGGTAACACATGGCATTAAATTCGTATCTTTCAATAATCACTCTGAATGTAAATGGACTAAATGCTTCAATCAAAAGACACAGGGTATCAGAAGGGATAAAAAACCAAGATCCATCTATATGTTGCCTACAGGAGACTCATTTTAGACCTAAAGACACCTGCATATTGAAAGTGAGGGGATGGAGAACCATGTATCCATGCTAAAGGAGGTTAAGGGAAAACTGGAGTAGCCATACTTAGACAGACTAGATTTTAAAATAAAGACTGTCAGAAGAGATGAAGAAGGGCATTATATCATAATTAAGGGGTATATCCATCAAGAAGATCTAACAGTTGTAAATATTTATGCCCCCATCTTGAATCACCCAAATATAGAAATTGGTTAATCACAAGTATAAAGAAACTCATTGATAATAACACCATAATGGTAGGAAATTTTAATACTAAATTTATAGCAATGGACAGATCATCTACGCAGAAAATCAACAAGGAAACAATGGCTCTGAATGACACACTGAACCAGATGGAATTAACAGATATATTCAGAACATCTCATCCTACAGCAGCAGAATACACATTGTTCTTGAGTGAACAAGAAACATTCTCCAGGGGGCACCTGGGTGGCGCAGTCGGTTAAGCGTCCGACTTCAGCCAGGTCACGATCTCGCGGTCCGTGAGTTCGAGCCCCGCGTCAGGCTCTGGGCTGATGGCTCGGAGCCTGGAGCCTGTTTCCGATTCTGTGTCTCCCTCTCTCTCTGCCCCTCCCCCGTTCATGCTCTGTCTCTCTCTGTCCCAAAAATAAATAAAAAATGTTGGAAAAAAAAAAAAAAAAGAAACATTCTCCAGAACAGATCACATACTGGGTTACAAATCAGCCCTCAACAGGTACAGAAAAGATTGAGATAATTCCATGCATATTTTCAGAACACAATGCTATGAAACTTGAAATCAACCACAAGAAAATATTTGGAAAGTCCTCAAATACATGGAGGTTAAATAATATCCTACTAAAGAACGAATGGGTTAACCAGGAAATTAAAGAAGAAAGAAAAAAATACATGGAAGTGAATGAAAATGAAAACATGGTAGTCCAAAACCTCTGGGATGCAGCAAAGGCAGTCCTAAGAGGAAAATACATTGCAATTCAGGCCAATCTCAAGAAGTAAAAAAGGTCCCAAATATACAACCTAACCTTGTATACACCTAAAGGAGCTTAGAAAAGAGAAAATAAAGCCTAAAGCCAGCAGAAGGGAAATAGTAAAGATTAGAGCAGAAATAAATGATACAGAAACAAACAAATAAACAAAAAAACAGAATAGAAACTAAATGCTGGTTCTTTGAAAGAATCAACGATAAACCCTTAGCCAGACTTATTAAAAAGAAAAGAGAGAGGACCCAAATAGATAAAATTAAGAATGAAAAGACAAGAGATCACAACCAATACCACAGAAATACAAGCAATTATAAGAGAATACTATGAAAAATTGTATGCCAATAACCCGGGCAATGTGGAAAAAATGGACAAATTCCTAGAAACTCACACACTACCAAAACTGAAACAAGAAGAAATAGAAAATTTGAACAGGCTCATTACCAGCAAAGAAATAGAATCAGTTATCAAAAATCTCCCAACAAACAAGAATCCTGGGCCAGATAGCTTCCCCAAGGAATTCTACCAGACATTTAAAGAAGAGTTAATACCTGTTCTTCTCAAACTGCTCCAATAAACAGAAATGGAAGGAAAGCCTCCAAACTCATTCTATGAAGCAAGTATTACCTTGATTCCAAAACCAGACAAAAACCCCACTAAAAAAGGAGAACTACAGACCAATATTCCTGATGGACCTGGATGTACAAACTCTTAACAACGTATTAAGAAATTTAATTGAACAGTACATGAAGAGAATTATTCACCATGATCAAGTGGGATTTATTCCTGGGCTGCAGGGCTGGTTCAGTATTCACAAATCAATCAACATGATACACCACATTAATAAACCAAAGGGTAAGAACCATATGATCCTGTCAATCGATGCAGAAAAACCATTTGACAGAATACAGCATCCTTTCTTGATAAAAACCCTCAAGAAAGTAGGGACAGAAGGAACATACCTCAACATCATAAAGGCCATATATGAAAGATCCACAGCTAATATCTTCCTCAATGGGGAAAAACTGAGAGCTTTCCCCCTAACGTCAGGAACACAACAGGGATGTCCACTCTCACCACTGTTGTTCCTCATAGTACTGGAAGTCCTAGCTTCAGCAATCAGACAACAAAAAGAAATGAAAGGCATATAAATTGGTAAAAAAGAAGTCAAACTTACACTCTTCACAGATGATATGATACTCTACGTGGAAAACCTGAAAGACTCCACCAAAATCTGCTAGAACTGATACATGAATTCAGCAAAATTGCAGGATATAAAATTAATGTGAAGAAATCTGTTGCATTTCTATACACCAATAATGAAGCAACATAAAGAGAAATCAAGCAATCGATCCTAATTACAACTGCATCAAAACCCATAAGATACCTAGGAATAAACCTGGCCAAAGAGGTAAAAGATCTATACACTGAAAACTATAGAAAGCTTATGAAAGAATATGAAGAAGACACAAAGAAATGCAAAAAAAACATTCAATGCTCATCGATTAGAAGAACAAATATTGTCAACACATCTATACTACTCAAAGCAATCTACACATGCAGTGCAATCGTTATGAAAATAACATTAACATTCTTCACAGAACTAGAACAAACAATCCTAAAATTTGTATGGAATCAGAAAAGACCTCAAATAGCCAAGGTAATTTTGAAAAAGAAAACCAAAGCTTGAGGCATCATAACTCCGGACTTCGAGCTGTATAACAAAGCTGTAATCATCAACACAGTAGGGTACTGGCACAAAAACAGACAATGGGACAGATCAATGGAACAGAGCAGAGAACACAGAAGTGGACCCACAAATATACAGCCAACTAACCTTTGACAAAGTGGGAAAGAGTATACAGTGGAAAAAAGACAGTCTCTTTAGCAAATGGTGCTGGGAAAACTGCACAGTGACATGAAGAAGAATGAAACTGGACCACTTTCTTACACCATACACAAAAATAAATTCAAAGTGGACGAAAGACATAAATGTGAGACACGAAACCATCAAAATCCTACAGGAAAAAACAGGCAGGAACCTCTTCAACCTCGGCTGCAGAGACTTCTTATTAGACTTGTCTCTATAGGCAAGGGAAATAAAAGCAAAAATAAACTATTGGGACCTCATCAAGATAAAGAACTTCTTCACAATGAGGGAAACAGTCAACAAAACCAAAAGCAACTGATGGAATGGGAGAAGGTATCTGGCAAATGACATATTGGGTAAAGGGTTAGTATCCAAAATTTATAAACAACTTACCAAACTTAACACCCAAAAAACAAATAATCCAGTGAAGAAATGAACAGAAGACATGAACAGATACTTTTCCAAAGAAGACATCCAGATGGCTAACAGACACATGAAAAGATGCTCAACACATCACTCATCAGGGAAATACAAATCAAAACCACAATGAGATACCACCTCACACCAGTAAGAGGGGCTAAAATTAACAACTCAGGAAACAACAGATGCTGGCGAGGATGTGGAGAAATGGGAACCCTTTTTCACCGTTGGTGATAATGCAAACTGGTTCAGCCACTCTGGAAAACAGTATGGAGGTTCCTCAAAAAATTAAAAATAGAGCTATCCTATGACCCAGCAATTGCATTCCTAGGTGTTTCTCCAAAGGATACAAAAATGCTGATTTGAAGGGGCACATGCATGTCAATGTTTATACCTGCACTATCGACAATAGCCAAATTATGGAAAGAACCCAAATACACACACACACACACACACACACACACACACACACACACACACACACCATGGAATATTACTTGGTGCTCAAAAAGAATGAAATCTTGCCATTTGCAGTGGATGGAACTAGAGTGTATTATGCTAGGCAAAGTAAGCCAGGCAGAGAACGACAAATACCATATGATTTCACTTATATGTGGAATTTAAGAAACAAAACAGATGAACACAGGGTATGGGAAGGAAAAATACGATGAAAACAGATGGAGACAAATATAAGAGACTCTGAAATATAGAGAACAAATGAAAGGTTGCTGAGAGGAGGTGTGTGTAGGGGGGAGTAGGCTAAATAAGTGATGGGCATTAAGGAGGGCACTTGTTGGGATGACTGCTGGGTACTGTATATAAGTGATAAGTCACTGGCTTCTACTCCTAAAACCAATACTACACTGTATATTAACTAACTTGAATTTAAACAAATTTTGTACTCTAAAAACAACTTACTGCATTTTACATTCTAAAACAAACCATGAGAAATTAAGAAATATTCTATTAACAACAGCATCAAAATATGAAATATCACGAATGTGATGGAAGATACACACGATCTGTAACCTAAAAACTAGAAAATACTGCTAGAAAATAAAACTAAATCAATGCAGATACACCTTGTTTATGGGTTTATTGTTAAAAATAATCAATTTTCCCCCCAAACTGATCTATACAGTCAACACAACCCAATCAAAATCCCAGCAGGCATTTTTTTTTTGTAATTGACAAATGGATTTTAAAATTCATATGGAATTGCAGGGGAGCTAAAGAGCCCAGGCAACTTTGCCTCCATCGTAGCCTCCAGAGGAAGGGTTCTTGTACAGATGACTGCTCCATGCCTCAGAACCCCTCTTATGTAAAGCCAACCAAAATATCCTCTGTTTTATTTCAGATATTCCTGAAAGAAATCCTGTCTTCACTCAGAACATTCCTCCAAAGGTTGTTCATTCACCTACTTTCCTTCTTGGGAGGAATCCCTCTCATTACAAGTATAATTTGTAGGGTCTTTCAGGTGAGCTGCAACATACTTTGAAAACAAATGTTCCCATAACATGATCTCAGGGCAGAAGCAAAAGAAAAATTTAACCCCGAAAATGGACCCCCATTCTTGTGATTTTCCCTTTATCTCCAACAGATCTGTTACGGTTGGCAGACGCTGGATTCGGTGTGCCTTGTTCCAGGAGAAGGTGCTGTGGAGGATGATAAACATTTTCTGTTCTGAATTAACACCAACTCCCCTGTTCTCTGGTACTGAGAAACTAACCCAGTCACTCTAAATGGCCCATTTGAGCCAACAATTCCTAGAACAGGATGTAATGGCCTGGAAGAGCCAAACTGCAAGGAAAACAACTTTCTACAAGACTGCAACAACCTGCCTGACCGACACCCGCCAACCCTGCTGCTGGCACCCAGCAGCTTTTGTCTCCTTTCTCCATAAAACCTCCTTCATGTTCAGAGTAACCCCTCTTTTGGTGTTCTCCTTATTGCGACTGCTTGAATAAAGTATTTCTTTCTGTTGCATTTGGAGGCTTGGAGAATTTCTGAGAAACTGACAGACTTTTACTCTCATTCCGGAGGGAGATTTTCACTGCGCATTGAATTATAAGTTGATGTGTATATTCTTTCAGCACATTGAAGATATAACTCAATTCTCTTCCGGATTCTGTTGAGAAATAAGCGGTCAGTCTAACTGCTCTTGCCTTGAAGATGATTTCTTTTCCCACCCTCTTCAGCTGCTTTTAAGATGTCCACCCTCTCTTTGTTGTTCAGCAATTTCACATTAATATGTTTAGTGTGGATATGGTCTTACTTCTACTGCTTAGGATGCTTTGGGCTTCTTAAAACGGTGCATTCAAATATTCTGGAATAATCTCAGTTAGTGTAGTTTTAAATACTGCCTCTTCCCCATTTCCTCTATTTTCTTCTCCTAAAAATCTGATGTGAAGTATGTCCATCACACTTCTTATCCCAACCCCCTCTTCTATCCTGATTGCTTTCTCATAGTTTTTATCTTTATGTTTCCTTAGGCTTCATTCAGGATAACATTTTCATATCTGTCTTCCAGTACATTGATTCTACTATGTCAATTCTGCTGGTAAATCTATATAGCCAAATTTTAAACTAATTTATCACATATTTCTTTTCTAGAATAGTTACTTCTCAAATCTTCCCATTCTTTGGTCATATTTTCAAGATTCTCTTTTATTTTTAAAACATATTAATTGTGGTTATTTTAGATTTGATGAACAAATCTAATACCTGAAATCTCCACAGGGCCATCACTGCTGTCTTATGTGTTAACGATTTCCATTCATCGTGCCTGATACCCTTGTGTATTTTGTGATTTGGACTGTGAACTGCTTGTTTTCCTTGCAGTTTTATCTGCAGAATGGTTTGAGGCTTTGACAGAGGCTGGATATTTCCAGAGGATTTACATGTGCTTCTGCTAGACACCTGGAGGGTTTTACAGACACAGGGAGCATGAATTCGGGCTGACACACACACAAGGGCTGACTTCTTGTTTTAAATTCTTGGGGGAGAGTGGTTTCCCCTGTATCCATGCCAGGGTTGAGAAAGGAAAATCTCCTATGTGTCCCTTCTTCACTGGAACATTTTTCTTTCTTTTATAATAGCTTTACTGAGATATAATTCACATGCCATAAAATTTTAGAAGATTTTCATCACCCCCAAACAAACCCCATCCCCGTTAACAATCATTCCCCCATCCTTCCTCTTCTTAGCTCCTGACAACCACTAATCTACTTTCAGTCTCTATGGATTTGCCTATTCTGGACATTTCATATAAGTGCAATCTTATAATAGGTGGCCTTTTATAAGTGGCCTGTTTTAATTAACATTATGTTTTCAAGGTTATTCATGGTAACTTTCATATTTCATTCACTCTCATAATGCCAGGTGTAGCCCTTGACTTTTTAACTTTACATGACTGGGGCCACTGAAATGTGAGCAGAGATAAGGCATAGGACTTCTAGTTTTGTTTTTTTTTTTTTTTTTTTTTTTTTTTAAGAAAGGTTTCTTGCCCACTTTCTCCTCTTTCTCATTCCCATGGACTGGCACAAGGTCTTGGCTAAAACTCTGTAGAAAGTGTAATTCTTCAAATAGAGATCTAGGTCCCTGCCCATTTTGTGGTGCACTGACACAAGAGTTAGTATCTCTGAAATACTGAAATATGCTGAAATAAACATCTTTGTTTAAACAGGTCTTATGATAGCAGTTTAGCCTGTATGCTAACATAATTAGAATACAGCATCATTTATTTTATTATTTACCTACTGGATTTTATTCCAATGTTTTTAATAGTCATAATGTTGCCACAAACATATCTATTTTTGGCTTCCTCTCCAAATTTTCCTTATAACACATTTTTAGAAGTGCAGTTGCTAATTACAGGGTGTGGATATTATGAAGCCTCTTGATACATATTGGCAAATTTCCACTTAGAAAAATGCTTTACTCTTGACATCAGTGAAGAGTGCTTTTTGCTCAGTTTCAAAACTTAAAAAACCACCTAAAAAGTGCGTTTTTGATAACTTGCCTACAGTAAATAACAGTAAGTAATCAATAGCGAAACTGTTGATCTTATTGTTTGTATAAGATCTGATGCTAAGAAAACAACACATATCTCTTCAAGTGATTTAAAGTAAGCATGCAAACATCCCTTTGCCCTTCAACTGGGAAACAAAAGTAAAAATTGTATTATGTTTGCAATATAATTATCTTTAAGTACATTAAAAAATGCTAACATTTTCAGCATATATTTAACTTATTTTGGATTTCTGACTTGCATTTCCTGAGCTATAATTATGTTATTTTCCCATTTCAGCTTAATATTTTCTCATTTATATTGTAGTTCTATTTTCTGTTTTCACAAACATCAGCAATATGTGAAAAATATGTAAGTGGAGATTTAACATACAAAGAGGAGCTAATCCAATAACTCGTCTCTTGTAAAGTTCCTAAATATTTCAATTAGTCTCACATAAATGATGAGGAAGGACAACTGCGTCCTTAAGTTTTGTTGTCTCAAATTGGTAGCTTTTATTCTGTGAAAATGATAAATATACCTCAGATAATCTAATCATAGTCCAAGACACATGTGTACTTTAAAACAAAAAGAAAAGTTAACAGATACATGTTATATGCCAGTTATGGTAAACACAGACATACACAGACACATGATGAAAACCTGTCATGACTCAATTCATATACCCCAACCATTTGAATATAAAAGCTATTGTTTTGATTCAATCTACTTCAAATATGATTTTTATTCAGGGCTGTGGGAGTCAGGATGCAAGATGTCCCCCAGTGATCCCATCTCCTAGTATTCAGGCCCTTGTGTAGCTCCCACTGGATAGGGTTAACCTGTGTAACTATTATTGTGGAAAGATGGAGTATGACCTCCAAAGCCAGTTAATGCAAGATATTATGACTTCTGCCTGCTTCTCTCTTGGAACACCTGCTCTGGGGAAAGCCAACTGCCATCTCATGAGGACTATCAAGCAACGCGTTGGAGAGCTTCATGTGAAGAGAAATTAAGGCCTGACAATAACCAGCATTAGCTTGCCAGGCACGTTAGGGGAATCACCTTGGAAGCAGATCCTCCAGCTCCAGTCAAGCCTTCAGATGATAATGATCTATGAATGAACCTGAGACAGAACCTCTCAGCTAAGCTATTTTTAGATTCGTGACCCATAGAAAACTATATAGCATGATAAATGTTTATTGTTTGCAGCTGCTGAGTTTTTGGGACTATTTGTTACAAACAATATCTTTGTATTAGTAAAATACAGGGGCTTTCAAATATTAAATGAAGATCAATTAACTTGAATAAGAGTCTGAAAGCAAGAGAATAAACCTTACTAGAAAATTAAAATCTATATTCCCAAGTAACTTTTAACTCATCAAAAACATACACCACACCTTTTACATGTAAGAAGAGCCCTTTAACTTTTTCTAACTGTAAAGCCGGTGCTTCTCTCCTGAAGAGGCCTTCAAGCCTCACGTTTCAGCCTCCTTAAAAGGCATGTACATACACCTCCCAGGATTCCTCCAGGCTTGTGCTAAGGTAAAGGGGAGACTATTGACACAACACCTTCATTCAAGGCTTTCCTAAGCTTTCAGGACACTTCTCATGATACCTTTGTCTAATCGTAAAAATCTCTCACACTCCTTTAAGTACTAAATGAGGCTCAAAATACTTTATTAATGGTCCCCCAAAGAAGTCAGGTAATGAAATAAAGGTACCACCTGCCTTCAAACTATATGCAATCCTACAACCCTTACCTGCTATTCTCACTTGAGGAAAGGTAGAACTACCTGGCAAGTCATGTTCTTTAATTTTGAACATTACCACCTTCAAGGTACAATTTTATAGGAACCTACTCAGACTAATCTCCAAAACAACATCAAAAATAAGCCTCATTTGCACTGCCATTGGCAGAGTAAACCAAATAAAGGAAACATGTATGACAGCTCAAAAAAAAAAAAAAATCTGAGGTTAGCTAGCAGCTGGGTCAAAAAGGTTGGAAAAATCAAAGTTACAAATTGGTCTGTTCAACTAGAGAAATTTAAAAGGTGAAGAACACATGTGATTGAAATGCAGCAATTGAGTGCTTTTTATACTAAGGCCTATTAACAAAAACATGCTTAGAGACAAAAAGGGATAATACCTTCACATTACTCAAGTCTGACAACAGTGGAGGGTTGGTTAGACCATGAGTTCACACTGACTCAGAAACTTGGTAGAACTTTCAGCTCATTGGTTGAGAGAGAATCAAATTTATATCAGCATAATTTATAACCTGTCAGAATTCTCAGAATAAGAACTCCTGATCTGCAGTGGAGCAGTTGATATGTACAAAATATATGATGAAGACTGATGCCCAGCTTTTTCTGCAGTTCCATGGAAAATCAATCTTGGCTGGAAAAGCTTATATACAATATTTGACGTGTTATTTCTTCAGCCCTATTATGATCTTAGTACATGAGAAAATCAGGGCAACTCTAAGCCTGCCATTGAGCTCCTCAAACCAGTCTCACATCTTCAAATTCTTGGGATTTCTGCAGAAAAGTAATTAGTACTGACATGCTTTGGATGAAAACTGTAAACAGAAGAAAAATTTGTGCCTAAAATCTCTTCTGAGAATGCTATAGATAGGAATGCAATTTATGTTGAGTAAGATTTGACAGGGCTATTTCCAAGAGGGGGCTTGGAAGAACCGGGGCTGCTGAGGGTAGCAGAGTCCTACATAACCTGAAGCCCCCCCACCCTGCACCCCGCAGATGATGGCAGTCCAGTTGAGAGGGCTGACTTTTTGCCCAGGCTACTTCCACTTGGCACAAAAGTACAATTCAAAAGTGGTCATATTCCATTTTAAGATTATTTAAAAAGCCGAGTAATTGCATAAAAAGATTACCAAAGTAGGAAATTTCATCAAGGGTACTCATGCTTAAAAAAACAAGATTTCATTTGGTGTCAGGAATTTTCTTGTCCTAGCCCAGCTATTATTAATAGGTTTTTGTGAGTTTTAGTGAATCATTTAAAATGCTTGGGATTCAGTTTCCTCATCTGTATCATGAAAGGACTGGACTGAATCTAAGATTTACTAGTTTGTGCAAAATCAGTATTGTGTTGAGGAAGCTTTTCAGGCTGCTTGGAGACCCACTACGAAAGAAGATGGTAATCAACTAGGTCAAGGCATAGTAGAGGAATGGAAGCAGAAGTGCATGGTTGCTATCCTTGGACTCGATCATCTTTAAGGGCACTTACACACTATAGCATTCTATCCTTTACATTGAACATAACTAACCAGAAAACCCCTTGACAGGGTAATTCAACAAAGCTACACATTTATAGGAAATATAAAGAGCTAGTAATGAACAGAAAGAAAATTCTTTATTGTGAAAGGCTGTTAATTTGAGTAGGTAACAATGGCTTTATCAAAGCAATTGATGTTCAATTAAAAAATGAGGTACATTTAATGGTAGGCACTAAGTTGCATAGACAAAACTCCTAGGTCATGATGAAAACATGGCTTTGCGTTTCATGGGCCTCAAGCAATACTGAACTGTCACAGGTATAATATCAAGTTCTTCATTAAAACTCCTTCTACTTTGTCTGTCACATCACTGTAAAATTCTAAACAGAGGAGCATTTAAAAAGCCGTTGTAGGCTTTACAACTTAAATTTGAAAAGAAAATGCAGTAAGAAATACAGCTGGCAATTGCCACATTTTTAATCAGTAGTATTGCCGCTGTTGCTGGGGAGATCATTAACCTAATTCTCAAGTGCTATGAATCAACAAAAACTTAAGTTTAACATGTACATTAAGTAAACAACAAATCACAACAATTTAAATCATGTTAATTTAGAAGAATTATAAATTCATTAAAAATATCTTAAAATACCTTCTGATGAAGTTATAAAATAATATGAGACACCACAGAAATTAACAAATTCCAATGCATTATATCTTATTAGGTTTAGCACTAAGTTATCTGATCATAGTGGATTGATTATCCTTGGATCAACGGTATGGGGAAATCTAGCCACAAAAGAATATATTCATGATAAATTTCAGTATCACTGACATTTTCAAGGTAGTAAAACCTGCTTAAGTTCATAAGTAAAGCTCAGAGGGACATGGAAAATTTGTATGTTTTGGTATAAACTCTGGTTGAAACAACATACATTCTGTGTGTGTGTGTGTGTGTGTGTGTGCACGTGCCTGCTGTGAATATATGTGTGTATATATATACATGTGTATATACATACGTTTATATCTCCTGTGAATATATATCCATAGCCCAAATATCATATCGGATTGAGATTTTTCATTGTATATTGAATAATCTACAAATGTCCAATTAGAGGAAAAAAAAACATAAAAATATGTCCTAGGACAGTAAAACCCACTAGAAGATGTCCTTGGAGTTATGTAAGGTAATGACATTTGAAAATAAACCTCACTCTAGGAATTTTCCATGAGGGATACTAAAAAGACAGAAATTTTTAAATTTATTTGTAGTGATGTTCAGAAGAGAACAGTAAGGTACGGCCACCCGTGGACCCTCATCTAAAGTACAGGGCACAGGGCAGCCACATTAGGTGCCCTTTTAAGGGACCAGCCTGCAGGTTAGTGACAACCCTGCATTACCTAACAGAAGCAAATGCAAAACTCTCTGGAAGGACAAGCTCTTAACTCAGGCTATACAGGACTGCCACAAAAAAAAAAAAAAAAAAAAAAAAAAACACATGCTGAAAATGAACCCATTACGATTATATAGAACACAGAAAGAAACAATCTACTGTGATCAATCCCCACAAGGTAGTAGGAGACAATGACAAATAGCAGAATTACAGCAGCAAAAAGTTTAGACTGTAAACTCATTTAAAAATAAACAAACAAAAACAACAGGAAAACCCAAAAAACCCAAGCATGATTAAATGATTTCAAGATATCTAAAATACGAAAAAGTAAAACACCACAAAATATTCAGATTTGAAAAAGAATCAAATACAACTTAAAAAATGTTGTCATAGAAAAAAATCCTTCAATAGATGCACCAAACAGCAGATTAGACCTCAGTGAAGAAAATCAGAGAAACTGATGAGTGATCTAAGCAAATTCCCCAGGACATGGCGCAAGTAAAGAGAAGAAATAACAGAGAGGGCAGCATGTGATGGTTAACATGCATCTGATGGGAATTCCAGAAGGACAGAAAAGAGAGAATTTGGGGGGACAATATTTAAAGAATTTTTCACAACTGATAAAAAACAATTCAGAAAGAACAATAACCTCTTAGCAAGGTCAATAAAATTAAATTCACATCGAGGTCCATCCTTGTGAATATAAAATTCTAAAGACAAGGGCTTAAGCATCCAAAGAAAGCAGAGACTACTTAGAAAGGAGTAACTAGGGGCACCTGGGTGGCTCAGTTGATTGAGCATCTGACTCTTAATTTTGGCCCAGGGTTGTGGGATAAAGCCCCACATCGGGCTCCACCCCAAGCATGGAGACTGCTTGGGATTCTCTCTCTCTCTCTCTCTCTCTCTCTCTCTCTCTCTCTCTCTCCTTCTGCCTCTGTCTCTTTCTCTGTCTCTCAAAAAAAAAAAAAAAGTAACTACTTTGGTGGTAGACTAGTCGCTCAGAACATAGGACTAACATTTCCAAAGTACTGTATTGAGAGAAGTTTGTGAATCTAGATTTCTATGTTCAGGTTACTACCCTAAGTGATAGGAAAACAAGTAAGCTTTCAGACAAAGCTTAGGAGTCTACTGCTAATTCTCCTGCAGAAAAAGCTTCTGCAGGATACAGAAGAGGAAGAAAAAATATGAATAAAAACCTGGTACGCACGTGAGCAAATGTAAACACACTGTAAAGTGGGGAAAAGACAGCTGGTTAGCATGGCGGGAAAAACACTATGTTTAGAAGACACACGCCTAAACAGATGGACACAGACAGCTGAAATATTTATGACGAAAAAAGATATAACAAACAAATGGTAACAACAAGCTGGCAAAACTACACAATGGACAGGATAGATTTTAAGGCAAAAATAGTCATCAAGGATAAATGATAAATGATATATACATAATAAAAGCTTTGTTTCACCAGAGAAATAGAATATTCTAATCTTTCAAACACTTGATTCAATATACTTCCAGCTGTGGAAGGCAACGCTGCAGGATTTCAAAGAAAATGCGACAACTTCAGAATCATGATGGTAGAATTTAACGTTCACTCTCAGAAACAGCTAGTAGGTTACTAGCACTACTCCAATTATTCTTCCTACTACTCCTAACTACTGATCTGCCAAAAGCAATGTATTTACCCTACTCCTGTTATGCCTACTAAGTAGCTTTAGTATTCCCTAATTCCTCTGCGCTTAGCTTATTCTGCCCCTTCTGCTAATGCAGCAAGAAATGAAGGGGATGCAGATTGGTGAATTAACTAATGTACTCAACAAATATTTACTACGTGAGTCCCAGGCTCTGGGCTCTGCTCTAGTTGACAGTGTCACAGTACAAAACACAAAAAAGGTCTCTGCCCTCGCGGAATTTACATTCTACAGGGGCACACGTAAAACACATAAACATACAAAGATGTGTATGTTACATGTTAAATATAAACATACAAATACAAAAAAAAGAAGAGTAAGACTAGAGTCAGGTGGAGGTAGTTGGCTATTTTCACAGCGCTTTCAGGTAAGGGCGCCATACTAAGGTGAAGACAGAGCAGAGGAGGAGAGATTCTACTACAATGAAGAGGAGCCCACAGGATAGATGATGAGTCTTTACAGGCAGCAGCGGCCACCCCTTACACTCTTTCTGGAAAGTTCCTAATGTCTCTGGTTTGTTTTTCTTTTCAAAAAGAGTCCTTATTCCCAAAGGCTATCGATCAGAAACAACTAAATTTAAAAACAGATCTATTGTGATGTGCTTAAAAACAATAGCTCTGAAGTTGTAATACTGCTGTGAGCCCTCTTTTAAAAAAACATTTTGCATTAACTGTTCATTAAAAGACAAAGGGAAGTGAAGGGACTGGGGAGTCACGAGACACCTCCTCAGTAACTTAGGCACCAAGGAAACTGGATCTGAGTGGGCAAGTCAGAATCAAGGTCTTAGATAAATGACCGAGAAAGAGGAGTTATGTGGCCTTTCACCATTCTTTTCTTTTTTTAAATTTTTTTTCAACATTTATTATTGAGAGACAGAGCATGAGCATGGGAGGGGAAGAGAGGAGGAGACACAGAATCTGAAGCAGGCTCCGGGCTCTGAGCTGTCAGCACAGAGCCCTACGTGGGGCTGGAACTCATGGACCGTGAGATCATGACCTGAGCCGAAGTCAGACGCCCAACTGACTGAGCCACCTAGGCACCCCTGGTCTTTCTCCATTCTTGTTTGCTGAACAGAAAAAGTAAGTATGGCTGAATGGCTATTTTTGAAACGCAGGCAGAGAGCAGGAAGCTGTGGCCTGGATTTGCCTAGTTTCAAGGTAATTGGACAAACCAGCAAGACACAATTAATGGCTCCTTGTCTTCATCAAACACTTTCCTCACCACCAGCAGGTTCCCTACAGTGTTTATAGCCATCTTTCTGATATGGACTGCTGTCTGAGAAAGTGTAGAGTGGCAAAGTCTTAACTACAGTACAACAAGTCATACAGAATCACAAACCAATCCATGTACAAAGGTGTGACGTTTTACAAAGGCTCTCGAGAATGTGATTTCACAAATTAAAAATTAAGAAAAAAATTTCTGACAAGTTCATATTTCAGAGTTGACTTTCTGATCTTGCCTGAAACCTCTGAAGCTGAAAAATCAGACCAAAAGCTTTCAGCCCACTTGAAAAAAGAATGAAGGATATGTCAGAACCAAACCTTTGCCCAACAAATTGTTACTGTCTTGTTCAAGAGCATAAAAAACTGACCCTAGATGCCTGATGAATGACCCTTTCTCAGGATAAAATAGTTTTCTGTCCCTTTCTCCTAAATGCTGCTGGAGACATTTTCCCCTAGGCTCTAATTAGAGGCTTCACAGGATGCTGATTGCATTTATCATTACCTGCAAATTATAAAACATCCACAAAAAGGCATGTTCTCAGTTGTGATAAAATCTAATCCAAGGCAGACTTAGGTGCTACACAAATGAAACGCCAATGTGAACAGACGTAATTTCTTCAAGCAAACATCCTTGTAGTTAAACAGACTCAAGGGGAAAAAAAAAATTAAGGTTCTTTAGACACTTCACAAAAAGTAAATATTGTACTATTTGAGAATTCTCCCTATTATATTATATATAGGAAACATAATTTAACAGTTGTAAGTTTTATCATGTAGTGATAAAATCAAGATGTTTGGAAATGACCTTTTTAGAAGTTAACTGGAGACAGCCTGGATGTCCTTCAATAGGTGAATGCTTAAATAGTGGGACACCCAATACTATGCAATACTAGTCAGAAATAAAAAGGAAAAGGGGCACTTGAGCAGCTCAGTTAAGCTTCTGACTCTTGACTTCAGCTCAGGTCGTGGTCTCATGGTTTGTGAGTTTGAGCCCCATGTCAGGCTCTGGGCTGACAGTATGGAGCCTGGAGCCTGGAGCCTGCTTGGGATTCTCTCTCCTCCCCACAGCCCCCCTTTCCCCCGCCAAATAAAATAAATAAGCTTAAAAAAAAAAAGAAATAAAAAAGAACTATTGATACATCAACATAAATCTCAAGAATTATGCTAGGAAAAAACCCAATTCCCAAAGGTTACATACTGTATAATTCCATTCATTAAACATTCCTGAAATGACAAAATTATTGAAGCTGAAAATGTATTAGTGGTTGTCAGGGGTTAAGGACATGGGTGGAGCCATTTGGGGAAAGTGGAGTGGAAGGAAGGAGGGGGTGGTTGTAACACAGCAACACCAGGGACCCTTGTGGTGATGGAAGTGGAGGAGACTGTGCTGGTGGATTATAATGGGATACTGTAGTACAGTTATGAAAGATGTTCCCATAGAAATTGAACAGAAAGTACATGGTATCTCCGTCATTTTTCAAAACTGGATATGAATCTAGAATTATTTAAAAATAAATAATTTAGTTTAAAAAAGGAAAGGGTGGCTAGAAGACTTGGGAGGTGTATCAGCTTGGCTACTTGCTCACTTTCAAAAAATGAGCTGATAAAACTTTTCAGAATTTGGCTTTTAATAACAGTACCAAGAGAATCTTGCAGTGGCTAATGGTGTCACCAAATGCTGCCTGCTAAAAACAGAATTATTCTACCTTCTGAAAATAGCCAGAAAAATATCATTTTGTATGTTAGGAGTAATTTTTAGAAGCCATATAATACAGAAATTCAACTATCTATTGATGCATAATATACATAATAAAAAACTTATTTAAGATATATAAATCAATGAGTTGAGAATGTAACCACCACCACTAAAAATAAAATATTGTATATTTCCATAATTCCAAAAAGTTCCTTAATATCCAGCCCTTGTCAGTAACTGATCTGCTTTCGGTCACTAATGACTAGTTATGCATTTCTAGAATTTCACATAAAGACAACTGTACATTATGTATTCTTTTGTGTCTAGATTCTTCTGCCCAGCATGTTTCTGAAATTCTACCAGGCTACTGGACATTATCAGTCATTCATTTTGTTTATTTTTGGGTGGTATTTAACTGTATCTTCATTTGTTTATCCAACTGCCTATTGAAGTAACATTTGGAGTAGTTTTCAGTTTTGCCTGCTGGAAATAAGGCTGCTACAAACGAGAGCATATAAGACTTTGTTAGATGCATGTTGTATTGCACTGGAGCAAATATGTACTAAATTACTGGGTTGTAAAGAAAACAGGAGAAATTTTTTAAGAAACTTCAAAACTGATTTTTTTTTAAACTTTATCATTTTGAGACAGAGCACAAGCTGGGGAGTGGCAGAGAGAGAGAGTCCCAAGCAGGCTCTGCACTGTCATTATAGAGCCCAATATGGGGTTTGAATCATGAGCTATAAGATCATGACCTGAGCTGAAATCAAGTGTCAGATGCTTAACCAGCTAAACCTCCCAGGCGCCCCTCAAAGTTGATTTCTAAATGATTTGTACCAACTTCTTACATTCCCAACACCATGCTTCACAACCTCACTAATACAGCATTTATCAGTGTTTCTTGTTTTAGCTATTCTAGTGGGTATGCTGTGGCATGTCACTGTGATTTTTATTTGCATTTCTCTGATGACTAATGATGCTGAACATCACTTTATTTGCTTATTTGCCATCTCATACTATATTGCATTTTATTAAGTCTTTTGTTCAAATCTTTTGGGCTGTTTATTTGGGGGGGGTGGGGGGAGTTATTTGTTGCTTTGTTTATTAAGTTGTAAAAATTCTTTATTCATAAAATTATTTGTCAGATATACGTACTGCCAATATTTACTTCTGGTCTGTAAATATTTACTTCTAGTTGGTAGGTTTTTCATTCTCTTACAGTGTCTTTCAAAGAGTAAATGATTTTAATTTGATCAATTCCAATATATCATTTCTTTCTTTTATTGTTTGTGCTTTTTGAGTCCTATTTAAAAATTATTTGCCCAATGCTGAAGTCACAAAGATTTCCTTCTATCTTTTCTTATAGAAGTTTTATAATTTTAGCTTTTACATTTAGGTCTATTTTGAGTTATCTTTTGTTTATGGAGATAAGACTTGTGGTCCATTTTCTCCTGATACAGACAGCCAATTGTTCTGGCACCACTTATGGAAAATATCCTTTTCACACTGAATTAACTTTGCATCTTTGTTAAAAATCAATCTGCCCTATCTGTATGGATCCATTTGTGAAATCTGTTCTGTTTCATTTATGTATATGTCTGTTCTACCAATACGAATTGTCTTGATTCCTGTAACTTTATAGAAATCATTTAAGCCAAATTTTTTCTTTTTCAAAAATGTTTTGTCAATCCAGCTCTTTTGTATTTCCATATAAATATTAGAACCAGTTCGCCATTTTTTTTTTTTTTACAGAATAACTTATTAGGATTTTGACTGGGGTTATTTGAACATATAGATCAATTTGGAGAAAACTGACATCTTAACAGTATTAAATAGTCTAATTCACTAGCTTGGTATACCTATTTAGTTCTTCAATTTCATTCATAGGAATATTTTGTAGGGCTTAGTGTAGTGATCTTGCTATATATATATTTTTAATTCAAATCCAAGTTACTTATAATAATGGTTTCAGGAGTAGAATTTAGTGATTCATCACTTACATATAACACCTAGTGGTCATACCAATTAAGTGCCCTCCTTAATGCCCATTACCCATTTAGTCCATCATCCCACCAAAACCCCTCCAGCAACCCTCAGTTGGTTCTCTGTATTTAAGAGTCTCTCATGTTTGCCTTCATCTCTGTTTTTATCTTATTTTTCCTTCTCTTCCCGTATGTTCATCTCTTTTGTTTCTTAAATTCCACATATGAATGAAATCATGTATTTGTCTTTCTCTGACTTATTTTGCTCAGCTTAATACATTCTAGTTCCATCCATGTTGTTGAATTGGCAAGATTCATTCTTTTTTATTGCAGAGTAATATTCCACCACTCACCCCCCCCCCCCCCCCCACACACACACCACACACACACCAAATCTTTAACCATTCATCAGTCGATGGACATTTGGGCTCTTGCCATAATTTGGAAACTGTTGATAACAGTTGATAACGCTGTTATAAACCTTAGGGTGAATGTGCCCCTTCAAACCAGCATTTCTGTATCCTTTGGAGAAATACCTAGTAGTGGAATTGGTGGTTCATAGGGTAGATCTATTTTTAATTTTTTGAGGAACCTCCATATACTGTTTTTCAGAGTGGCTGCACCAGTTTGCATTCCCACCAACAGTTTAAAAGGGTTCCCCTTTCTCTGCATCCTCACCAACATCTATTGTTTCCTGAGCTGTTAATTTCAGCCATTCCAACACATGTGGTTTTGATTGGTTTCATTGTGGTTTTGATTTGTATTCCCTGGTGATGAGTGATATTGAGCATCTTTTCATGTGTCTGTTAGCCATCTGGAAGTCTTCTTTGGAAAAGTGTCGGTTGTCTGTTCATGTTTTCTTGCTCACTTCTTCACTAGTTTATTTGTTTTCTGGTGTGGAGTTTGTAAGTTCTTTATAGATTTTGGATACTAATCATTTATCCAATATGTCATTTGCAAGTATCTTCCCCCATTCTGAAGGTTGCCTTTAATTTTGTTTGTGTTTCCTTCGCTGTGCAGATTGGCATTATTTCTTTCTTAAATATGTGTTGTACTTCATCATGGAAGTCACTTGAGTGTTGGATTTTCTTTGTATGGAGGTTTTTAATTAAAAATTTGATTTTAAAAGTAGATATGTGATGATTTAGGTTTTCTGTGTTTCTGTGTGTCAGTTTTAGAAAATTTATGTCTTCAAAGATTTTGTCCATTTCCTGGTAAGTCCTCCCTTTTACAGTTTGTTTATTTACTTATATATTGAGAGAGAGAGAGAAAGAGAGAGAGGAAGAAATAAAGCAGGGGAGGAGCAGAGAGAGAGGAGAGAGAATCCCACGTAGGCTTGGTGCTGTCACCTCGAACTGACACAGGGGTCAATCTCATCAACTGAGAGAGCATTACGTGAGCCTAAATCAAGAGTCGAAAGCTCAACTACTGAGACAGCCAGTAGTTTCTTTTAATTCTAATAGCGGTAAACTCTGTCTTCTCCTTCTCTTTTATCCTTCAATATGTCTAGGTATAACTTAACTTTACTTATCTTTTTAAAAAAACAGCTTGATTTCATATGTACTGCATTTCCTTTTTTTTTTTTTTTTAATTTATTTTTGAGACAGCACGAACAGGGGCGGGGAAGGGGGGGTGGGGCAGAGGATCTGAAGCGGGCTCTGTGCTGACAGCAGTGAGCCTGATGTGGGGCTCCGAATCACAACCCATGAGATCATGCCCTGAGCTGAAGTCAGATGTTCAAATGACTAAGCCACCCAGGTGCCCCTGCATTTCCATTTTTATTTTATTGCTTTCTACTCTATATTATTTCTTTTCTTCTACTTACTTTTTGGGTTTTATTTGCTCTTCATTTTCTAGATTCATAAATAGAAGTTTAGATCACTGATTTTAGACCTTTCTTATTTTCTAATATACTTATCTTTAACTATAAATTTGCCCTAAGCATTACTTTCAGCTGAGTTCCAACATTTTTTATATACTTTCACTTTCATTGGGTTCAAAATATTTCCTAATTCACCTTATGATTTCTTCTTGACACCACTGGTTACTTAGAAGTGTGCTACTTAATTTCTAAATATTTGGGAATTGTTTCAAGTTTTTTAAAAAACTTTTTTTTAAGTTAATTTTACCATGGTAGAGAATGTATTTTGTATGAATTAAATTGTTTAAGATTTGTTGAGACTTGTTTTATAGCCCAGTATACTGTAGATCTTAGTAACGTTCCATGTTCATTTGAAAAGAGTATGTATTCTGTAGTTGGTTGACAGTGCTGTTAAGTCTTCTATGTCTTTGCTTTTTTGTGTTATATTGGTTACTGAGAAACCAGTGAAAACCTTTCCAATGATAATTATGGATTTAGTTTTTGCTTTACTATTTTGAAGTTTTTAAATTTTTTATTGTTTTTAACTTATTTATTTTTAATGTTTATTTTAACATTAAATAATGTTTATTATATAATAACATTAATATCATTAATTAATGAGAGAGACAGCATGTGTGTGCAAGCAGGGGAGAAGGAGAGAAAGATGGAGACAGAATTTGAAGCAGGCTTCAGGCTCTGAGCTGTCAGCACAGAGCCTGAGGTGGGGCTCAAACTCACAAACCATGAGATCATGACCTGGACGTTTTACTGAGTAAGCTACCCAGGTGCCCCAAAATACACCTTTTTAAATTAAATGTTTATTTATGTGAGAGAGAGAGAGCTCAGGCAAGTTGGGGAGGGGCAGAGAGATAGGAAGAGAGAAAGAATCCTAGGCAGGCTCAACACCATTAGCATGGAGCCTGACGCAGGGCTCAAACCCGTGAACTGTGAGATCATGACCTGTGCCAAAACCAAGAGTTGGATGCCTAACTGACTGAGCCACCCAAGCATCCCAAGAAATATACTTTTAAGATTTCATGTCTTCTTGATGAATTGGCCCCTTTATTATGATATGTCCTTTATCTCTGATAACATTCCTCATTTTGCAGTCTTCTTTACCTAATATTAACAAAACCACTCCAGCTTTCATAAGATTCATATTTGTAAGGTATGTCTGTTTCCATCTCGTTACTTCTAACCCATACATGTCTTAATATTTAAGTTACTTCCAACTCCCGACAGCAAATAGTTAAGTTTTGGTTTTTAAAAAATACACTTGGACAATTTCTGCTTTTTATTTGGAGTTTCTAGTTGATTTACATTTAATGTAATTTATCAGTATAGTGGTTTAAATGTACCATCTGTTTCTTTTACATTTATCCCATCTGACATTTGTTATTTTTTGTTAGGATTTGTTGCCTTAACTGCATATATTTTCACATTCCATTTTGTCTCTTCTATTTGCTTTTTAGCTATCATTTTTTTGTTTTAATTTTTAGTCATAGATGGAGGCCAGCATTTATTTTGATATAACATTAAAACTTTCTTTTATTACAAATGCATTCAAGTTTATCAAAAAGACAACCTAAACCCATAACAACTACTATAAAAACATGGCCAATGCTGTTGATGCCATCTAAACTCGCTCACCTCTCCTAAATTATTTTGATGCAAATTCCAAATATATTAATTCATCAGTAACTATTTCAGTATGTATCTCCGTAAGGACTTTAAAAATATTTAATTTTAGATTTTTGAGAGAGAGAGAGATACAGAGAAAGAGACAGGGAAAGAAAGAGAATCCCAAGCAGGCTCCAGGCCCAGTGCAGAGCCTAACGGGAGGCTCAATCCTAGGAGGCTCAATCATGACCCTAGGAGGCTAAATCAAGAGTCTGGAGCTTAATTGACTAAGCCATCCAGGTCCCCCTCTGTAAAGAATTTTTTAAAATACAAAAACAATATAATTACTTCAATTAAAAAATTAACAGTAATTTCTTCAGAGCATTAAATAGCCAATCATTGTTCAGATTTTTCTGTCATATTTTTAGAAGATTTTCCCACAGTTTGTTTGAATTAATATTCAAATAAGATCATTAGTTATTATTATTTATTTTTATTGGAGTGCTGGGGATGAAGAGATTCAGGGAAATTTAAAAACACTG
Source organism: Panthera pardus (assembly GCF_024362965.1). Lineage (NCBI taxonomy): Eukaryota > Metazoa > Chordata > Mammalia > Carnivora > Felidae > Panthera > Panthera pardus. The sequence continues at coordinate 74,155,822 of NW_026526991.1, read as the reverse complement.
CTGCTGCTACCACCATGTCTAATCCCAATATGACTTTCATTTGATTTAAAATTAAAAATGGTAAGTAAAAATATTTAATTTGCCATATTAATTAAACAGAGCTCCTGTTACTACATGCATTTTAAAATTGGAGTTTCTGTTTTATATTGAAGAGTGTCATTCTTGGAAATTCTCTGATGCCTATACTGAAATCTTCAATTGGGACAATTTCCAATATGAGTATTTTCCCATTGCTTCATTAATATTATATTGCCAAATTCTTTAAAGCCATGATCACATCTTCCAAAAGGAGAAAACATGCAGATGAACATCCTCTTAAATTCTGTCTGCATTGTGTTATTTCTTTAAGACAATTAGGAGTTAAATTAACTTCAAAGGTGAAGACTAGGGATTAGGCTTCAAAAAAATTAATAAAAAATTAATCACCATTTTGATGTAGATTGTACTACTGGAATTTTAATGTCATTATTTTATCTCCCAAGGAAAAGAGCTACAGATGTAAATAGCAATGGATAGTTTTTAAGGAATAAGTTTATAAAAGACATTTAATGAATTATTCATAATTTCCTCATCGTACTTAAAATTTTTTTAACATTTACTTATTTTTGAGAGAGAGAGAAAGAGAGAGCACAAGTATGGGAGAAGCAGAGAGAGGGAGACATAGAATCTAAAGCAGGCTCCAGGTTCTGAACTGCCAGCACAGAACCCAATGTGGGGCTCAAACCCATGAACCGTGAGATCATGACCTGAGCTGAAGTCGAATGCTCAACTGACCGAGCCACCCAGGGGCTCCAGCACTGTAATTTTTTTTAACCAGCCTAAACTTTTTACAAATAGAGGAAAAAGTGGAAACATCTATTACTTTAAGAAAAACACAAGAAGGCTTGAGCTGATTTTATTATGTCAAATAACATACTGACTCACAAAAGAAATTTAATCAAAATTCTGGTAGTATTAAGCATCACTTTAATTGTATAAAACTTAATGACAATGTATTGATGAATGTTTTTACAAACTTAACAATGCATTTGTAGGAAAACGAACTCCTCCTTTATCCTTAAATGTTAGCATACTTTAGAATGAAAGTTTTAATTTTACCTTTGCCAATTAGATATTCAATCCCTGTCAATTTATACAGCTGGTTAAGTCAGAAAGATATAACAGACTGTAGAAATAAGATTTATAATCAGGTGGGTTTTCTATTTAGTTAAGTGGAAATCCTTTCCACATGTATTTTAATTTCACTTCTTTAATGATCACATTTGGCAAGCAAGAACCAGTGCTATTACTGTTTTCTATTTGAAAAATCAGCAAAGTGAGGTTCAGAGCAGTAAAATAAATGACCTAAGGTGATGCTCTGGTCAGTTAGTGAGTCCAGACACATATCAAAGTTTTCTGACTCTCTGTTATACAAAAGAGCTAAGCTGCACATTGATTTCAGATTTTCTGAAAGAACTTTCCTGAAAACCATATACCCAACTTTAAGTCAGAAATATAAATGGAGGAAATGGAATAAGGCAGGGAAAACTGTGAGCTGTATCTGATATGGTGATGGCCTGGCCTTTATTGTTAACTATTGCCATTTCCACTACAGGTTTCTCAAAAGCATCTGGCCTTCTCCAAGGACACAAAATCATCCAGAAGAATAAAACCAAGAGATTCGTTGTTGAAACATCTAGAGGACTGGAGGTTGGAGCACTCTCTTTTTCCTTATTACTATTCTTTCAATAATATTCACATGTACTGAGATGTTTCTATATGCCAGGCATAATGCCCAAGAGAGAGAACAATACTATCCCAACTTTGTCCATGAGAAGTTTCCAGTTGGGGACAGTTAGAAGCAAATAGGTATGGCCATAAATAATAAAAGAAAATAATTAAAGCTTATATACAAAGTACTAAAATAGTAGTTGTGCTTCCGTGCATAAGGATATAGTATTTTGGGAGTAATAACTAAAAAGAATCTTAATATACCCTAGCTACAGTGAAATAACTTCTTACATTTCCAGTCTGGGAAGAATAATTAGCCATTATTTTAGCTAAGTTATATCACAATCCACCATTCTATAAAAGAGAGCTGATGTCAAATAAATGTAGCAATAAAACTGCAGAAGTAAAATAATCTGTTAATATTTATGTTTCAGAATCAGTGGGTGATATTATGAAGACATAGATTTCTAAAGTATTTTCCCTTCTGTTCTGAGCCTATTTTTGTATGAGAAATTCAATTTGATGTTCAAGTCTTATTCAATTAACTACACTATAGACCCTACAGTGTTTGTAATCCTAACTGTAACAATTAAATTTATGAGGCATATAATATATCTTAGACTGATACTGAACTGAGGTTTAAAACACTTTCACTAGAATTTCTCTACTTCTTAATTTTTGTGAACTAGGGGTTTGTTTCTGGGTCCATGCTTTATTGTATGCTTCTCAAATTAGAATATGCACTGATGTGCTACAAAATAGAATAGCATATTTTCTAGAAATAAAGGTTTCCCTGAGGGATGGGTTAAGATGGCAGAATAAGAGGATTCTAAGCTAACTCTGTTCCACGGACACATCAAGGTAGCAGCTACATCTATGCATCTAACTCTGAAATTGACCTGAAGGCTGCCAGAAGAAACCTTCCACCATTCATTATAGAGAGGAGCCCAGCAGACACATGGGAAGAACCAAACCTCCAGCAGGACTAACCACAAAGGGGAGGGACATCACAAGCACAGAGAAGGAAGGGGATCAGACCCCACACCAGGCACCTTTGACACTGGGCACCTGGTACTGATAAGACAAATCTCTAAAACAACTGTCTTTGAGAACCAACAGGGCTTAAATTTAGGAGCTTTAAAATCAGCACAGCTGAAGTCTGGGAGAATGACTGGAAACTGAGTCCCTCCACCCTTAAAGAGGCAGCATATTAGGTAACGTGCCCTAGACACAGTGTAGAAGCAGCAGTTTGGAAAGCAGCTGGGGTATACCTGAAGGAGATTTATTTACTAATCTCAGAAAGTGTACTGGAGGGGCAGGGATCTTCATATTTGTCTGGAAACAAAAGTGTTTACACTTTTTGGGGGGTGGCATTTTTTACCTCCTTCCCCACACTAGATAGCCAGACACCTGCAGGAGGCAGGGCTAATACTCTCTATTTACCTTGCTAAAACCATAAGTCCTGACCCCACATTCTCCTGTGGATGTGACCTAATCAACCCACCCACCTTGACAGGTATCCCTCCAAAGTGACTCCTGTCCCACCACAGATTATAGGAAGCCCTGGCAGGGACTGGCGCCACTCCAAAGTAACTCCTACCCAAGGGAGGCAGGGAAGATACCCTCACACACCAGTGCACTGCAAGTTCCAGCAGCCCAGCCTCTTAGCTGGCTACCCAGGGAGCAAGACCTGTCCTCTGTGCATCCCCAACTGTGGCAGAGAGGATCGCTGCACACAGTAAGCCTGAATGCCAGCCCTGCCCACTGACGAGTCCCCAGCAGCCTCAGACAAGCTTCCCAACAGTGCAGAGACCAACCCTGCCCAGTGCGCCCACTCTAGGCAAAGCAGGTCATTGTAGCCCGCTGGGCTGAAAGGCAATCACAGCTCAGCCAAAAAAGAGGAGAGCCCATGCAGCCCACACGGGGATACCTCTGGAGCACCTGGGGTTCTGGTGATGACAGGGATTGTGCTATAGAGCACCACAGGGCCTCTCTGACACAAGGCTAGTGCTTTCGAGACCAAGAGAGGTAGCTGACCTATCTAATACATAAAAACAAAAACAGAGACTTAGACAAAATACGGAGACAAAGGGATACGTTCCAAATGAAATAATAAGAAAATATCACAGTGAAAGAGCTAAATGAAATAGAAATAAGCAATATGCTTGATAAAGAATTCAAAGTAATAGTAATAAAGATACTCACTGGACTTGAGAAAAGAGTGGATGATGTCAGTGAGAACTGCAAAAAAGAGTTAGGAAATATAACAAAAGAAACAACCAAACCTGAATAATTCAATAACTGAAAGGAAAAATACACCAGAGGGAAACAACAGCAGATTATATAATGCAGAAGAACAAATCAGTGATCTGGAAGATGGGGTAATGGAAAGCAACAAAGGTGAACACAGAAAGAAAAAAGAATAGTATTAACTGAAAATATGTTAAAGGGAATTCAGCGACATTATCAAGTGTAATAACATTCACATTATAGGGATCCCAGAAGAACAGAGAGATGATGGGGCAAAAAACTTATTTGAATAAATAACAGCAGAAAACTTCACTAATCTGAGTAAGGAAACAGATATTCAGATACAAGAAGCACAGAGAGCCCCTAACAAGATGAATCCATGGAGGTCCACACCAAGACACATAATTATTAAAATGATGGAAAGTAATGGTAAAGAGAGAATTTTTTTTTTAACATTTATTTATTTTTGAGACAGAGAGAGACAGAGCATGAACGGGGGAGGGGCAGAGAGAAAGGGAGACACAGAATCGGAAACAGGCTCCAGGCTCTGAGCCATCAGCCCAGAGCCAGACGTGGGGCTCGAACTCATGGACCGTGAGATTGTGACCTGAGTTGAAGTCGGACGCTTAACCAACTGAGCCACCCAGGTGCCCCAAAGAGAGAATTTTTAACAAGAAAACAGAAAATAGTTACATACAAAGGAAACCCCATAAAGGCTATCACTGATGTTTCAGCAGAAATTTGCAGCCAAGAAGGGAGTGGTACATGGTATATTCAAAGTGCTAAGAGGGAGGGAAAAACCTATAATCAAGAATATTCTATTTGACAGGGTTATCATTCAGAATAGGTGAGATAAAAAGCTCCTCCAACAAAAGTTTTAAAAGTTCATTACCACTAAACCAGCATTACAAGAAAATTTAAAGGGAATTCCTTAAGTGGAAAGTAAAGGCCACAATGAGAAGAAAATTACAGAAAGAAAAATTTCCCATAAAAGCAAACATATAGTGGGGTGCCTTGGTGGCTTAGTTGGCTTAGCATCCAACTCTTGATTTTGGGTCAGGCCACGATCCCAGGGTCATGGGATAGAGCCCCATGTCGGGCTCTGTGCTGAGCATGGATCTGCTTAATATTCTCCCTTTGCACCCTCATCTGCTTATATATACTCTCTTTCTCTAAAAAAATTAAAATAAATAAAAAGCAAAAAAAGCAAACATATAATAGAAGTAGATTAATCACTTACAAAGCTAGTAAGGAGGTTTAAATGCAAAAGTGTAAAATAAATTTTATCTACAAAAATTAGCCAAAGCATACACAAATAAAAAAGACAGAAAATATGACATCAAATATATAAGACACACACGGGGGAATAAACATTTAGTGTTTTTATAATGTGTTAGGACAAGGGATTGTCAATATAGATTGCTATACTATTAGACGTTATATATGAACCCAATGGTAAGCACAAATCAAAAACCTGTAACCGATATGGAAAAAGGGAAAGGAATCCAAGCATAACAGTAATAAAGGCATAAAACTACGAGGGAAGAGAGCAAGAGAAGAAGAAAGTAACAGAGAACTATAACTAACTGGAAAACAATTAACAAAATGGCAATAGGTGCGTATCTATCAATAATTACTTTAAATGTAAATGGACTAAACGATCCAATCAAAAGACACAGGATGACTGAATGGATTAGAAAACAACAACAAAAAACCCAAGACCCATCTATATGCTGCCTATAGAAGACTCACTTCAAACCCAAAGAGATGCAGACTGAAAATCAAGGGATGGAAAAACATATACCATGTAAACTGAAGCAAAAAAACAAGCCAGGGTATGAATACTTACATCAGACAAAACATTTTAAATCAAACACTGTAGCAAGAGACAAAGAAGGGTGCTACATAATGATAAAGCAATCAACCCAACAAGAGGATATAAGAATTGTAAATATATATGCACCCATGATTGGAGTACCTAAATACATAAAGCAAACATTAACAGACATAAAGGGAGAAATTGACAGTAATACAATAATAGTAGGGGACTTTAACACCTCACTTACATCAGTCAATAGATAATCCAGACAGAAAATCAACAAGAAAACAGAGCTTTAAACACCACATTAGATGAGATGGACCTAAAAGACAGACACAGAACATTCCATACAAGGACAGAACGATTCATTTTTTTCAAGTGCACATGGAACATTCTCTGGGATAGATTACATGTTAGGCCTCAAAATAAGTGTCAATATGTTAAAGACTGAAATCATATCAAGCACCTTTTATGACCACAATGGTATGAATCTAGAAATCAATTAATAGAAAAAATCTGGAAGAAACACAAAAATGTGAAGGCTAAACAATATGCTACCAAACAATGAATGTGTCAAAGAATCAAAGAGGAAATAAAAAAATTCACATGGAGAGAAATGAAAATGAAAGCACAATGGTCCAAAATCCTTGGGACAAACAATAGCAATTTTATGAGGGAAGTTTATAGTAACACAATGCTACCTAAAGGAATGAGAAAATCTCACAAAAACAACCTAACCAACCCTACACCTAAAGAAGCTAGAAAAAGAACAAATCCCAAAGCTAGTTGAAGGAAGAAGAAAGTAATAAAAAATTAGAGTAGGAATAAACAAAATAGAGACTGAAAGAACAATAAAAAGATCAGTGAAAACAAGAGCTCGTTTTTGAAAAGATAAACAAAATTGATACACCTTTAGCTAGACTCATTAAAAAAAAGAGAAGACACAAATAAATTAGAAATGAAGGAGGAGGAGAGATAATTGCAATCACAGAAATACAAAGGATTATGAGAATATTATGAAAAATTATATGCCAACAAGTTGGACAACCTAGAAGAAATGGATGAATTCCTAGAAACATACAGTCTTCCAAAACTGAATCGGGAAGAAACAGAAAATCTCAACAGACTGATGATTTTTAGTAATGAAATTGAATCAGTAATCAAAAAATTTCCAACAAACAGAAGTCCAGAACCAGATGGCTTCAAAGGTGTATTGTATTCTCAAACTACTCCAAAAAATAGAAGAGAACGGGAAATTTCCAAATTCTACTATGAGACCAGTATTACCCTGATTTCAAAGGCACACAAAGATACTACAAACAATGAAAACTACAGGCCAACATTTCTGATGAACACAGATGCAAAAATCCTCAACAAAGTATTAGCAAATGGAATTCAATACTACATTAAAAAAAGTATTCACCACAATCAAATGGGATTTATTCTGATGATGTAAGTGTGGTTCAATAGTCACAAATAAATCAGTGTGATACATCACATTAACAAGAGGCAGGATAAAAAACCCTAAGATCATCTTAATAGATTCAGGAAAAGCATCTGACAAAATACAACATTCGTTAATGGTAAAAAAAACTTTCAATAATGTGGATTTGGAGGGAACATAGATTATAAAGGCCATATATGAAAAACCCTCAAGATCATATGCAGTGGTGAAAAACTGAAAGTTTTTCCTCTAAGATCAAGAATAAGACAAGGATGTCCACACTCACCACTTTTATTCAATACAGCACTGGAAGAGCTAGCTGCAGCAATCAGATAAGGAAAAAAAAAAAAGGAAAAAGCGTCCAAATTGGTGAGGGAGAAGTAAAACTACCACTTTTTGCAGATGCCCTAATAATATATTTAGAAAATATAGACAACCCTAAAGACTCCACCAAAAAACTATTAAGAATTGATAGATAAATTTGAAAAAGTTGCAGGATACAAAACCAATATACCAAAATCTGTTGAGTTTCTACACACCAATAACAAAGTAGTAGAAAGAGAAATTGAGAAAACAATCCCATTTACAATTACACCAAAAAGAATACAATACCTAGAAATAAATTAAATGAGAAAAGGTGAAAGACCTATACTCCAAAAATGATAAGACACTGATGAAGGAAACAGATGACCCAAATGGGAAAATATTCCCACGGATTAGAAAAATTAATATTGTTAAAATGTTTATATTACTCAAAGCAATCCAAAGATTCAATGCAATCCCTATCAAAATACCAACAGCATTTTTCACAGAACAAACAATCCTAAAATTTCTATGAAATCGCAGAAGACCTGAAACAGCCAAAGCAATCTTGAGAAAAAAGAACATAGCTGGAGGTATCACAAACACAGATTTCAAGATACACTGTAAAGCTATAGTAATCAAAGCCGCAGAGTACTGTCACAAAAACAGACACATAGATCAAAAGGATAAGAGAACCCAGAAATAAACCCATATGTATATGATCTATTAATTTGCTACAACGTAATCAAGAATATACAATGGGGAAAGACACTCTTTTCAATAAATTATGTTAGGGAAACTGGAAAGCTACATGCAAAACAATGAAACTGGACCATGTTCTCACACCATAAAAAAAAACAAAAACAAAAAAACAAAAAAACAACTCATAATGGATTAAAGACCTAAATGTGAGACCTGAAACCATAAAAACCCTAGAAGAGAGCACAAGCAGTAATCCTGTTGCCCATCATCTTTAGCAACCAGTTAACGGATATGTCTCCTCATGAAAAGGGGGAACAAAAGCAAAAATAAACCTTTGGGAATATGCCAAAATAAAAAAAAAAAAACTTTTGCACAGCCAAGAAACAATCCACAAAACCAAAATGCAACCTACTGTATGGGAGAAGATATTTATAAATGATATATCTGATAAGGAGCTCATATCCAAAAATCTGTAAGAACATAAACCTCCAAGCAATTTGATTAAAATTGCTCCATAAACAAAAAACCTCCAAGCAATTTGATTAAGAAATAGGCAGAAGACCTGAATAGACATTTTTCCAAAGGAGATATATAGGTGGTCAATGGACATATGAAAAGATGCTCAATGTCACTAATCACCAGGGAAATACAAGTCAAAACCACAATGAGATATCACTTCCTATTCAGTTTGAATGGTTAGAATAAAAAAGACAAGAAATAAGTGGTGATGAGGATGTGAGAAAAGGGAACCCTCATATACTGTTGGTGGGAATGTAAATTGGTACAGCCACTGTGGAAAATAGTATTGAAGTTCCTCAAAAAATTAAAAGCGGAAATACCATGTGATACAGCAATTCTACTACTGTGCATTTACCCAGAGAAGACAAAAACACTAATGCAAAAAGATATATGCGCCCGTATGCTTACTGCAGCATTATTTACAAAGGTAATATATGGAAACAACCTAAGTGTCCACTGAAAGATGAATGGATAAAGAAGATATGTGTGTGTGTGTGTGTGTGTGTGTGCGCGCGCGCGCACGCACGCAAAGAAATATTACTCAGCCATAAAAAAAACCCACACACACAAGTTTTGTCATTTGTGACAATATGGACTTAGAAGGTATAATGCTAAGTAAAATAAGTCAGTCAAAGATGAATACCGTAAGATTTCACTAACAGGTGGACGGAGAAAAACAGACTAATGTAGACACAAATCGGAAACCTCAGACATTTAAGTACAGAGAACAAACCGGTAGTTGCCAGAAGGGAGGTGGGTGGCATGATGTGTGAAATAAATAAAGGCAATTAAGAGGTATAAACTTCCAGCTGTAATAAAGTAAGTAACAGAGGTGAAAAATACAGCATAAGGAATATAGTAACATTAAGTGCTAGGAGATGGTGGTTACACTTACTGTGGTGCGTTCTGAGGAATGTATAGAATTGTATGTTGTACACCTAAAATAATAGAAGTGTATGTTAATTATACTTCAATTAAAAAAAATGTTTTTTTCTTTGCTCAGAGGGTGAAGGAGGAGATGAGACATAATGGGCTAGGGCTGTCCAGAAATATTAAACTGCCATGGCTTTATTTTAGAATGTAAAAGAAAATTCATCTAAATTTAAAAAGTACTACATTAAAAAACAAATAAACCTGCCTTTTCATGGGTCTCTCTGGGCTAAGCTGCCAGAACTTCTACCCATTTGCCTTTATTCTACTAAAGCTCTAGGGGTTGGTTAAGCTGGTGAAAAGCAATGCTCTATTGAGTTCAGAATTCTGAATATTACTATTTTTAAGAGTTTACAAGACTTTAAAAAATGTTTAGAGGATCATGTGTTTTGAATTTGTTTTATATCTAATATACTAGGTATGCTTGATCATTTATTATATTTGGGGCAAGCATATTATTATTCTGATATGGTTTAGCTCATTCCCAATTTCAGAATGCCAAGACCCACAAACGTGTTGAGGGAAAAAATATAATAAAAGAATATATAGGTAGTGAGTGACTTTATCCTTCTTGTTTTAAAACAGCAGCACGCACAGAACATGTCATCTAATCTTTGATCTATAAGACAAACGAGTTCTCTAAATTTGGGAAAACAAAGTTCTTTGAACATCTCTGGAGTACTCAGAACAAATTCAGAGGGCCAGAAAGTCTCTTTTTAAAGAATGATACTAACTCACGATCAGGGGGTTGTATGTTTTTATACTGGAGGTGGTGTCTGTATGTGTTGGGGCGGGATGAGGAGGTTGCTAGCCAAGGTCACAGGGCTGCTACAGTCACAAGTAAAGCCACAGACAGGATGGTCAGCTCCATCCCTCTTTCCGTTTAGGATGGGCTCTGCCAGCTTCTGGTTGTGGATCATCTGCTCCACAGATACAGAATATTCAATAATTTATAAGCATAAATTAGCTCCTCACTTAATGCAGAAAACAATGCCTTCCCTGAAACGGAACTGTTGCACTACAGGACATGAAATATTTATAGAAGCCAGTTGAGGAAAGCAACTGATGACGGCTCAGGGGTTTAATCAATCACAGATACAGCACCCCGCACACACATTAGTAGAAGAGTTATTTGTACACAGTAGATAGTAACATTTAACACTATATACACCATTTTATCTTCAGCTTTTTATATATATTAAATATTCCAGGGTATATAGATACCAATATGAAAAACTCAAAGCTGTCAGTCTTATTAGGACTTTGTCAATACGCCTGGGGTAATTCTATTTACTTCAGAGTCAGTTCCTTGCCCAGTCCAGAGAGATCTGCAAAGAACACTCACTACAGGGAAGGCTGATTATGTTCTCACAGTGTTTTCTGAGATGCCTTCAAGATACACGTTCCTTGAACTTCTCTAGGCTTGTCTCATTTTATCTTAATTCTATTTTCCTCTAGTTTCTTCTCTGCCTTTCCAATTTGGATACCTTTGTGATAACAATTGCCGTCTGTTTATTCATCTACCCATGCCTCTTAATTGACTGCATTCCTACTCTGCTGGAGAGGTTCCTTGGGTCACCTCTCTGATCCAAGTGACATCCCTGGGTGTGTGATCCCCCTTCTCTTCCCAGTTGTGCCAAATGAAGGTAACCGGAATATGTCTCGCCAAAATATGCCTTTGAGATTCTGAGCTGAAGGCAAGTAAGAGGAGTAAATGCAGGGAAAGCTCTCTGCCCTCACCCTATGTGCCTAAAAGCAGGATATAAATTTACAAAGGTGTCCCTCCTTCCCTACCTGGAAGGACAAAACTTAATCACAGAGCAACTTTAGATCCCCATCAGCATGGAGATGGCACCAGAGACATCTATACAACCAACTTTACTAAACTAGCTTTTATCTCCCACTCCTTTCCCATATATTTGCCTTCCTACAATTCACCACCTCTTGAGACTCAAGGTCCTTTCCTCTGTCTTGTCACTTCTCTAATAATTTATTGTTCTTTGTTGAAGATGCTACATAAACCTGAATTCTAAGTCATGTCTCTGAGTTACTTGTTCCTGAGTTTCTCTCATATATATGATACACATAGGCTGACAAGCTTCTGTTTTCCCTTGTTAAAATGTCTTATTCTAGAACCCAGCCCAGAACCGAAGATGTGTAGAGAAAAAACTTTCTTCCTTTACATTCACATGTCGTACCCTAGAGCTTGCCTCCTTTCTGGCTTAGGGCAGACAGAAGTAATCACTTTAAAGTTCTCAGACTTAACTGAACAGCAGTACTACTAAATATGTTTCCTGCTTTAACTGTAAGAGACATGAAATATTTCTATGTAACTTCCTAACTTCTATTAAAGGAGCAGAGTTGTAATAACAGATCAAGAACTATTTGCTAAAATGTTCACTGCTACCAAGTATCAGATATCCTATGAATCAATGAAGAACTGACAATAATAGCTCAATTACAGGGAAGAAGATGTTCTGGACAAATGCATCCTTTGTTTAACTTTGGTGTTACTAAATGTAGCTGTGTAATACTGCCCAGGGCAAGGGCATTTCTCTGCTTTGTAGACACCTTTGGAATTCTTTTTTTGCATGTATCTGTTCTGGTTGACCTCCTCCAAGTTTTTACAAACACCAAGTTTTACAATCCTATTTTAGATTATAAGCAGTTCAGTCAATGTTGAATAATTAAATGTGCAGAATAAATGTAGATGTTAAGTTTCATACACATTTTCTCCCAGATGATAACTACAGTTTGAACACACAGATGTAGAAAAGTTTCAGATGTTACTGACATACAAAACGTTGACTTTGCAGGGCACCTGGGTGGCGGACTCTGGATTTCGGCTCAGGTCATGATCTCACTTGTGAGTTCAAGCCCTGCATCAGGCTCTGCACTGACAGAGTGGAGCCTGCTTGGGATTCTTGTTTCCCTCTCTCTCTCTGCTCCTCCCTCACTCACTCTCTCTCAAAAATAAACATTATTTTTTTTTTTTTACTTTGCTCTGCCCCTTCCTCACATCCCTTGATTCTCCTGAGAATTCTGATCACCTACTTCCTAAGCCAGATAATTAAAAAATAACAATAGGTCTGCATAATCGAGAACTTCCTAAAAGCTCAATATTAAAATAAATGTGATTTTCCATTCCCAGTCAGCCAGTCTGCACCCACAGAAGACAAAACATTATAGTTACATGAACAGTAGTTTCACATCCCTGATGCTTCAGAAGTTTTGATGGCTTGAGTAACGGGTATCCATGAATCACATATCAATCTCATTTTTTAGCTTCCGATGAAATTTTTGTCAAGAAAAATAACTTCATTGAAGCATTAGTCACAAGAGCCAAGATACGGAAACAACCTAAGTGTCCACAGGTAGATGGATAAAAAAAATGTCGTGTGTGTCAATAGGCACACATGTGTACACAATGCAGTGTTATTCAAACATAAAAAGAAGGAAGTCCTACCATTTGTGACAAAATGGATGAACCAGAAGGTCATTATGCTGAGTAAAATAAATCAGATGCAGAAAGGGGTGCCTGGATGGTTCAGTCGGTCAAGCGTCTGACTTTGGCTGAGGTCATCATCTTGTGGTTGGGGAGTTTGAGCCCCACATCAGGCTCCGCACCGTCAGTATGCGGCTTGCTTCCAATTCTGTCTCCCTCTCTCTCTGCCCCTCCCCCACTTATGCTCTCAGTCTCTCTCTCTCTTTCTCAAAATAAATAAACTTAAAAAAAATCACATGCAGAAAGACAAATACCATGTGATCCACTTATATGTGGAATCTAAAACAGTCAAGCTCACAGAACCAGAAAGTAGAATGAATGGTAGCTGCCAGGGGCTGAGAGGTGGGGAAATGCGAGTCTGATCAAAGGGCACAAACTTTCAGTTACGAGATGAATAAATTCTGGGATGGAATGTACAGCATGGTGCTTATAGTTAATAATGCTGTAATGAATACTTGACATTTTCTAAGAGAGTAAATCTTGAATATTCTCACCACATACATACAGTACCTGTGTGAGGTGCTGGATGTGTTAACTTGATGGTGCACAATGTATACATATATTAAATGCACAATGTATACATATATTAAATGTTAGACACCTAAAAAAATCATGTTGTACACCCTAAATATATACCATTTTTGTTATTCATACCTCAATAAAACTAAAAATGTTAATGTATTTTCATGAGCTTTAAAAGCTCATAAATTAATGATTTATAAGTGAATTTATAGTTTGGATACTTTTTCCTCAGTTATGTCACGGGCAGTTCAAGTAAGCCATTGTGAGAGAGGGGAATCCACACTATTTAAAAATATTTTCTAAGGAAGGAACACATAATTTTGTAAATATCTACAGTCTATATTTTGTATGTGAAATACTCTGCCCTACAGTTTGCCACAAACTTTTATTCCTCAAGCTTTCCATTATCTGAGATTCCTAAAAGCCAGGATTGAGTTTTAAATGTTGCAGATTCTACAACTCATTTTCATAAACCTTCTCTCCTTAAATGTGATTGACCCTAAGCAGTATATACTTGGTAAATATTTTTCTTTATGTATTTGTAAAAGAAACATTAGTTTCTTTACAGTAACTTTAAAGTAAACTTGTTTAAAAGTTGCTATCTATCTGTCCTGGATTATAAACCTTGAGGTAACCTCTGTGTATTTTTAATACATTTCTAATAGCATGTAGCACAATATCAAATATTAATATTATAAAACGAATGCACAAAAAGCCTCTCTGTAGTTCCACCTAGAGGCCATACAAATGTGGACCGAATTTGAATTGTTATAAAATTCAACATACCAATAATTAAACACAAGAATATTAATAGTTACGAGTTTTTTTTCATGCAGGTCTTATCCAACCTTTACCCCAAAACTCACACATCAAATAAACAACAAAAGTTAAAATAAATTTTTATCTGTTTTATTTTTCAGAGGGTTTCAGGACACATGCACCACTGAAATTGAAAGTAAAGCTGGCTAACACTGGGAACTCTTTATTTTAAAAACAATACTCTTTGGGGCTCCTGGGTGGCTAAGTCGGTTAAGCATCTGACTCTTGATTTCGACTCAGGTCATGATCCTAGGGTTGTGGGACTGAGCCCCATGTCCGGTTCTGTGCTGAGTGTGGAGCCTGCTTAGGAGACTTTCTCTGTCTCCGCCCCTCTCCCCCGCTTGCATGTGCTCTTTCTCAAATAAAAAAAAAAATTAAAAATAATATTCTTAGATAAAACAAGACAGCGCTTCTCATAGGAGAGGACAAGTGATAATATAGTGAAGGGCGTTACAGAGAACTCTTCCTAAAAATCCCAGTACAGAGGACTGTGTTCTGACAGTTTATAGGTGCCCCTCTGGCACTGTTTTGCAGCAGCGGGAATTCCAAAGGGTGCTGCTTCGTGAATGTCTATGCGAATTCCAAATGCTATGACATGGCTGTACAAATGGTATGTGTTGCAAGCCCAGATTTAGAAGTGGAAAAATAATTCTGTTGATTTCTTTTAAAGCCACTGCTGAAATCATGAGTGTAGGAAGGACCACAGTACTTGAAAACCTGGATTTTAGTTCACACGTGCTCTCTGGCAGGAAACTTTCTGAAAGTATTTGGATTTCAAATGCTGTTCTTCTTTCTGTATCATAGCAACATGTATAATCTGTTAAATGTCTTTATTAAAATATATAATACATTTTAAAATGCAGATACCATCCTTCCACACCCCTTATATTAAAGCCTTACCCTCCTTCCACCTGTTCTTTAAAATTCTTCCTTCCCTTTCTATCAGGATTTTATCTTTTAAACCCAAAGCCATTTACATTAGTCCCTCCTTAAGAACCTTACCAACCCTCTACCCCTATAGAAGTATTCCCCAAACTGAAGGCATTTGTAATCCCCTTGTGATTGTTTCCCATATTTATTGTTTTCCTGTACTGTTATTTAACAGTTTTTTTTTTTTTTTGTGGAAATGAGCTTCCTTTTAAAACTTATATAAAAAAATTTATGCCTCTTCCACTGTGATGTACAGCTGATCCGGCTTTCTCAGTCAGAAGAGAAGTTATACGGAGGTAAGAAAAGAGCCCCAAATCCCAGTGCCATAATTGGGGCTAAAATGTTGTATGCTACAGACAGGTCCATCTGAGGTCAGTTACCCTTCCACTCCACATTTTCTCTACTCTGTGACCAAAACTAATGGAACACCTACTAAGGCATAGTCCCCTTCTGGGACATTGCCAACTATACTGCAGAAGAAAAAGAGGACATGAGAAATTCTTGCTCTTAAAATTTCAGTTTAGAAGTG
The DNA here is from genome assembly GCF_024362965.1 of Panthera pardus. NCBI lineage: Eukaryota > Metazoa > Chordata > Mammalia > Carnivora > Felidae > Panthera > Panthera pardus. The sequence goes on along the minus strand of NW_026526991.1, from coordinate 74,139,840 downwards.
GCATGGATTGGGGGTGCCTGGGTGACTCAGTCGGTTGGTTGAGTATGCAACTCTTGATTTCGGCTTAGGTCATGATCCCAGGGTTGTGGGACTGAGCCCCATGTAGGCTCCACGAGGAGAAGGGAGCCTGCCTAGGACTCTCCCTCTCCCTCTCTCTCTCTGCCCCTCCCCACCATCTCTCTTTCCTTCTCTATCTTAAAAAAAAAATGTGGCATGGATTGGTTCCACTCTCACTTCTTTGGCCAGAGCAAGTCATGTGGATAAGACTTAAAGGGCCCGAAAAATCTAATCCTTCCCTAGCTAGTGCAGCAGATATTCTGAACAATAATACAATCCACCACACTTGCCAAGAATAGAAGATAGTTATGTAAAAAAAAAAACCACAATGCTATTAATTTCTAGTTAGATAATGTTTCCTGCCAAGCATTAAAATCACACTAGTGCCAACCGATTTTCTTCTTAATTTATTCAGAATATTTGGAAAAGAACTCTCTCTCACTATGTGATAACATTTCATATCCACATTCAGGTATGACATAAAGTCATTTACCTAAAACAATTGCCAGTATGCTTTCCACAGCTATAAAACATACCTATAAATATCAAATTAAAATTCCTAAATAAGGCTAACAGTTGAATTCACACTCACATATCCAGTATCAGCTCCAGCCATGCATTTTTCTTCCTCTTGTTCCCACTGTTCCCTGACCCCGCTTTTTGGCAAATCCCAACCTCCCCAGACTTCATCTCTGCAGCAGCACATCTTCTGCTTAAATGCACCATTATTTGCTGAACCGAGACCTGCCAGTGGTATTTTATATTTACCAAGCACGTGCAATTCAGTTCTTGGCCTTGAGTCTCACAGTCTTCTTTAGTCTTTTTTTAGTGAGAAATAACTGTCAGACTCCTTTACAAATGAAGTATGAACTGAAGATAATACTAAAAACATAAACAGAACAAGGACTGGACTAGAAATGTAAAGTTTTGGCCTAAGATGAAGTGTAGTCAAATACATTGTAAGTATAACTACTTGGATAAAACTGTTAAAATGTGCTTATCATTACAATTAAATGTCAACTAAGAAACTGGATAAATTAGGGGCGCCTGGGTGACTCAGTCGGTTGAGTGTCTGACTTCAACTCAGGTCATGATCTTGCGGTTCACGAGTTCGAGGTTGGCCTGAGCTCTGTGCTAACAGCTCAGAGTCTGAAGCCTGCTTCAGATTCTGTATCTCCCTCTCTCTTTGCCCCTTCCAGCTTGCGTTCTGTCGCTCTCTCTCTTTCAAAAATAAAACCATTAAAAAAAATAAAAAAAAAGAAATTGGATAAATTAACATGGAAGAGGGAGATAAATTATTCAGAAATGTTTTTCTTTTCTGATTGTATACTTTGCAACCTAAATAGCAACATTCTGTGTAGTAAGGTCACTAAATCCAAGATAGGCTAAGTTTCTGGGCTTGAAAAAAGAAGAATCCAGAGGCCTGTGAGTTACTTATGGATAGATGAAACTTACAAATACATAGTGTAGAGTTACAGATCTTAAAGGCAGTATCTAGCATACTGATGTCTATTTAAGCAAAGACATGAAGAAAAGTGTAATTTAAAAAGTAAAATGGATTAAAATATTCTATATTAGATTCTCTCTCTACTTCGCTTAGTGTATGCTAGCAAAAATTAATCGTGAACTGTACAGTCATTGATTTAGAAGCACAACCTGAGGATTTTAAATTCTTAATATTAATAACTAATAAAAACATCAATCTTCTACATGAATATATTGATACTGATATAGTTTATTAATTATAAAATAAATTTCTCTTTATAAATGCAAAATAGTACCTTTATATGTACCTTTAAAGGTACCCATATGTTCCTTTAAAAATTAAAAAAAAAAAAAAAAAGAGGCGATGAAGGGAAAATCCTGTTTTTGGCTATTTGGCCTGGCTTCCTAATACCACTTGATCCTATACTCTCACATAGATACACTGCTTCCCCTGCATACCAGTGACTATCCGGAGGAAGCGTGCTGAATATTTCTTCCAATAATTTTTAAAAATTATTTTTCATGTAGTGTGACGACATGCAATATAGAGGATGCATCCCTGAAGCAAGTGGTGGAGTTTTATTTTTTAAACTTTTTTAGTGTTTTAATTACTACCAGGTAAACCTTTAATACTGTTCATTAAAATAGCATCACTCGTTTTTCCTTCAGAGATTCCCTTTCCTGGAAATAAGTATGAATGTAGAAGATTTCACTACAGTTGGAACACCATAGCCTTTCATTTGGAACTGCAGTACTTTGAAACCCTTATCTATTTTCCAGTGACGGCAGCCTTTTCCATTCTGTCAGTGAACAGTTACTGTCGAATGCCTGAATGTACAAGGCACCAAGGGATTAAAAACAGAGCAGGATACAGACATTGGAATTTATAATCTAGAAGTGACGCTATATCCAAACCCAAATCACTAACATATAAGACAGTATAATTATCATGTAAGTTAACAGAGGAGTGCTGGAGACCAGGCAGAGGATATAACAAGCATTGTTTCCTGGGGCTAATCAGAGAGACTGCAAGGAAAAAAATGACATCTGATCTGGGCAAAATATAATGGTTAGAAGTTAGGCAGAGATCAAAAAGAGGGAGAAGGAGGGTCAATTCTAGGCAGAAAGCACAGCCTGAGGAAAGGCATAGAGGTAGGAAATCACAGTGGCTATTAGGGTAATAGCAAGGGTTTCAGTTGATGAGACTTCCATGTGGGAGTGGGGTGGATGCTGGGAAAATAAGTCTGGGTGTTGTATCAGAGTGCAGCTTTGAGAAAAGTATCTCTGCTGAATGAATACAATAAACCAGGCATTCAGTGTGAGTTAGAACAATGAACTGCCAAATAGGGGCTCTATCTAGCTATTTTAGTGTGCTAATTACAGAGCGAAAATGTTGTATTATAGGAAACAAATACTGAATCAGCACATTAAGTATGCCTCATTAGCAATACTTTTAAAGAGTCAGGATGTCTGAAGTTCCAGAAGAGATTATTTATGGTTCTGTGTATATAGAGAGCCAGGAGATAGGGAGGTGGATGAAGAGATGCAGAAATAAATAGAAAGCATTTTAATGTACTTACCTGTTAGGAAGTGTTTATTCTAATTTAGAAAAAGTATTATTGAATCTAAGAATCTAAGAAAAAAAAATAGTACAGGATACTTACTACTAACAGTTGCACAGGTTACTGCTACATTTAAAAATGTCTTCAGATAGACTCTTACTTGATCGTTATAAAAGCCATATTGTTCAACACAGCAAGTGTATTATTCCCATTGTATAGATGAGAAATAGGGCTCAGAGCAGCCCAGACTGGCCGGGTGCCACTTACGAGGTAAATGATAAAGGCTGAAATTAGAATCTACCTGACTCTAAAATGTGTATTTTCCTACTACCCATTTTTGCTCCCCTAAAAGTGGTGGACTTACTGGCTGGCTTTTGATTTTGAGAAAGTCACTGAGACCGTCTAAGTTCCACTGTCTTCATCTGTTTAATGGGAATGAAAATTACACTTCACAGAGATGTTGATTTGGTTTTGGAAAGTTGTATTTTTCCCTAGAAAGCTGTCCAGTTTATCTGTTTTCAAATGCACTGCACATTATTTCAAATGCACTGCACATGATTTTTACATTTTTATTATCTGTTGTTATATACCTTTTTTATTCATTCTAAGTATCGCTTCTCTGTGCCTTCCCTCTCCTCTACCAGTAATGCCAGAGATGTCTCCATTATATTAGTCTTCTCTAAGAACCAACTTTTGTTTTTTGATCCTTTCTAGTATTTTTCTGCGTTCTGTTATTTTCTTTCTCTTATTTTCCATCTCTGCTTACTCTACATGCTAATTTTCTATTCAAGTTCTAACTTCTTGTGGATTTTTTCATTTATTACTTTTAATGTCCTATTTTCCACTATAATTTCTTCTTAACCAATTAATTCATTTTAATATCATTTTCCTAAAGTTTCTGAAGAAAAGCAGAAAGGGCAATAAATATATTTATGTTGCATTGCAGTATTAGAGCACTTTGTTCAGAAAATATATTTTACATACCAATTATCTGAATTTACTTAGAAATTTATTAGACCATATATGTATTTATACAAACTCATTAAACTTATACTTTTTTCAAAAATTTTTAAATGTTCATTTATTTTTGAGAGAGAGAGAGAGAGAGAGGGAGGCGGGGAGAGGGAGGGACAGCATGAGTGGGGGAGGGCAGTGAGAGAGGAAGACACAGAATTGAAAACAGGCTCCAGGCTCTGAGCTGTCAGCACAGAACCTGATGTGGGGCTCCAACTCACTAACTGTGAGATCATGACCTGAGCCAAAGTTGGGCTCTTAACTGACTGAGCAACCCAGATGCCCCTATTCTTTTATGGTAACTCTTTTTAAGTATTCAATGTTTGCTTGAAAATGATAAAATTTTCTTTATATGAGGTTCATTATTTCTGTTACATTAAGTTTATTAGTTTTCCAAATTCTCTAATCTGTATTTTTTGTGTCTTCTTGACTAACACCTAATTTTTTTCACTATATTTCCAACCTTTCTAAGATTATCTCTTGTAAATAGCATTACATTAAAAAAAATCCAGTATGAGAATATTTGCCTTTCATAGGTTGTTTAATTGGTTTATTTTTATTATAATAACCATTGCATTTACATTTAATTTTGATTTTTTTGGTAATTTCCCTTAACTATAGTTTTTCCTCTTTTCTTATCTTAGTAGTTTGCTTGATTTTATTCCCCCCCCCCACTAGTACATATTTTTAAGAGACTACACTCACATTTTTGACACTTATAATTAACAAGCTGAAAACCTTAATTATAATCTCCATTTCCTTCTGCAAACAAATGAATGTACGTGGATTTTTTTTCTAAAAGTTCCCATACCCCATTCTATGTTATTTATCTAGAATTTTAGCTTTCCAAGATTTATTTTTATTTTTAGCAAAATTTGCATAAGTATGACATTTGTTATATATGTGTATACACATATACATGCACATATACATACACTGCACACATCAAGCATGCAACTGTCAGTATAATTGACAAAATTATACTATTTCCTTTATTTCTTCAAACAGATTTTAAAATTTCATATCTTTTTTGTAATGCAAGCTTCTTTAGGTATTGATTCTCCGTTCTGTCATACTTGGCTTCTTTTCCTCATTAATTGATGTAGTTTGTAACTTCTGATGGTCCTCTCACATTTACTGAGTTGCCTTCCATGGAAGTCCTGGGTTCTGACCACTGCATGTTTATTTCTGAGGTGGCTCTACGGATAGGCACTGTGACGTGAGAACCTGTATTTCCTCATAGTAATGGCTCCTGGCTTTCCTTTCTCCTGTGTGACACTATTTCTAATCAAGGCCCTACAGCAGAGAAGTTTACAGCTTACCCAGCCCAGCCCAGCCTGACACATTTTCTTGTCCCTATTTCAGAGCCTGTACGGCACTGCATAGCTCCACAGACAAAGCCTGGGGCTCCATCTCTCTCAGCAGCTAAAATGCTGGTCTCTCACTCTCAAGGTTTGCTTCCCTTCTGATATTCCCTGGGTTCCCGGATTTCCCTGTGGCTTGCTGCTCTTGCTCTTATTTGTGGCACCTGGGGATCTCCCTCAAATTCACCTGTGCATGAAACTTGTACTTGCATGTGTAGGGGATGCATATGGCAGTGTAAGGGATGATAGGGTGAGAATGTTTTCCATCAATTCAGTGTATTTTCTAGAAGTATGCTAAATAATTTTTTATGGGTTTTACTTTTTTATTTTTAATTGTGGTAAAATACACATTAACATAAAACTTAGCATTTAAAAAATTTTTTTAATGTTTATCTATTTTTGGGAGAGAAAGAGACAGAGCATGAGCGGGGGAGGGATAGAGAGACGGGGGACACAGAATCTGAAGCAGGCTCCAGGCTCCGAGCTGTCAGCATACAGCCTGATAAGGGGTTCGAACTCAGTAACCGCGAGATCATGACCCAAGTGGAAGTCGGATGCTTAACAGACTGAGCCACCCAGATGCCCCAAAAACTTAGCATCTTAATTTGCCATTTAAAATTTTAACCATTTTATTTATTTATTCATTTATTAAAATTTTTTTAGCATTTATTTATTTTGAGGGAGAGGCAGAGTATGAGCGGGGAGGGACAGAGAAGCAGGCTCCAGGCTCCGAGCTGTCAGCACAGAGCCTGATAAGGGGCTCGAACTCACGAACTGTGAGATCATGACCTGAGCCAAAGTTGGACACTTAACCAACTAAGCCATGCAGGTGCTCCAAATCGTAACCATTTTAAATGGTACGGTTTAGTAGTGTTAAGTATATTCATCTTGATGTATGAAGCAATCTCCAAAACCCTTTTCATTTTGCAAAACTGAAAGCCCACACCCATTAAACGACAACACACTATTCACCACTTCCCCCTGCCTGTGCCAATGACCATTCTTCTTTCTGTTGACTACTCTGGGTACCACATATAAGTGGAGCCATATGTATTTTTGTGACTGGCTCATTTCACTTATCTTATGACTTCAAGATTCATCCATGTTGTACTATGTGCCATAATTTCCTTAAGTGAATGATACATCATTGAATGTATAGGCCACATTTTCTTTTTCCATGCATCTGTCACCTGTCACTTGCATTGCTTCCATCTTTGGCTTTTATGAATAATTCTTCCATGAACATAGGCATTCATATATTTCTTTAGGACCTTTCCTTCAATTCATTTCGATGTATATTCATAAATGGAATTGTCAGATGATATATAATTCTCTTTTTTAAAATTTCGTGAAACCACTGCACTGTTTTCCATAGTGGCTGTACCAATTTACATTTCCATCAACAGTGTACCAGTTTCCAATTTCTCCACATCCTCCACAACAATGTTTTTGATAGTGGCCACCCTAATGGGTATAAAATAGTATCTATTATAGTTTTGATTTGCATTGTCTTAATGATTAGTGATGTTGAGCAGTTTTTTACGTGCCTATTGGCCAATTATGTATCTTCTTTAGACAACTAATTAAATAAAAACTTTCTATTGAAATTTAACAACATAGATATTAGAAAAGCATGCCAGCTGACTTAAAGTTTTATTTCCAACTAATTTTTTTAAGTTATTTATTTTGAGAGAGAGAGAGAGAGAGAGTAAGCACAAGCCAGGGAGGGGCAGAGAAATTAGGAGAGAGACAATCTCAAGCAGGCTCAGTGCCATCAGTGCAGAGCCTGATGTGGGACTCGAACTCATGAACCATGAGATCACGACCTGAGCCGAATCTGAGAGTCGGACACTTAACCAACTGAGCTACCCAGGCACCCCTACAGCTTATTATAGTTGATTATATAGGCAAATGGTTTTTGTTATTTTGAGACAATTCTGAGTTCACCAAAATCATCATACTATCTCCATCATGAGTGGTATTACTATTCCAGCTGGTGTCTGTTCAGGAAATAGCTACAGTTAGAGATCGGGATATACGGCTCTGAATTTTCCCAATTCTTGACCCCAAAATATCTATAAACAGTATATCTCGGATGCAAATACAAGACAATGGTAGACTTTGCCCTGAGAATTCTACCCCAAAGCACTGTATAAAAGATATCAACCAACAAAAATATAATGAATGTCATTTACCTATAAATGGAAAATATGTTGCAGGAATTTTTCAAGGTAACTGCCTTTTTCCTAGCACAGATTGAAGCAGCCAATCACAGTGGCTAAGCTAGAAGAGGCTTGTCACTCAACAGAGAGAAGAGTGAGAAAGCCTGTTCTTTTTTTTGAAGGGGAGTGGCAGAGAGTTTGAGATCATTCTAAGAATATTCTACAAACCTAAAAGTTCTCTGTACACACTGTTTAACTATTTGTATTTTTCCCTACGTATAATCTGTGCCTCGCTTTTCTCTAGTAGTGAGTGCAATCAAGGAATAATGGTCTAAATATATAAATAACACGTAAGAATAAGTTAACATAAAAGAAATAATATACATTTCTATTAAGAACCCGTACAATCTGTTATGTGCAAATAGTGAGAACAAAACTACTCTTTTGAGGCCTCTGATCTCAAGACCTTCTACTGAGGACAGGAGAAATGCCTAATTTTAGTGCTCCTTTATCATTAGTATACATTTCTAATATGTTTTAAAGTTAATTCTGCAAAGTACAGGAAATGACATAGATAAATTTCATGACATATTCATAATTTTAGACAAGCAAACTTTCAGTTTTTGTCTATTGAAAAAAGAATCATAAGGGTTAAAACTGTGAAGTATTACATCCAGAAATATTTAATCAATTAACTCACTAATGAAGCTTGGCTGATGAAAATTATACACTGGGTATTTTTAAAAGAAGCTCTTTTCAAGCTCTGATTTTAAGTAATAATTGCATTTCTTTTACATATTTATTTGTAATTACTATATTTAAAATGTGGTCTGGATTTTGAGTCAAATACTGTATAATTTAATTCTTCTTTGAAGTAATTCCCTAATAAAATGATTAATGACAACAGCATTATGATTAATAATGATACATTATACTTTACAGCTTTGAGGAGCTACAAGTACTTTACAGATTTCATTGCCTTCTTCAGTTCTATGAGGCAGACAGGAAAAGAGCATATTGTTCTTTTTATGGGAATTTAGAACATATAAGAAGTTAAAGCCATATCAAAGAATATTTACATATTTTCTGCATGCATAGATATATGTATTAGTTCATAAATGTGGGGAATATTTGTTCTATACAAATATTTCATTTATGTGCCTACCACAATGTAATCTGTCAAAAAGAGAAAGGTTTATAGCTTTCTAGACTGATTACATGCCAATGACTGCCAACTTTTATCATTACATTGCTTAATTTCACTAAACTCCAGGAAAGTACTCAAAGAAAACAGCAGTTCCATGAAAGACTTTAAAGTGATATTTATGTTGACTTCAAAATTCTCTTTTACTTAAGTTTCAGAGTTTGAAAATTACTGGTGCAGTTAAACAATGTGCAGTGGGAGAAATCGCCTTGGAATATGTAGGAACATTTGTCTCAAGAGACAAACTCCTACAGCTTAGGACAGAGTTGGGTCTGGAATCTGGATTTCCTGGAATCTAGACTTGAGTGCTTTCTACTCTAAGTTTGTGTAACATACAACTGCAGTGTTTCATGCCCTTCTTTCACCAGTATATACTGGAAAGTAATACTGTTATGAAAATCAGTTTAAAAGATTGTTTAAAAGACTAGTTTAAAAGAACTGCAGTCATTGAAGTCACTGATTATAAACATACTCATTCTGTAAGTTTAAAAAATAAGACTTGCCTCAGTTGGTTAAGCGTCTGACTCTGGCTCTGGTCTTGATCTCAGCGGTTTGTGAGTTCAAGCCCCACATTGGGCTCTGTGTTGTCAGTGCAGAGCCTGCTTGGGATTCCCCTCCCCTCCCCTGCCCCCCACCCCCTGTCTCCTTCTCTCTCTACCTCTCAGTCACTCACTCTCTCTCTCTCAAAACAAATACATAAAACTAAAAAAAAGAAAAAGTCTGTTAAAAAATAAAAATAAATACAAGTAAGAATTGTTCCTGGGTGCCTAGAAGGTTCAGTTGGTTGAGCATCCAACTCTTGATTTTGGTTTAGGTCATGATGTCACAGTTCGTGAGATCCAGCCCTGCATATGTTTCTGTGCTGACAGCACAGAGCTTGCTTGGAATTCTCTCTCTCCCTTTCTCTCTGCCCCTCCCTTGCTCATGCTCTCTCTCTTCTCAAAATAAATAAATAAATAAAATAAAAATAAATAAATCAACAACAACAACAAAAATAAGACCTATTCCTTTGCTGGGTAAAATCTTATTATTTTAGTGTACTCCCAATAGTTTATTTTTGCTTGTATCCCTTGCCTGAGGAGATATAGCCATAAGTAGTGCTAAGGCTCATATCAGATTACTGCCTATGTTTTCTTCTAGGAATTTTATGATTTTAGGTCTCACATTTAGGAGATGTCTAATACACTATAAGTTTATTTTTGTGTATGGTGTATGAAAGCGATCCAGTTTCATTCTTTTGCATACAGCTTTCAAGCTTTCCCAACACTATTTGTTGAAGAGACTCTATCCCCATTGTATATTCCTGCCTCCTTTGTCATAGATTAATTGACCGGAAAAACGTGGATTTATTTCCGGACTTTCTGTTCTGTTCCAATGATCTATCTGTGTATTTTTGTGCCAGGACCAGCTTTGTCGAAATCTGGGATTGTGATACCTCCAGCTATGTTCTTTTTTCTAAAGATTTCTTTGACTATTTGAAGTCTTTTTTATTCCATACAAATTTTAGGATTATTTCTTCCGGTTCTGTGAAAAATGCAATTGGTATTTTGATAGGGATTGCAATGAATCTACAGATTGCTTTCGGTAGTATAGACATTTTAATGATATTAATTCTTTCAATCCATGAGCATGGTATAACTTTCTATTTTGTCTATGTCATCTTTGATTTCTTTCACCATTGTCTCTCAGTTTTCGGAGTACGGGTCTTTCATCTGCTTGGTAAAATTTATTTTGAGGCTTTTGTTCTTTGGGGGCAACTGAATATAGAATTGTTTTCTTCTTTTTCTGCTGCTTTGTTATTAGGGTATAAAAATGCATATCAATTTTACATCCTACAACTTTACTGAATTCATTTTTCAGTTTTAATAGTTACTTGGTGGAATCTTTATAGTATCATATCATCTGCAAATAGTGGCAGTTTTCTTCCTTACCAAGTTGGATGCCTTTTCTTTTTCTCGTCTGATTACTTTAATTTGGATTTCTAGTACTGTGTTGAGTAAAAGTGGTGAACTGGACATTTTTGTCTTGTTCCTGAATTTAGAGGAGAAGCTTTCAGTTTTCCACCACTGAGTATGATGTCAGCTCTGGGTTTTTCATATATGGACTTTATTAGTTTGAGGTATGCTCCTTCTAAACCCACTTTGTGTAAAGTTTTTTTTTATCATGAACAAACACATTTTGTCAAATGCTTTTTCCGCATCTACTGAAATAATCATATGGTTTTTGTCCTTCCTCTTTTTAATGTGATATATCACAATGAATGGTTTATGAGTATTAAACCACACTTGCATCCCTGAGATAAAAGCTTTTGCATAGCAAAGGAAACCACCGACAAAACAAAAAGCCAACCTAGTGAATGGGAGCAGATATCTACAAGTGATATATATCTGATAAAGGGGTTAACATCCAAGATATATAAAGAATTTATAAAACTCAATACTCAAAAACCAATCTGATGTAAAAAAAAATGGGCACAATATCAAAACAGACATTTTTCCAGAGAAGACATACAGATGACCAAGAGACGCATGAAAAGATGCTCAACGTCAATAATCATCAGGGGAATGAAATCAAAACACAATGAGATAGCACCTCACACCTGTCAGATTGGCTAGAATCAAAAAGACAAGATCTAACAAGTGTTCACAAAGATGTGGAGAAAAGGGAACCTTCGTGCACTGTTGGTGGGAATGCAAATTGGCGCGGCCCACTATGAAAAACATGGAGTTTCCTCAAAAAATTAAAAATAGAACTACCATGTGATCCAGTTATTCCTCTATGAGGTATTTACCTGGAGAAAATAAAAACACAAATTTCAAAAGATATATGCGCCCCTATGTTTACTGCAGCACTATTTACAATAGTTTAGATATGAAAGCAACCCAAGTGTCCAACAATAGGTTAATGGATGAAGATGTGGCATATATACACAATGGCATATTACTCAAATATTAAAAAAAAATGAGATCTTGCATCTGTGACAACAAGAGTGGCCCTCGTGGGAATCAGACTAGGTGAAGTAAGTCAGATGAAGAAACACAAATACCATTTGATTTCATTTATATGTAGAATCTAAAAACCAAACAAATGAAAAAAACTAACAAAAATACAGACTCTTAAATACAGAGAACAAACTGGTGGTTGCCTGAGGGGAGTTTGGTTGGAGGGGATGAGTGAAATGTGAAAGGGATTAAAAGGTATAAACTTCCAGTTATAAAATATATAAGTCACAAAGATGAAATGTATAGCATAGGGAATATAGTAATAAAAAGGTTTCATTCTGAAAGCTCATTTCATGTTCTTATGGTATATAATAAATGACATACCTGCCCCATGCTGCCTCATTTGTAGATGCTTTATTAACTGGAACACAGGAAGAGTCAATGACAGTTGATCTGTTCATCTTGTAGCAAAAACCACAGTCTGGATCCAGCATACATTCATTACAGTAACTGTAAAATAAAATGAAAAAGCTTGAAATACTGTGAGAATTACCAAAATGTGACAAATAGCATGTTAGAGACAATTGGTATTCTTCTACATTTTTGACTGTACTTTGCAGGAAGCTTGGGGCCACGTGACTCGTCTTAGCCACGGCAAAGTGACGTGTGCTGAGGCTCGTGAGAGCTGGCAAGTCTCCTCCATCTGTCCCTCCCCTGGCTGCAGCAACTTTGGAAGCCACTTAGAGGTGGAGGAAGCTTGGATCTGAGACACTGGGTGTAAAAGAACTCCAACTGTCCCTCAGGAAATAAACTTTTGCTTTTCTAAGCCACTGAAATTTGTTGCCAAAGCATCATGGACTGGCCCAATTTGACCCAGCTGATTGGTTCCAAAATGTACCAAAGCATTTATTTCTCGTCTCTATTATGTACCATATCTTTTAAAAATGGAAAATATATTTCCCAATATATATACTGAAATAGAAAATAAAAAGAGTGAAAACAATATAAAGGAAAAAGTTAAAAAAACACCACACCAATAATGGTCCCTTGTTAATGTCTTGGTAGATGTCTGTACTTTTAACAAACCTACACTGAATATCAAGTGTGTGTTATGCTTAACTTAAAATAAGCTGGTATAGGAATAAAAGGCTAACTTTTCTCTAAGTTAATTACATCTACTGGTTGCATCACTGAGCCATAATCAATTAATCACTGCTCACCTAACAGCAGTATCCTAACTGCAGAAAATCCTAAAGAGGCAAAATCCTTTAGAGGGGAAGATTTTCCAACCCAAGTCTGCAAAGTACTTGTAAATGTGTTTTCTTGCTGTCAAACTCGTTTGCCAGACAATTCTGGAGTATGTCCTGCGTGGCAGGCACACACAGGCACTGGAGACACTCAGATGAATAAAACAAAGTCCCCACTCCTTGGTAAATAAAAGGCAAGGACAGGAACAGATAGACAAATAAATAATGGCAGTGTAATAGAAATTAGTGTGAATGACTCTAAGGACTGAATCCTGTTCATTTGTCTGTTAAGCACTGGAGATAATGTGAGAGGAGATATTTGAGGTAGATCATAAAAGAAATTTACTAGGCAAAGAAGTAGAGAGAAGAGCATTTAAGAGGACTGCTTATTTTACAATTAAAGATCAGTCAGTACAGACTTTTTTTACCGTGTATGAGTAATTATACTACTGGGTGCCAGGTAAGAACTACGGCAAGTTATTCAGAAAAGATGTGAATTCTCAAATTCAAAATACTTCTTTGACTAATTAAGCTAAATGGAAAAACAACAGCATTGTTTAAAAACAAGATTATCATTTCAGCCTCCTTCTGTAAACTTTTCAGTTTGCAAACAGCCATCCCTAATTTTAAATGAGATTTCAGACTCCTTCAGGCATAGCTTGGAAGTACTGAAGATTTGGTTCTAGGATACTGATGAAAAAGTTTGAAATATCTTGAGAATTACCAAAATGTAACAAATACAAAGGGAGCAAATGCTGCTGGAAAAATAGTGCCGACAGACCTGCTTAATGTGGGGTTGCCACAAAACTTCAATTTGTAAAAAACACAATATTCTGTGAAATTCAATAAAGCAAAAACTCATGAAAGTAAGCTAGGCCAGTACTAAAAGCAAGGAAAAAAAAGGCCTTTCAAAGCCCACTGAAAGGTCAACATAACTTTAGGAAGGTGATACAGCACTATAAATATAAAAGTGTCCACACTTGTGATAGACTAAACAGAACAACAGGTAGCATTCGAAGTACTCTGGGCTTCTGGCCTTCATAGCTAGAAGGCTGATTACGAAAGGATGGTAATTCCTACTAGTATTTGGTTGGTTGATTCCACCCAGGTAAAGTAGAATCTAACAACCCTGATTGTTCCAATGGCTTTAAATGATAGTTATTTGGGAAAGGTCAACTCATCCAATTGTAGAGAAATGACTCTACTTTATTTCTTTAAACATAATTCCTGTAACAGGCCAAAGAAAGTAATGATAAAGGTTAACAGTTACCAAAAACCTACTACATGTGCATGTCAGACATACAAGATGTTCATTCATGACACTTTACCTCCTCCATCTGACTCTCCGTTCAAGCTTCTGACCCTGACCACAACCTACTGTTCTTCCAGCTTGCTGATAAATGATTCTCGCTCTGCCATGGTGATTCATTCAGTACAAGTATTTTCCACTTATGTGCCAGCCACTATTCTGAGGGCTGAGGCACATTAGTAAACAAAACAGATTCCCTACCCTTGAGGAGCTGGTTTGCCTATGTGATCTCCAGTTAATTGACCCCTCTACTTGCTCCCTATTCATTAGCTTTTTACTTTTAGGTCCATCCTTCTCTAGCTTATTGACCATCCTAATTTTCCCTGCCCATTTATCTTTCCATCTCGCCTGACTAAGCAACATCCTAAATTTCCCTGCCCATATCTTTCTATCTCCGCTGACAAGGAAAAATCCTGGCCATATATGAGTGCGAACATTTGCCTTTTCTGTGCCTTCCCCAGTATACTCAAGTGCAGCTGAGGGCATCACACAACAGGGTAGATCAGTAGTTCCTCTCTAATACACTGCTGCCAGCCTCAAAAGGATCCTCAATGGCCTGACATTCTTAATAATTCCCTCTAGTCAATTCCATCCATACAAGGACTTTTTCAACCATACGACACAAGGAGTATTCTTCAAATCTCCAAAGCTCTATGCCTTTTTGTCACTTCATATCCAGCTTCACAAAGAAAACAGATGAAAATGGTAAAGATGGGAACTTTATACACTTACAGCAAACACAGAAACTATCCTACTTTCCCTCTGCTGCCATTACAGAGAAATTGTTTTTCCCCTCTATCTGGGCTTTATTTCTATTCCATCTCCTTAGCCCATTTCAGACCCTTTTGATTACTGTTCCTTTTTCTTACACGTCTACTGTCTTAAGATGGAAGATTAGCTTTTTGATTTGACAGCTTTCTTCTTTCTTAATGTAGGAAGTTATAGCTATGAATTTCATTCTGAACACTGCATCCCATATTTGGTATGTTTGGTCTTCATTTTCGTTCATTTCAAAGAATTTTCTAATGTCCCTTGTGACTTCTTTGACCCACCAGATTAAGAAGTATTATTTAATTTTCACATCTTGGTGAATTCCCCAAATTTCTTTCTGTTAGTGATTTCTAATTTCTTTTAAAATTGTTTTAATGTTTATTTTTGAGACAGACTGTAGGTAGGGAAGGGGTAGAGAGAGAGGGAGACACAAAATCTGAGGCCGGCTCCAGGCTCTGGGCTGTTAGCACAGAACCTGACATGGGGCTCAAACCCACGAACTGTGAGATCATGACCTGAGCCAAAGTTGCATGCTCAACTGACTGAGCCACTCATGCACCCCTCCAATTTCACTCCAATGCTAATGGAAAATATACTCAGATGATTTCATATTTTTAAAATTTATTGAGGCTTGTTTTCTGGCCTGGCATGTGATCTATCCTGGAGAATGTTCCTTGTGCACTTAAGGAGTGTATATTCTGTTGGTAGTGGAGTTTTCTCTAAATGTTCGATCTGGATGGTTTGTAGTCAATAAGCTAATCTTGAAGCACCTTAGCCCCCTGTTTTCTAACAGTATGCACTTCTACTTAACTCTGCCCACATACTGGAAATTGTCATAATCTAGAGGTCAGCAAACTACAGTCCTTGAGACAAATGAGACCACTACCACCACCTGTTTTTGCAAATAAAGTTTTACTAGAACACAGCCATGCCCATTTGTTTGCTTACTGTCTATGATGGCTCTCAAGCTTCAACAGCAGAGCCAAGAATCCATGTGGCCTGCAAAGCCACAAAACACCAACTCTCCTCTGACCCCAAACCTATCCCCCCCACACCCCCCACATCTCTTAGAAGATGGCCTTGCCTGGCTTGAAGTGAAAACTGAAGGGATGAGACAGGAACATTCTCAGCTTTAAATCCAGACATAACAAAGATCTCGACAGCCAGGTCTATCTTCACCTCTTTTCTTCCAGGCTCTGCAAAAGGTCATCCCTCCACCAGGGCTTTTCATCTCGATCTCTTCACCAGCATGAACACCCTGTTCCATTGGTTATTTTCTTCTCTTTCTACTTTCCAACCTCTTCTAGAATACACCACAGTTAATGTGCAGCCCTTCCCTTGTTGAGAAAAACTCGAGAAGCTGTCCTCTCTACTCTCCATACTTGTCCTCCATACTGGTTCATGTGGGTCAATCAGGGAAAAGAGGCCAAATATTAAACAGTATTCCATTTCCTTGCCACGACAGACAGTCATCTGGACTTAGAGACACTCAGGCTTCCAGAAGCAAGATAAAATTCCCTACCACTCCCTCATTCTTGACCTGCATTTTTTTCATCATATAGGCTATTTTATGGCAAAAAATTCTCCCAAATGTAACAATATTTCTATCTTTAACATGACATTTAGAAGGTGACACGAAACTTTAAATATCCTGAGGAATCTGCTAATTGAACTTTTAGAGAGCATGTATCATAACTGTGGCTCTAACAAATGGCATGAAAAGAGAATAACATCTATTTTTTAATTCACAATTTATTCTGTAAGGCTTTCTTGAACATGACCTGATGAATTTACGTCATGTTTTATACATATAAAAGCTGAGAACTTAAATATATTGGTGCTAGATCCATGCTCCTAAGAATACTCTAAACACAGATGAAAACATTTTTGTGTGAAAAGCAAACTGGCAAATTAGGCCCCACTTATCTTCTTTCACACTGTGGACTGGAGTGAGTCCTAAATTCTGGACTTCAAGTTTTCCATCTCAAGAGCATATGATCTCTAAGAAACTACCCAGCTGCAAGATTCTACATGAAAGAAAATGAAATACATATATGCTAACTCTTAATTCACACAAACTTTAACAGTTTAAAACAGATCACAATGCTGTGACATCTAACAAATATTTACTCTTGCATGCTGATTTCAAGGACAAGAATTATAAGTGTGCCCTACTTTAAGATGCTCTAGGGGCGCCTGGGTGGCTCGGTCAGTTAAGCGGCTGACTTCGGCTCAGGTCATCATCTGGCGGTCCGTGAGTTCGAGCCCCGCGTCAGGCTCTGTGCTGACTACTCAGAGCCTGGGGCCTGTTTCAGATTCTGTGTCTCCCTCTCTCTCTGCCCCTCCCCTGTTCATGCTCTGTCTGTCTCTGTCTCAAAAATAAATAAACGTTAAAAAAAAATTAAAAAAAAAGATGCTCTAGATTTACAAGAGAAATGAACTAAGAAGGTATTTGCAAAAGGACTGTGCTTTATAAAAGGAATTGCCAAATGAATTAAACAAAATGGGGATTCCTCCCTACTGATACACACTATTTTACAAATCAATATGTAGTACAGTTGATGAAGAGATGGCCCACTTCCGTGCACTGTGCACATCTCCATCATAGAACTCCAATGTTCTTTACCGACTGGTTTACAAATAGACTGTGAAGACTGTATCCCAAGGGAAAAAAGACCATGTTATTATCAACTCTTATCTGCTACACCCCATTGTAGGCTGGTTCCTCAATACATGTATATTGAATAAATCAGCATGACAACTCTATAAATCAAGGCATTACTGTAGGTTCATTAGCCTGTTCTGGCCATTTATGGAGAATAATTTGGGGAGGGGTGGGTGGAGTGAAGTGAATATCTGAGTCATGATGAGAATGAAATAAAAAGAAGGTAAACCTAATTGCTAGAGGATACCTTAAGCTGAGCTCGGCTTTTAAACTGCCAGAGGCTAAAGCTGACATTTGCAAACATTCAGGCCACAACCCAAATGAAATTGGTTAGTAAATTTGATAACTCACTTTCAGAAACACCAGCTAGAAGGGCTAATTTCCTTGAAGCCTAAAGAGCCACAGTAAGAGAGGGCCCTCTTTTATTTTATTTTTATTATTTTTTTAATATGAAATTTATTGTCAAATTGGTTTCCATACAACACCCAGTGCTCATCCCAACAGGTGCCGAGAGGGCCCTCTTTTAAATCACATCCTGCAAAATTTCTTAATAGGACATTATGATATTTGGAGACAATGTGTGGTAAATAAACGTGCCTAGAATTCATGCTATTGTTCTTGGCTGTGGATACTTTCACCTGGGGAAGTTATACGATGGCCAATGATGTTCTTCTTCTAGAAACTGCTAGGGGAACTGAATGCAGAGCATATTAGACATTCCAACAACACATGGGAAAATATATAATCTAGATAATAATTACAATTGGAACCAAACAGTTCATTACTTGATAGTTGAAGAGAAGAAAGATTTACGCTTGCAATCTCTGACGTTTTTAGAAAGGGAGAAAAATAAGTGTTCACTTATTTAGAACAAAACTTGTTCTGAAACTTTAAAATGTTTCCAATTAAAGTAAAAAAAAAAAAAGAGCAGGATAAAAGCTTAGTGTCTAAAGGAGAGAAAGGATGGCCTATTTTCATTTAATCAAGTGTTTACATGTTTCATATGGCGCCAGGGTCTCAACCAAAGGTGCCCTTTCCTCTCTCCTCAGCAAATCTTTAAAAAATTGATTTGGGTTAATTCAGAACATTTTTAGTTTCTACTCTGTGAAGTCAAGTGTGAACTCAGCCCTCTAGAGAATGGTCCATTTGTTTTTAAGTATGTGTCATTAAGCCCAATGAGATGGAGCATTAAGAACAGTGTTTGGTCTTAAAATGCCTCTCGCTGGCGTGGCCTAACTTTCAGACAATCGGCAATGGCAACTGCAGCTGTTACGGTAATCTGCTGGTACAGGCCCACTTCCACTCTCTGTGGGAAACTGTGTTCATTCGCTTGTTCCTCGTGCATGAATTTAACACCCTACTTTGTGCACTAATGCCACTATGTGCCCCATGACAACTACTCTAGACTTTCCCTACCATCCCCTTCTCACTGTTTACTGCCCTGCTGCTTTCAGCAGGTAACTTGGAACCAAATTGACCAGAGACTACCCTAACTGGGAGGTGAGGGGACAACAACCTGCCTTGCTTGTAGCCCTCTGCACGACTGGGTTTCCCCATGAACACTACAAAGAGAACTCTAGGACACCTGCCTTCTTTCTTGGCCACAGTGTGGATGTCAGGTGACCCCTCTGTCTTATTTGGACTGTGTAAGTAGGGAACTTGTGTGAATGTGAAAAAAAAAAAAGTGCTGGAGGACTTAAGTAAATGGTTGTAAATGAATTTAAAAAAGCTGGGGACCTACTGGCACTGACTTCATGAGGCAAGTCATGCCTCACCACTCCACTAAAGCTGCTCTCAGAGAGACTGCCAGTGGTCGTCTTGTTGTTAATTCTGGGTGCTTTTCTAGTATTAATTTATTGTTCTGTGGTAAAATTTACCAAAAATGTTTCCCTTTTTCCTGGCATTTCCTTATCCCTTGACACTACTCCCTTTATGTTTCCTCCTTTTCCCAGACTGGTGGTCCTTAGTCTTTTCTTTCTCCTCTTGGTCCTTTCTCCTTTGTATCTGTTCTTGGCAATGGTCCTTCATCACTCCACACTTTTGCGGGGAAGCATCACCCTATGTGACCTTTACTATCGCTGATATGCAAAGACTCTGTGACCTGTTTCTCCAGTTTGTAGCCAGACCCATACTTCCAAATGCCCAATTTTCTGCATGCTTCATAAGTACATCAAACTGAACACACCTAGAGTTTAATCTCTGGGTTTCCTGTCAAACCTAGTGTTCTTTTGTGTCTCACAATTAAAAACCTGAGTGTGATCCAGAACACCCACATTTAAGTAGCCACAAGTCCCTCAAGTCTGTCCTCCAAGTGTGTGCAGTTCCTACACCCTCCATCCTTACCACCTCTCATCTGAACTCTTCTGACAGTCTTCTAACACGTCCTCCTGCCCCCAGCCAAGTTCCACTCCATCTTCTCTACTGTCTGAAATCTCACCTAATCAGATCTCTCCCCTATTTAAATGCTGCAATAGCTTCCCACCGTCTGTACAATGAAGATCAAACTCCTTACTGTGGCACGTTCTACCCCTTCTGATCATGGCAACCTTTTCTTGCTATTTCTCCCCACGTGCCATGGGCCAGTCCACAAGAAATGCAGGGTCAGAGTAGGACATGCTCTTATGCTTTTCCCATATTATTGTCTCTGTCTAGACTGTTACTTTCCACCTTCATTTTCCTACACACAGGCATCAAGATTCACATTCGGCATCATCTCCTCTGTAAATCTTCTTGACTGTAGCAAAATCAGATCACTATGCTGTCAGAAGATAACAAAAGCCTACTATCGTTACTTCCCATCTCATTATATGTCTAAGGGTTTATAATGTGTTTTCCTTCCTCTACTGCACTGTGACCTACTCAAGGTAGAGATTTTTTTCTGGTACATCTTTTATTCCTAGTGATTTCCATGTTACCTGATACATAAGGGTTCAAGAAATACTTGCTGAATAAGTAAAGTGAAGAATGAGTGTCACTTATATTGACAGCAGATTTAGTAGTTCTCTCTGTAGTTCTATTAGAGAAGTTATACCTTATTCCCCATATCTTGAGCCACAAGGTCACAGGATTGAGCCTTGCATCAAGCTATGAATTGTTCCTTAGAATTCATGGCTTTATGATCAAATCCATACACAAATGGACTTTGGAACACAGTCATATTTCCAAATGTCTGGAACACAGTCTGATTTCTTATCTCTTCCCTTAGAAACTGAGCCTAAGAATATAATAGATTCCTGAGCTAGATGTAAAAAAATGATTCACAGCAGTAAGGCCTGCAGATTAAAAGCAGTCACAGGCTCTGGTTCTTCGATATACTATTAAATAGGGCAAATTCAGCCTATTTGTCAGAGTGGGTTTCATCCCTCGCTTCTTTCCTTCCTTTTTAACATTTACTGGTACTTCAGGCCCTACTTTCATGTGACTGTCTAATATTTTATGAATTTTTGGACTGGATTTCCCATCTTATCGCAGAAAAGTGCACAATAAACTCTCTATAGGGGTGGTAAAAAGAAGAGAGCTCTATTTGCCAAGACTGTCACCTTCAATAGGGCTAAGTATTTTCCTATTCTACTATAGGAACCTTTGGTCAACATAGTTGAAAACACAAATCTCAACTGTAGCTTTGCGAATATAAAATGACATGTATATGCATGTTTGTAAATGTACATGTATTAGATAAATGTGTGTAGTATATGAAAAACCATACAAAGACATTTATATACAACTTTTTCAGTAAATACATTGAGAATAAAAACACAGTTTTTTTATGTTTATTTTTTTTTTTTGAGAGAGAGAGAGAGCAAGTGGGGAGGGGCAGAGAGAAAGGGAGACACAGAATCTGAAGCAGGCTCCAGGCCCTAACCTCTCAGCACAGAGCCTGATGTGGGGCTTGAACCGCTAACTGCGAGATCATGACTTGAGCCGAAGTTGGACCCTCAACCAACTGAGCCACCCCGGTGCCCCCACAGTTTTATTTTGTATTTTATTTATCATCACCGCCATTTGAAAACTCTTTTAATATAAGCCTTATTTTATGTCTTTGTGATCATATTTGTATAAGCACTGATGGGTCCCTAAAAAGTTGTGTAATACACACTCCTACTGCAATATACATTTCACTAGTCACACTTACCTGATGGGAGCTGCTGATTTCTGCATTGTGCTCCTAACACTACCTGTTTTACTTATTAAGAACTTGCTGATATTTCAAGGCATATGGTGGGTAGAGGGCTCCTCATTAACCTTGCAATTTGGATCATAGTGACAACTACAAGAGCACTAAACTGAGGGATAATTTCTTTTATTTTATTTATTTATTTATTTTTTAATTTTTAAATTTTTTTAACGTTTATTTATTTTTGAGACAGAGAGAGACAGAGCATGAACGGGGGAGGGTCAGAGAGAGGGAGACACAGAATCTGAAACAGGCTCCAGGCTCCGAGCTGTCAGCACAGAGCCCGACGCGGGGCTCGAACTCACTGACCGCGAGATCATGACCTGAGCTGAAGTCGGCCGCTCAACCGACTGAGCCACCCAGGCGCCCCAGGGATAATTTCTTTTAATTAGCATTGTACTATTCCTATTTGTTATTAAAACATTTTTTTAGACAGAGAGCACATGATTCGGGGATAGGGAAAGAGGGAGAGAAAGAAGGAGGGAGGGAAGGGGTGGTAAAAGGAGGAAGGGAGGGAAGGGGGAGGGAAAGGAGAGAGGGAGGGGTGAGGGGGAGAGAGAGAAAGAGAGAGAGAGAGAGAAAGAGAGAGAGAAAGAGAGAAAGAGAGAGAAAGAGAGAGAGAGAGAGAGAGAGAGAGAGAGAGAGAGAGAGAATCTCAAGCAAGCCCTTTGTTCAGCACAGAGCCTGATGTAGGCTAAATCCCATGACCTTGGACTCATGACCTGAGCCCAAATCAGGAATTGGATGCTCAACAGACTGAGCCACCCAGGTGCCCAGCATTGTACTATTTTTAAATATAATAGTAAAATTCTTAATTCTGAGCATCTCAAAAATACCTTTCCAGCCATAGAAACCATGGTCATACATATTCTCTCTTCTGAAACTTTTTAGAATTAGAAAATGAAAATTTATTAAAAAAAAAATTTTTTAACGTTTATTTATTTTTGAGACAGAGAGACAGAGCATGAACGGGGGAGGGTCAGAGAGAGGGAGACACAGAATCTGAAGCAGGCTCCAGGCTCTGAGCTGTCAGCACAGAGACCGACGTGGGGCTCGAACTCACAAACCACGAGATCATGACCTGAGCCGAAGTCAACCGCTCAACCGACTGAGCCACCCAGGCGCCCCAGAAAAATGAAAATTTAAAAGCAAGTAAAGGCATCCCTTTTGGAAAATATAACATTCCTTGATTTCTCTTTTTGCTATTTCATTATTGGTGTATAGAAATGCAACAGATTTCTGTACATTGATTTTATATCCTGTACTCAAACAATCTACACATTTATTTATTTTAAATGTTTATTTATTTTTGAGAGAGAGAGAGAGACAGAATTCGAGTGGTTAGGGGCAGAGATAGAGGGAGACACAGAATCTGAAGCAGGCTCCAGGCTCTGAGCTGTAAGCACAGAGCCCATGTGAGATCATGACCTGAGCTTAAGTCGGACGCTTAACTGACTGAGCCACCCAAGTGCCCCACAATATACACATTTAATGCAATCCCTATCAAAATACCACCAGCATTTCACAGAGCTAGAACAATTTTAAAATTTGTATGGAACCCCAAAAAACCCTGAATAACCAAAGTAATCTTTAAAAAGAAAAGCAAAGCTGGAGGCATCACAATCCTGGACGTCAAGCTATATTACAAAGCTGTAGTCATCAAGACAGTATGCTACTAACACAAAAAATAGACATGTAGATCAACATAACAGGGGAAACACAGAAATGGACCCACAACACTATGGTCAACTAATCTTTGACAATGCAAGAAAGAATATCCAATGGAAAAAAGTCTCTTCAACAAAAGTGTTGGGAAGACTGGATAGCAATGTGCAGAAGAATGAAACTGGACCCTTTCTTACACCATACACACAAATAAGTACAAAATGGATAAAAGACCTAAACTGAGACAGGAAACCATAAAAATCCTGGAACAGAACACAGGCAGCAACCTCTTTAACACTGGCTATAGCAACTTCTTACCAGACATGTTTCTGCAGGCAAGGGAAATAAAAGTAAAAATGAACTACTGGGAGGTCATTAAGATAAAAGCTTCTGCACAGTGAAGGAACAGTCAACAAAACTAAAAGGCAACCTTCAGAATGGGAAGAGATATCTGCAAATGACGTATGTGATAAAGGATTAGCATCCAAAAGCTAGAAAGAACATATCAAACTTATCACCCAAAAAACAAATAATCCAGTGAAGAAATGGGCACAAGACAGAAATAGGCATTTTTCTAAAGAAATTCAGATGGCTAACAGACACATGAAAAGATGTTCAACATCACTCATCATCAGGGAAATACAAATCAAAACTACAATGAGATATCACCTCACACCTGTCAGAATGGATAAAATTAACAACAGAAGAAACAACAGATGTTGGTGAGGATGAGGAGAAAGGGGAACCCTCTTACACTGTTGGTAGGAATGCAAACTGGTGCAGCTGCTCTGGACAACAGTATGGAGGTCCCTCAAAAAGTTAAAAACTACCGTATGACCCAGCAATTGTACAACTAGGTATTTATCCAATGAATATAAAACTACTGATTCAAAAGGTCACATGCACCCTGATGTTTATAACTGCATTATCAACAGCAGACAAATTATGGAAAGAGCCCAAATGTCTACCAACTGATGAATGGATAAAGAAGATGTGGTGTGTGTGTGTGCGTGTCTGTGTGTACATGTACATGTATGTACATATATGTACTAACACATATATGTATATACATGCACACACACACAATGGAATATTACTCAGCCATCACAAAGAATGAAATCTTACCATTTGCAACAACATGGAGCTAGAGTGTATTATGTTAAGTGCAATGAGTCAGAGGATTCTGACCATAGGATTTCACTCAAATGAGGAACTTAATACAACAGATGAACATAGGGGAAAGAAAAAAAAAAGGAGGAGGTAAACTATAAAAAACGCTCTTAACTATAGAGAACTAAGGATTGCTGGAGGGGAGTGGGTGGGGGGATGGGCTAAATGGGTGATGGGTATTAAGGGGGGTACTTGACATGAAGAGCACTGGGTGTTATATGTAAGTGATGAGTCATTAATTCTACTCCTGAAACAAATATTATACTATATGTTAACTAACTAGAATTTAAATAAAAACTTGAAACATAAAAAAAAGACAATTTGTAACATACAAAAACTATTGAATTGTACAATTTAAATGAGTTAATTGTATGGTATGTAAATTACATCTCAATAAAGTTGGTTTAAAAAAAAACTTAAAAGGGGCGTCTGGGTGCTCAGTTGGTTGAGTGCCTGACTTCAGCTCAGGTCATGATCTTGTGGTCTGTGGGTTCAAGCCCCATGTTGGGCTCTGTGCTGACAGTTAGCGCCTGGAGCCTCCTTTGGATTCTGTGTCTCCTTCTCTCTCTGCCCCCACCCCTCCACTCTCGGTCTCTCTCTCAAAAATAAACATTAAGAAAAATTTAAAAAAACTTAAAAAATAGAAGAAATAACATTCTTTTGTTTAGCATATAAAATATACATTAAGTACTCAAAAAAGCAAGGTATCTGTTACTGAGAGATTTTATATTCAGTATCCATGAAGACCAAACACTCGTATAAACACATTTGGATTCTGTCATGTACCCAGTTTTCGGTGGTGTTTCAAGTGCACTACGGTTCCCCCTTGTCTGTGGTTTCACATGCTGCGGTTTCAATTACCTGCCATCAATCATGGCCTGGAAACAGATGATCCTCCTTCTGATGTATGGTCAGAAGCTCAACAGTAGCCTAATGCTGTATCACAATGCCAATGGCATTCACCTCATGCTGTCTCATCACACAGGCATTTCATGTTATATCATCACAAGAAGGGGAAGTATGGTGCAATAAGGTATTTTGAGAGAAACACCACATTCATGTAACTTTTATTACAATGTACTGTTATAACTGTTCTGTTTTATTATCAGTAATTGTTCATCTCTTACTGTGCTGTCTATATAAGAAAATAGACATAGTACACATAGAATACAGTACTATCTGCAGTTTCAGCCACCCTCTGTGGGTCTTGGAACACATCCACAGTGGAAAGGGGGGAGACTAATGAACCGAGATAGGCATGGGAGGTATAAACTCAGTTCTGGGTGTGAGTCTGATGGATTTTGGAAATTACATTCTTTCTTCATTTGACAGGTTAAAATGAAGGAAAACTTTACTTATTTTCTTATGTAGTTAATTTTTCCTTGAAATATTATGGGGAGACTTCATCAAAATAAGCTTTAGAAATACCTCTCAGAACAATGGAATTGAAAGGCTATGTTAATTGTTCTTTTTTCTTTTCTTTTAAATAAAATATGGTTAGCATACAATATTCTATTATCCTGAGATAGATTCCACTTCACTTGATGAATATGATCCTTTTAAATGTTATTTTAAAATCTGATTTGCTAATATTTTGTTAAGGATTTTTACATCTATGTTTATGGGTAACACTGGCCCGTAGTTTGTTTTGTTTTGTAGTGTGTCTGCGTTGGTATCACCATGATACTGGTTTCAAAAAATGAGTTTGGAAGTGTTCCTTCCTCTTCAATTTTTTTGGAATGACTTGAGGACGACAGGTATTCACTATTAAAAAAAATTTTTAACACTTATTTTTTATTGAGAGACAGAGCATGAGCATGGGAGGGGCAGAGAGAGGAGGAGACACAGAATCTGAAGCAGCCTCCAGGCTGTCAGCACAGAACCCTACGTGGGGCTCAAATTCACAAACCGTGAGATCATGACCTGAGCTGAAGTCGGATGTTTAACCAACTAAGCCACCCAGGTGCTCCAGGTATTAACTCTTTAAATGTTCAGTAGAAATCACCTGTGAAGCCACTGGACGTGACTTTAGTTTGTTGGGAGGCTTTAAAATACTGAATCAATTTTACTACTAGTAATTGGCGTGTTCATGTTTTCTATGTTTTCATGATTCAATCTTGCAAGATTGTATATTTTTACAAATTTACCCATTTCTTTGAGGTTGTCTAATTTGTTGGTATATAATTGTTTATAAATTATTAGGATTCTTTGCATTTCTGTGGCATTAGTTGCAATTTCTCCTCTTTGATTTCTGATTTTATTTATTTAAACCTTCTCTTTTTTTCTTGAGGAATATGGATAAAGGTTTATTGATTTTGTTTATCTTTTCAAAGAATCAGTGCTTAGTTTTGTTGATCTTTTGTTTGTTGTTTTTTAAAGTTTCTATTTTATTTATTTCTACTCTGATCTTTATTTCCCTCCTTCTACTAACTTTGGGCTTTGTTATTTCCAGTTCATTTAGGTGTAAAGTTAGATTGTTTATTGGGAATTTTTCTACTACCCTATGATCCAGTAATTGCACTGCTGGGTATTTACCAAAAAAATACAAAAACAATAACTCAAAGGGATACACACCCCCCCTTATGTTCACTATAGCATTGTTTACAATCACCAAATTATGGAAGCAGCTCAAGTGTCCCTTGATTGATGAATGAATAAAGAAGAGGTGGTATGTATGTGTGTACACACGTACACACACACACACACACACACAGTGGAATATTACTCAGCCATAAAAAGAATGAAATCTTGTCATTTGCAACAACACAGATGGAGCTAGATAGTATAATGCTAAGTGAAATAAGTCAGAAAAGACAAATACCATATGATTTCACTCATATGTGGAATTTAAGAAACGAACAGGGGAAAAGACAGACAGGAAGAGAGAGAGACAAAACTAGAGAACTCTTGGTTATCACAGGGGAGGTAGGTGGGATAGGTGATGGGGATTAAAGAGTACACTTATGATGATGAGCACTGAGTAATGTATAGAATTTTTGAATCACTATATTGTACACCTGAAATTAATAAAGGACTATATGTTAATACTAGAATTAAAAAAATAGTAAAAAAAAAAAAAGGTTGTGCATTCTGCAGGTTTTAGATGAAATGTTCTGTATATATCTATTAAGTCCATTTGGTCTATGTGTTGTTTAAACCCAATGTTTCCTTACTGAGTTTGTCTGCATTATCTATCCATTGATGTAAGTGGGGTATTACAGTCCCCTACTATTACTGTATTATTATCAATTTCTCCCTTTGTGTCTATTTGTTTTATATATTTAGGTGTTCCTATGTTTGCTTGCTGCATAAATATTGACAAATGTTAAATCTTCTCAGAATAATCCTTTTATTATGTACTGTCCTTCTTTGTCTTTTGTTACAAAGTCTGTTTTGTCTAATATGAATATTGCTACTTCAGCTTTCTTTTCATTTCCATTTGCATGGAATATCTTTTTCCATCCGTTCATTTTCAGTCTATGTCTTTGGATCTGAAGTGAGTCTCTTGTAGGCAGCATTTAAATATATGTTGTTTGGGGGGGTTGTTTGTTTTTAAATCCATTCAGCCACCCTATGTCTTTTGATTGGAGGATTTAGTCCATTTACATTTAAAGTAATTCCTGATATTGCGATTTTGTTACTTGTTTTCTTGTTGTTTTTGTAGTTCTTCTCTTTTCCTTTCTTCTCATCTTGTACTCTGCCCCCCCCCCCCCTTTAATTGTTATGTTTGGACTGTCTTCTCTTTATTTTTTGTGTATCTAATGCAGGTTTTGGTTTGCTGTTACCATGAGATTCATATACACTAACATATATATTCAAGTCTATTTTAGGCTGATAGTTGTGCAGGTTCTAAAAGCACTTCACTGCAGGGCACGTGGCTGGCTTGGTTCGTAGTGTATCCAACTCTTGATCTCAGGGTCATGAGTTGAGTTCAAGCCATGGAGCCTACTTAAAAAAATAAATAAATAAAAGCACTACACTTTTACTCTCCCCTACCACATTTTATATTTTTGATGTCATATTTTACACCTTTTATTTTGTGTATCCATCATTTATTTATTGCAGTTACAGCTGATATTTCTATTTTTGTCTTTTAACCTTAACTCTAGCTTAAGAGGCTAATCCACTGCTTTTACTATATATTTGCCTTCACCAGTGAGATTTATTTCTTGAATATATTTTCTTATTTCTAGTTATGGCCTTTTCTCTTGCACTTAAAGAAGGCTCTTTAACATTTCTCCTAAGGCTGGTTTAGTGGTCATAAGCTCCTCTAGATTTTGCTTGTCTGGAAAGCTCTTTTATCTCTCCTTCAATTCTGAATGATAACCTTACTGGCAGAATATTCTTGTTTATAAGTTTTTCCTTTCATCACTTTAAATATATCTTGCTACTTCCTCTGGCTTATAAAGTTCCTGCTGAAAACCCAGTTGATAACTTACGGGGTTTTCCTTCATATGTGACTATTTGTTTTTCTTTTGCTGCCATTAAGATTCTCCATTTTTAACTTTTGCCATTAAAAAAATTTTTTTTTAATGTTTTATTTATTTTTGAGACAGAGAGAGACAGAGCATGAACAGGGGAGGGGCAGAGAGAGAGGGAGACACAGAATCTGAAGCAGGCTCCAGGCTCTGAGCTGTCAGCACAGAGCCCGACATGGGGCTTGAACTCACGGACCGTGAGATCATAACCTGAGCCGAAGTCAGCCACTTAACCAACTGAGCCACCCAAGCGCCCCAACTTTTGCCATTTTAAATGTTATTTATTTATTTTGAGAGAGAGATAAGGTGAGGAAGGGCAGAGGGGGAGGAAGAGAGACAGAATCCCAAGCAGGCTCCATTGCTTGCAGTAGAGAAGCCCAAGGTGGGGCCCGAACTCACCAGCAGTGAGATCATGACCTGAGCCAAAATCAAGTCAGATGCTTAACCAATTGAGCCCCCCAGGCACCCCTAACTTTTGCCATTTTAATTGTATGTCTTGGTGGATCTCTTTGAGTTCAACTTGTTTGGGAACCTCTGGGCTTCCTGAACGTGGATTTCTATTTCCTTTTCAGGTTAGGGAAGTTCTCAGCCACTATTTCTTCACATGAGTTTTCTTCCCCTTTCTCTCTCTTCTCCTCTGGGACACCTATAATATGAATGTTAGTATGCCAGATGTTGCCCCAAAGGTCCATTAACCTATCTTACTTTTAAAAATTCTTTTTTCTTTGTCCTGTTTTGAATGGGTGATTTCCACTACTCTGTTTTCCAGATTGTTGATCCATTCTTCTCTAACATTTCATCTGCTGGTGATTCATTCATAGTGATTCAGAAGTTCCCATTCGGCTTTTCCATTCTTTTCCTAAGCTTGGTGAGCATCTTTGTGACCATTACTTTGAACTCTTTATCAGGTAAGTTACTTACTTCTATTTCATTAGGGTCCCCCCGCCATCCCACCCTCACCCCTATAGGGGGTTTTACCTTGTTCTTTTGTTTGGAACACATTACTATCTCCTCATTTTGTTTGACTTTCTGTGTTTTTATGAGGCAGAACAGTTACCTCTCCCAGTATTGAAAAAGGACTGGTATAGAAATGATACCTGCATAGACTGTGTGTAGTTTGGAAGCTTTGGCAAGCTGCTGGAGCTCAAGTGGGCAAGGGCTAAGGATCTTGGGGCATACCTTTCTGGGATTGCCTTGATGGGAGACAAGGGGAATGAGAATGGGGTAGGGTATCCTGGTATGAACTTTGAAAGGGCTGCCTTGGTGAGACAGTGGGGGCTGGAGTACGTGGGTCCTGAAGTGTGCCATATTGGGGCCACCTTGGTGGGATGGCTGGATCAAGTGTAGGCCAGGGGGCCTGCCAAAGTATACTACCTGGCACTGCCTTGGCAGGATGACTGGAGCTGGTGTGGGCTAGGGGTCTGGGATGCCATTTTAAATGTTATTTATTTACTTTGAGAGAGAGAGAGGGTGAGGAGGGGCAGAGGGGAGGAGAGAGAGAGAATCTCAAGCAGGCTCCATTGCTTGCAGAGGAGAAGCCCAAGGTGGGGCCCAAGGGGAAGTCCTAGCAGGTCAGCTAGAGGGCCTGGACCCTTCTCCTGCATGCTCTTCAAGTTGGAAGGGAAATACAAAAATGGCTCTCACCAGCAATTCTGACCCTAGAGAGAGTTCTAGCACTTCCCCACCCATTTGGTGAATGCTCTACAGTTAGTACATGGATTTTCTTCACTTATAGTCTAGCTGCCTTTTAAATCAGTTTGTGTTTTTCTTTGCTATGCCCCAGAGTGATTAAATCTGCACATGGGCCACTCAGTGATATCCCTCCCTGCTACAGTTTGCAGTGTTGGGGGTATGGCTCCTGTTGTTACTCTGTCTCCATCTCTACAACCTTCTCTGTAAGGTCCCTCTATCGTTTGTTGTGCAGAAGCTGATCGATCAGCCCTTAGTTCTTCAAGAGAAATTGCTCTACATGTAGGTGTGGATTTGGTGTTTCCATGCGAGGAGGTGAATTGAGGGTCTTCCTAACTTCCTCCAATGATGCGGGTTTTTCATATGCAGTATGTAAATTTGTGACTTTTAAAATCAAAAAGACAAATTAATCCAACACACCTGATAAGTAGTTACAAATGATCTATAGATTACAAGTTTGGAAAAGGGAAATCAATTTTTATTCTGAACCTATTAACTTTCACTATTTTAAGTATAACAAACTGAAATTTCAGTATACAGTATCTGCATTCTTTGTGAATGCATGATCACACTGGCTTTAATATATTTTCTTTTTGCGAACACAAAAAATAGGTTGTTTTATCGTAAGCGCTTAATTTTTTTTAAACTATCTGTGCAAACACTTCTTAAAACTGCCTCTCTTTTGTTGTCCCATATTTGTTCATTTGTTTGCTTTGATAATTGATGGTTCTGTTTTTAAGTACTACCCAAGTATCTCCTTATGCACTAAAAAACATAGTGACGTCTGTTTTGCTTTTTTTCATCAAATACTACAACACCTGGCACTAAGCTTATCATACTGTAAGTGCTTCATACAGAGACAACAAAATCAAAAGGACAAATATATTCTGGCGTATATGGATTAGCTTATCAGTTCTTCCATGGTTATTTGTTTCTTTATTTTATAGTAAATGATATGTTTGAATGTCAAGGACAATGCGAGTTTTGCTTCCAGAGTGAGAGAAACAATCAGCTCTCAGAGTCCCAGAATGATGTTTGATTTGAAAACTGTGCTGTGTGATAGAGATGAAATAAGATAGCCCTGCAGTCATCTCCCTGGATATCATCATGTCTTCTGATGTCTGCAACTCCATTTAGTGTACTCAAGTGCTCTTAAAAGTAGACCCTGCCACACTAACAGAATTTTCACCAAATTATAAAGAATTGAAGATGGATGAAACCAATAGGAATCAGTTAAGTGATTTTGAGGATAAGAGGTAAAAATACTCTCTTCATGAAATATTCTCCTTAAGAAAAATATTCAGGTTCTCTTGTATAATTCATCTCCATAACTAGAGGAAGAAACAAGGAAGAGAATGGCTTTCATGGCCTTCATTTTCTCATCTGAATGTACAGATACAGTCTAATTTGTCTAAAGGGTATTTCTTTGTAAGTGCATCTCATCTATAATTGCTTCTCAATTACTTTTTCCATATTTATCTATTTGTGTAACAACACTCATCCAAACAAAATAAAAACTACAACTTAACTTGGATCAATACGTATATTCAAAACTTTGTAGCTCAGATATCTGCTCTAAGGGAACCCAAGGTGGTTGAAATGTTTAAAATATTTTAGAATGATTTTACTTTAACTTAAGCACTTGTTTTTATACCAAAGACATTCTATGATAATCCTTAAAACAGCAGAAAAAAATTTTCTGAGCTGAATAAGTACAGGTAAATGAAATAGGTGAACAAAATTAAAAAAAAAAAAAACAAAAAACTTTAGACTACAACTCACAAAAAAGATTTCTCAGAAAAGGCATCTCAATTTCAGTGAATGAGTGAAAACACAGCAATTTTTAAACCTACTGGCATTTGATCATAAGGAATTATTATTCACTTCCCAAAGGGTATGTGACATACTCTCTGGACAAGAGTATCCCACTGCTTAATTGGTAATTTCAGAATGAATAGTGTAGTGGTTAAGAGCTGTGTTCTTAAAGCCCAGTTCTAGTGTCTGCTAACCCATACGATCTTCTCATGTTCCCTTAACTTCCCTAAGCCTCAGTGTAATCGGCAAAATGGGGAAAAAAACAGCATCTACCTCAGTTTTGCTAAACGATAGAAAAGAGGTTCCATGTAAAGCCCTTAGCACAGTAGCTGACGTAATGATGACTGTAAACAGTGGCTGCCATGACCACTGCTTTTGAATAGATGAACAAAATACTCAAATCATTCATTCTGAACAAACATGACAAAGGACAGCTATCTGACTGGCTTACAAGAACAAAGAAATAAAACAGATGAGAGATTTTAATGATTCATTCTTGCAAAGCTGGAGGTAAGTTACTGAAGACAGCCATTTTTCTTGACCCCTGTAAAGTTAACCTTAAGACTTCTAATCACCATAAAGAGAACTAAACCATGAAAATGGGTAGAACCCTATTTGGCTAATTAATCCATTTTTTCTGCTGTCAAGCAAAACCACTCATAAATATGGTCTCTGTCTCCCTCCCTCCCTCTCTCTCTCTGCTGCTGTAACAAAACATGCTAGTAGTCTATCCCTACATCCATTCTTTGTTTCTTCCTTTGTATGAGAATCTGATTCTTGACTGGGAACACTGTGGCCCCCCTTCCTCTTCCAACTGCGGAATAAAATAATACATTCCCCAGTCTTCATTACAACCAAAAAATGGTCAAGGACTCATTCTGGCTTGTGAGAAGCACTGTGTGGGATTTTCCAGAAGACGTCAAGGGGAGTTGATTCAGCCGGGAAGCATTATTCCTTCTACATTTTTTCCTTCAAGCCCAGAGCTCCTGGAGCCATTTTGGACCATCCTTGTGAACTTGTGAAGAATACTTGTGTAGTAGGTAAAGCAAAAAGACAGGAGCCTGGATCCCTGATGATACTAGGTCTAGTACATTTTCTCCAAACTCCCTACCTTTGAATTTATTTTACATAGGAGTAAAAGAAATTTCTTTCTTGTTTAAGATGGTTATTTTGAGTTCTTCTGTTATATACAGCCAAATACAATTTAATGCTAAAGTATTTTTTCAAAGCTTAAATGCAAATATTTGCTCACTTCTAAATATATTCTGACATATCAGATTCTACTCAAGTCCCCACATTTCTCTAAAAATGTGAAACTTGAGGGGCACCTGGGTGGCTCAGTCAGTTGAGTGTCCGACTTCAGCTCAGGTCATGGTCTCACACTCTGTGAGTTGGAGCCTCACGTTGGGCTCTGTGCTGACAGCTCAGAGCCTGGAGCCCGCTTCGGATTCTGTGTCTCCCCCTCTCTCTGCCCCTCCCCTGCTCATGCTCTGTCTCTCTCTGTCTCAAAAATAAATAAAAACATTAAAAAAATTTTTTTAAAATGTGAAACTTGAGTATGGGTTCAAAGTGTAAATAAAAGCCAATCTAAGATATTGCCAACTCCTGACAAGGGCTTGGTTTCCTTAACAGGTGGCATAGTAATTGGTAAATAGTATTCAGCAATGTAGGTCAAGTGAAAGAATGAAAAGTGGGAAAAAGCCCATAATAGTGTGTGTGCACATGACTGTAAATCAGTAATGCTGATCTTCCCCAGTGCCTCAATTACAATGAGTAGGGCATTTAGTAAGCAAGCTGGTTCTTTCAAGCTACTTGGACACTAGGAAAGGGGACCTAAAAAAATCCCAAGAGTTGATGCCTCACTCTATTAATCTCACTCACCCAAGAACAGCTGAGCCTCTATGGCTGGGGACTACTCTTATTTGTGAAGCTTGAGCTTGGTCATGATGATGGTGAGTGTGCTACCTTACCAGGGTTACTTTTCTTTGTGACTCTGTTTTTGTCAGGTGCTCATAACTATCTATCTTACCTTAGCACTTCTCTGAGTTAGGTGGTAAATTGTTCCTTTGTGACTCTTCCTAACAGGGTAAATGCGCAGTTAAACTTCTTTTTTTAGTGCTCAATTTCTGTTGCTCCAATTTCTCTCTGACAGGATAATTACTAAGTTTCTCTCTCTTGGAGTCTCAGAGATTCATGTCTGAGTTTAGTTTATGTGTAAATTTCTTAGCTTGTTCTAGTGTATGTTCAATTTGCTGCTTTTGTCTTAAGTTGCTTTAGATCTTAAGTTACTTTCAGAATTATATAGCTGTTCCCTTCTTTTTGTTTTCCTGGTTAGATATCAAGTCTCTGTTAAGTTTTTAGAAAAAATATTCTCTCTGGGGGGTATTATTTTTTATTTTCTTTTTGTTATTAGTATATATAATTTTACTTTATTCTTGCAGTTTAAAATCTTTAGATTCTCATGTCTTTCCACTGAGTTTATCAGAACAAAACAGACAAGTGGTGAAAGCTAAATGCAAGAATCTAATCAATTGAAGAGTAAGGATTATCAGTGCAAATCCAGGCTTTACAGGGTACTGCAAAGAACTTGCTGGAGAACCTT
Source organism: Panthera pardus (assembly GCF_024362965.1). NCBI lineage: Eukaryota > Metazoa > Chordata > Mammalia > Carnivora > Felidae > Panthera > Panthera pardus. The sequence continues at coordinate 74,104,465 of NW_026526991.1, read as the reverse complement.
CAATCTGCTGAGGCAGGAATCAGATTGACAGAAAAATATCTTACTGGATTTCCAAATCAGTTTATGTAATTATTGCAGTCACAGAGGGAAACATACAAGTTAACACCACAGTCATGCATACATCAGGTCTCAGTACTTGGTTAGTTTAGTAACAAGTAGAAGTACCTTATGTTAGTTGCTAGGTATTTTTAAGAAAGAAAGCAAAGAGGGGGGAAAAAGAGAAGAAACATACTTTCTGCTTTCAAGTTACAACTTTCTATCTGGGAAGGCAAGCCATAAAAACTGGACATTTAAAAAGCATTAACAAATAACATTATAAGTCATTCCATCACCAAGATCTGACAATAATCTCATCCCTTCACTGTGGGTCTTAGTTTAGGCTCTTAAAACTTTGTTATTTTGCTATTTCTACTTTGCTGCTAGGAAGATCTTTGTAAAATACAAATCTCATAATAACATTCTTACTAATATAGTTTCATATAGATTTTTTTTTTTAAATTTTTTTTTCAATGTTTTTTATTTATTTTTGGGACAGAGAGAGACAGAGCATGAACGGGGGAGGGGCAGAGAGAAAGGGAGACACAGAATCGGAAACAGGCTCCAGGCTCCGAGCCATCAGCCCAGAGCCTGATGCGGGGCTCGAACTCACGGACCGCGAGATCGTGACCTGGCTGAAGTCGGACGCTTAACCGACTGCGCCACCCAGGCGCCCCTCATATAGATTTTTTAATGTGAGTTCAAAATCCTTATTTCTAGTACATATGACTTCTTACAATTTAAGTTCCCAACAGGCTCTTCAGGTATATTCCCTATTTCCTACCTTTGTTTAAAGCCCACTCCACGTTTCCAGAATGGATTGATAGGCATTGTCCATTTTTTGAAATTCAATGCCTGGAAGTGTGAGAGACATCTGCCAACAGAAGAACTACCATAGGAGCCTTCCCTAGGATCTAGGGGCATTGACAGTGTCTTCTTTCCAGAGGCTTCTGCCCCTCTGCCACATGAACTGGAAAGATGACTAGAAAAACCAAGTTCTTCAAATTTGTGAACTGGCCTATGACAGACACCTGGAGTGGGGCTATGGAAAGGGTACTGGGGGGATTGGGGGGTGGGGAGAGTCTCTATCTTCCCCAGACACTACAGCAAAGGCCACTGCTGGGGCAGGGCCTTAGCTGTTCTCTTCTACAAACTCAGATGACTCCCAGCAAAGCTGGGCACGTGTCCATCTGTCTAATGGAAGCAGGAGATGGAGAAGGTGATTGGGTCAGGCCATGGGAAAGGATGCTCACTGACGATAACTGACCCTGACATGCCAGTAAGCTCCCTACGACTGAAACAGGGAGAAAGAGAAAGGGATAGGAGACAGTTTTAGACCCATCAGAATTATAGAATCAGTGTAGCTCTGCTAAGCACACCTAAACATTTTTAAGAACTCTCGGGCCCCGTTCCATGGTGTACACATTTTTAGTGCCAGTGGCTCCCCCTACCCTACCCCACTCTGCTCCCAAATGACAGAGCTTAAATTACTGCTCCTCAGGTCATTTCCAAAAAATTAGATATATAAGGCACATAGTTTAATGAAAGAAAAAAGTGGATTCTGTGAAATTGCGTACTTGAAACTAGAAAATATCCTGTACTTGCAGTTTCTAGAAAATATTAAGCTTCCTCTTGTTTCTGCACACATCCTACTCCCTAATCTGGAATGCTGTCTGCCCAACTTTGGGAAACCTTTCATATTATCCTGAGAGTCAACAGATTTGGCAATGGATAGTTACTGGAACCAAAAAGTTATTATTTTAAAAGATAATTAGACAAATGGCTCTTTAAAATACAGAGTTCCTCTATTGCACATATATGGTTCTCAACAATCTAGGTATTAAGTAAAATAAGGTAGCCTACAGATAATAATAGAATAGATATAAAAAAAGTACAATACTAACTCCTCTTATAATTCTTCTGAAGTTGAACTGAAATAACACTGTCAGTGCATGTAAAAATAAGAGACCACTTTGGTATACACACTGGAATTCTAAGTACAAAGAACAGGAATATTAATTTAGCATGTTCAGATTTCTGAAGTTTATTCTTATCCTATACAGTAAACCAACACCTTCCCCCCCGACACACAATGTGAAAGATGAAAAGAAAATTAACAAAGAATTATAACCGTGTCAACATTAGTACATGCCAATTGCCACTCATTAAGTCTTTGTTGATTCACAGTGCAATATATAACTGTATAGCATATATGAATGAGGATAATACACATCCTTGCCAAATTTGATTACCTTAACCAATATTTGTTGTTTGAATTATTATCTTCAATTTCAAATGTTTATTATTTTACACTAAGCTTTTGTGAAGATATGCATGACAGCTGCATATTAATCACACAAAGACAAAAATGAAAAATCAATAAGTTCAGTATCAGAGTTAATATACAATGTTAAACATTTGTATAAATATTAATCAATTATCATAAAGATTTTTCTTTGCTTTCAAAACTGATAATATTAAAAAATCCTTACAAGTTCTATGAAACAACTTTTATTACTGATTTCCCAAGACTAATCAGCATGGATTTATGATATAAAGGTTAAAATCAAACAAAAGAAAAGTAGTTGAAAAAGTTAAATTCTTATTCTCAACTAGGCTACTGGCAATGACTTTATGACACTGATAAAGTGTAAAAATGAGTGGTGCATTTTTTAAGCCTCTGTGGAAGTTACAGCCTTCATTAATCTACTGACAAGCTGGTCCTAATGTACATCATTTCAAAAAAATTGTTCTAAGATGAAATTACCACGAAACGGACATAATCACCAATGCTAATGACAAAATGTAACAGGTTTCCACAAAACTGGGTAACTATGAAATATGGATGCATGTGGAGAAAACTACCAGTTATACTAGATGTAACAAGTAAAAAGCAGTGGAATGAAAAACAGATTTGTATCATCAAATATCTAATAATATACAATACTCAAGACATGCTAAGCTTTGAGTTTATCACTGCAAATTAAGTACTCCTACACAGTTTAAAGTAAATTTTCAAAGTTTGCCTTCCAAAAATGATAGAATTATCTATTTCACGATGTTGACAATCAGAAAGAATGATATTCCTTACTCTTCTGTTAAAATACAGATTATAGGCAGTTGGATAAAAGCATCTTTCTCCTCTACAAATGCAAATTTCCCTAAGGATATAAATTGATATATTGATTCAATATATCTCTTGTCCCCTGACATCTCAGAACAAGAGAGTATTGACAGATGTTATAGAATCTGTTTTCAATTGCAAGGGATAGTATGGTTTATAAAGGACTACAACACAGGAGTGTGTGGTTTTTGGTACATTAAGGTGCATAAATTGGTTATTAATGATTCTAATACTACTTGTTACAAATTTTATATAAAATAAGTAGCTTGGTAAGTCATGCTTTTTTCATCATTCATTCATTCATTCATTCATATAAGTTAGTTCTTTCATGAGAAATAACTAAGTCCATTGGGAAGTAATAATAATCAGTTTCTGGAACTGTTGGGGGATATTCTGGTCAAAGTTCCCTTTATGCGCCTAAGGCCCTATTAACATGACAGTACAAACTGTGACTATAATCGATTGCTCGAGTAAGCCCAAAATTCACATGCACTTTCCACAGTGCAACAAATAGAACATAAAATGCTATACAATGCCTGTGAAAAATTTGTGTCAAGAAGTTATTGTCCTGTTCAATGTTTCAGTGCTGCTTTAGAGAAAAAAGAGGACTTGTCCAATGAATGTGCCTCAAAGAAGATTAGGGACCAATGGCTGACCACTGCTGCCAATCATTCTCTAGTAGAAGGTAATAAAAAGGGTTAGACTTGGGGCGCCCAGGTGGCTCAGTCGGTTAAGCATCCGACTTCGGCTCAGGTCATGATCTCACAGTTCGTGGGTTTGAGCCCCACGTTGGGCTCTGTGCTGACAGCTCAGAGCCTGGTGCCTACTTCAGATTCTGTGTCTCCTTCTCTGCCCCTCCCCCATTCGTGCTCTGTCTCTATCTTTCAAAAATGAATAAACATTAAAAAATATTTAAAAAGGGTTAGACTGTTTTGTCCACTTGAAGCAACTGCTAAGTTGGATACATAAAGAATGGAGCTGAACTGCAAGCAACTGCCTCGGTGTCTACTGTGCTCCCTCTGTGGGGGTCCAGGGCTATACATTCTTTTTGGAAAATTTGGAAATTTCACCTCACCAGAAGAAGGCTGAACCTGTGTGGGTGGTATCGAAATGTTGTTTGGCATTATTTTGGAAAGAGAACAGTGCTTATACTATGTTGTCTCTACGACTGGTTTCTTGGTCAGTGTCCCAAAACTTCTGACTTCTTTCTTTTAAAAAAGAATCAAAAGGAAGCTTCAGAGGATGAAGGGAGTCATCTCTAATTGTGATAAGGTCCAGAGGCAGGGATTTATAAACCTAGTCCTTAATACCTCTATGCTGGGCATCATTTTCTTTTCATAAATGATTCTCCTAGAAGTCAGTAAGGACTTTGTTCAGGCCACAAAAGCATGGTATTTATCATGGTATACCTTATTTTGCCAAGATCAGAGCTGCTGAAAAGGTGAAATGACTGGCAGTGATTTTAAAGAGTTTTAATGTTAGTTCAATTAAAAGGCACATTAAGTGATGATAAAATTTAATTATGTTGTTGTTTTAACTATTTTCATCATTTGATACTTGATTTTCAGGGAATCATTTTGTTAAATAAAAACTTAGTATTTGAATACCTGGCTGTTAAACGTGTGGAATTTAAAGCCCTTCCCTTTGCTTCTCAGGTAATAGAGACTTAAGAGTTTCTTTAGTTTCTTTAATACTCATAGATGAGTAGTTATAACACATGTTCAGAGAAAGGCCATTAGTCTGACCAAAGGGCGTGGTGGTGGAGAGAACAAGGGGGCCCTGCAACTTACCAGTTCCACCACCCTCAGCAAGTTATATACACTTATCCATAAAATTAAATAATGACAACATCTCTCACTTAGGGAAACTTAAAAGGTAATTGAACTAATATTCATGTGGAATGATGCCTGCATATAGTAAGAATTAAATAACACAGAAACTATTATTATTTGGGGGCACCGGGTGGCTCAGATGGTTGAGTGTCTGACTCTTGATGTCAGCTCAGTTCATGATTCCAGAGTTGTGGGATCAAGCCCTAAGCCGGGCTCTGTGCTAAGCATGGAGGCTGCTTGAGATTCAATCTCTCTCCCCCTTCCTCACCACCCCCCCCAACCAGTCCCTCTCCCCCGCTCACTCTCTAAAATAAAATAAAAATTAAAAAACAAAACTATTATTATTTTAAAATAAAAAGCATGCCTGAAATTATGGTCCATATATTTTCCTAGGTATATATATATTTTTAAATGCAGCTTCTCTTTTATTAGGAAACATTAAAAAAAAAAAAAAAAAAAAAACAACCACGAACAGCCACGCATCTCAGTAACAAAGATTATTGCTTTGTGTTCTCAGGGCTAATAGGTTAAGCAGCTCACACAGACAATTAACTCTCCAAAGGGGTTTTCAGGGATGGGAACTGTGATGGGGAGGAGAGCTTAGGTCCCCAGCCTCAGACCTGGGGTGAGGGACATAGAGGGGGGGCCAACAACAGGTAAGTGGGCCTCAGCCCTGCCATGCCAGCCAGGTCACTCACTGTTCATCAAGTCAGACCCTGAGCCTCTTTTTCCTTTGAAGGGGGCTTGGGGGCTCGGGGATGCCAAGGGGCTCTGGCCATTGGACCATCCTGGTGGGAAACTTCAGTGAGAGAATGTGGGGGTTCCCTGAGAAGACCTTTGCTTTCCCCTGGGGTCCGCCCCTTCCCAAAGTACCCCCTTGATGCCTGCTCATGGGGGGCTCAGAGCAGAAACCATGAAGGCCTGACCTAGGCAGGGAGCAGGGGAGACCTTTGGAGAGTTAATTCCTTTCCAGCAGTGGTTCCGGGCGAGCCCTTCTCTTTCCTCACCCCTTGCCCCCATGCTGGGTTTTTGGGGTGAGCAGGCCCAAGGCCTTGACCCCTGGGGTCACTTAATCCCCAAATGAATATCCATAAAATTGAACTATTCAAACAGTCTACTGTTTGGAGACTATCTAACCAGTCTATTCTCAATCATATCTCCAAAGATACCTTTGTCCTCAAGCTCACTATCATGTAATAACTTCAGACTCTTGTTATTTCTTTCCAGAAGTTTTTGTCCTCGCCTTCAAGAGGCCCTCCAAAATCCATACAGAAAACTGTTTCTGAAGCTCATATTTGATTGTTACTTCCTTGCCCCATGCCATTGAATGGCTCTCATCTATTACACATCTTGATTTAGTATATAAAGCCCTGCCCTTCCTTCCACCTCATCTCCTGACTGGTGTCCCTTTCTCCAGCACTATCAAACTTTAGAATTCCATGAAGAGCTAACCTGTTTGACCTGGGGGCTTTCTCTACTTCCCTGGTCTGAGAAACTCTTACTCACCCTTGGAGAATTAGATCAAGCTCACTCCTATGTGAGGACTTAATACAGGGCCTGTGAACTTGGATGAGAAAAAAAAAAATCACCTCTATTTCATTAGCCTTTCAGTAAAATTTAGCCTTTCCTTCAATTATGAATGTAGGCAATAAACTACGATAATAGAAATCATGTATATTTTCATATCCCATTATAGTAGCTGCAGAAATCTCAAAAACCATTTATATTCACTATGGTTTTGAAACTTTGGTATTAGCTCTGCAGCCAGATCTATTACTCAATGTTAGTGAGGAACTACACACATCACTATGTTAACAAATTTATTTAGCAAAATACTTTGGCAACTGTATTTCAATATACTTGATTTCCTTTGTACTCTTATATAATTGATTTTACGCGGCTGGAAACATTACTCTAAGAAGGCATCTAGAATAATGTTAAGGTTAAGAACCGTGTGAAGCCTTCTACAACAGCCCTAGGAGAAGTGAATTATGCAAGGACAGGCTCTGCTACATCTGTCAGCCTTTACCACCACTACTTTGAAGTTATTTATTCGCATCTTTCTCCCTTCTAGCTTTGAATGTGGAGTAAGGCTTCCTTTTTTCCTTTTAATCTCAATATCCCCTGACCTACTGCCACTCTCAAAAATGTTTATTAAACAATGAACTGATTCCAAAAGTATATAAATATTTTTTTCTGAAGTGTGGTATTCTTTGATTTGCTAAAGTGTATGAAATCATGCAATGATCAATTGCTGGATGTCTGCTTTCTAAAACCAGGCTGCTTAGGATACAAGATTTCATTTTTCTAGTCTTCCAGTGTATTCACCATATAACCTTGATGTTATAGTCCAAGAGGCATGTGTCATACTATCTTGTTTCACTATTTACTCATTAGTATTAGGATAACACTCTCTTGTTATTACCAAGAAACTGTCAAAAACTCACTGAAGCATTGCCTGACCAAGTACGTGACTTGTTGTGTGCCCAGAGATCATCCCATCTCAACTGCTGTGTCTGTTGGCATGCCTACAAATGAATCACTAAACATGCTGTAGACAGGATTGGGAGAGACAAAGGCTTGGAAGCTTCCTACATTAACAACTATTTTATAGCGACAAAGTGTTACCAAATTTTCTCCCAAATATACCTAACTTCCAGGATTATGAAACTATACATAAAACTTCCTTTAGTCAGTGTCACCTACCTTCTTCCAACTCCAGCCAGCCAGCCAACCCCTCTCTTGGCCAGCCAGCCAGCCAGCCAAGCAACCAACCAAACAACCACCTGGTTAACCAAAATAGTTTCTGAAGTTACATTCACTAAAAAGAGTCTTTTAACCAGATTGTTATGCTTTGTATTAAAAAATAAAATAGGGGCGCCTGGGTGGCTGAGTCAGTTAAGTGGCTGGCTCTTGGCTTTGACTCAGGTCATGGTCTCACAGTTCATGAGTTCAAGCCCCGTGTCAGGCTCTGCGCTGACAGTACAGAGCCTGCTTGAGATTCTCTCTCTCCCTTTCTCTCTCTGCCTCTTCCCTGCTTGTGCACATGCTCTCTCTCAAAATAAATAAGCTTAAAAAACAAAATAAAAGAATGGCCCACTGCAAAAGGTATTTCCCTACCTCACATAAAGGGAAAACATAGATAGTAGGGTATATGTAACATGCTTTTACACTGTGATGGAAATGCTGCAATTCAACAAACCAGAATGTTTAAATGTTAACCCCTGAACTGTTTTCATCACTCGTTCAATATCATAATCTATAAGAAGGTGATCTTATTTTATTTAAACTTAATTGGAGAATAGTTAAGTTTTTTGGAAACTCCATTTAGTACTCATTTTATTTGCAGTGCCCTTGGCCTTTATTATAGGGAAATACCCCAGTGGTTATGGCTGTAGTCTATTGTTGTCACAGTACTCGATGGTGCATTCCTTTTGTTTACCCAGAACAAAGTAGGGATGATAATCTAAGGTAGGTTGGCTTGAAATGTGAACAGAACTCTTCCACGTTGATTTTATTTATTCATTACAATGACCAGAGCTCTTGAATGAGACAAAGGGTCCTTATGGGTTATCAGAGATACATGTTTTTCCCTTTACCTTTTTCTGTTACTTCAAACCTAAATGGACAAGTTCAGAAGAGCTTTTCTCAAAGAGTCTTCTGAATTCCAGAAGGAATGAAAATAGAAGAATAGAAGTGACAGCAAATACAAAGTACTGTTCTTACTACGTTACTGCTATATTTAATAGGCAAGTACGAGGAAGTCTGCAGACCTACACCCCTGGAACATTGTTTCCGAGAGGTGGATGAGAGTCAAGTTTCAGATCCCTGGGCTCCTCTCACCTGAGTATGATTCTAACTGTGTGTAAAGCTTTTGTCCTTGCATGTCATCTACCTGAGCACCCAGCCCTGTCACTCCCCTCCAACCTACTGAGTCTCTATGTCTTCATAGTCAGTGTCAACCCTGCATTACTTCCTGCCTAGGCTACTGAGCTCTTTTACTTCATTTCCCTCTAGCCCCCTTGGGTCCTTCTCTATCAGTTATCTACTCTGCAGCCAGAGCGAGCTTTTAAAAACACAAATCAGATTATTTCACCTCAATACCCTTCAAAGACATCTCAGTAATCTAACATAATATTCTGAATTCTCATGGTTTACGAGGCCCCAGAACAGTCTGTCACTGGCCTGCCATCCAGTCTATCTCTGGGCCATTCTACTGCTGACCTGCTATGCCTCACCTCCCTGGTACACTCCTTGAAGAAGCCCTCCCAGGGGAGGACCTGTCCCCATGATGCTCCTTCCTGCGATATTCTTTCCCTGCTCTGCACAGCTAAACTAGAGTCCTCCTTTTTGTCTTTCTGGTTTCCCAAGAAACACTGCTTGACTGTGGAAAACACAAGTTTGAACACAGGATCCTGATACTGTGGGGGCTTTATAGGTCCTTGGCCAAGTACCAAGGCATGAAGATAAAAAGGTCGTGAAGAAAATGAAAATGTCCCGTAAGTGGCCAACTACTTCCAAGAATCTCTTGCACAATTCTCATCCAGGTGTCAAATTCATGCCTGGGTATTTAAATGTTACCAAAAGACAGGTATAACTATTTGGAGATAAGGGTATATGCTGGGCTTTCTATTTCAATGCTTATTTTCCCTTTATGTACATTTATCTTCATCTGAAGTAGGTCTATGGATATTATTCAACAGACATATTTTCTTCTGTAACTTCAAAGCATATTAGCCTGTATAACCAGGCCAAAAAAATTAAAGTAGATTAATTTTAAAGGAAATCACTAGGTGGAAAACAAAATTTGACCAAAATGGAATGTTTCAATTTATAGTGTAATACTACATTCATTGCCAAGTTGCTAAGAATTACTGGATACAAACACATCTTCACCAGGATGCTAAATGCTGAGAAAAAAATTAGGGGCTAATGGGGTTTCTGCACATTTCTAAATTTTATGATTGAATCTAATAGTTTTGTAGTGTCATGCCAACAATGTATGCTAAATCACACAAGGTTGGTGAAAGGAGAAGGGAAAGTGTAGGGAATGCAAAAATGTTTTTACTGTAAATAAACCTTGAGGAGCTAATTAGGCGTATACAGTTTCTCAAAACTAGCGTCATCACCGTAGGGAGGCCTATAATGAAGCAACAGTTTGTCAATTTCAATGCTTGTAAACTTCATCTGGACAGGAAAACATGAAAATATTATGCCACAGAAAAAGGACCACATTGATTATTTTTGTACTATTGCTTTAACAATGTTCAAGGTAGTAAAAAAAGAAAAGAAGCGGGCATTTAAAAAAATTGAAGCATTATGGTATGTGGTTTTTAATGGGAGATGTACTCGAATCACCTGAGGGAGAATTTCTAACATATCCTCCACTATTCTGGTGAGGCAGATCCATGGGAATGAGGGATGGGTAGCTTAAACACTTCCTTAGATGATTCTAAGTAAGGCTCTCAAATAGGAAATTTTAAAAGATAAAATAAAAATGAATCAGAGGCCCATTTTCTTTTGTAAATTCCTACTAAAATATAGTGATTGTCTCACCCAATAACCCCACTTTATTTCCATGATCTCTTCTACCTAGTTGCTCATAATCAATTACTATTTAATTCCTCTTGATTTTTCTCTCCTAAGTCTATCTAGAATTACTCTGTTTATCTTCAATATTGCCACTATAGTCCAGGCAACCATTATCTCTCTCATAGACAACCCTAATAACCAATCTCCCTACATGAGCACATGCCTGCCCTCTGTGCACCCCACCCTCAGAGAGAAAGCTTAGAATCGAAAATCTGGTCAAGCCACTACCCTGCTTGAAACTTCTCAATGGGTTCATGTTCCTAGACTGAAGATCAGAGTAGCTCACACGACTTCTGAGGTCCTGTATTATCTGGCTCCACCTACTTTACCAGTGTTTTCTTATGCTTCTCTGACTACATTAGCATCCTTTCAGTTCCTTGCACTTGCTAAGTTCCCTGTGCCTTGCATGACCTTTGCATCTGCTGTTTCTTCTGCTAGGCATGCTCCTCTCCCCCTTTCAGAGCTCAGTTCAAACATCCTATCCACAGGGTAATCTTTTCTGAAAGACGACCCATTATCCCAAAGTCATCTCCAATTATAAGTTTTACTCATTGTAACAATTCTATAACATTTACTGAATGCTTATTATGTGCCAGACACCATTTTCTTATATTAATTCACCCTTACTATAACCTTATAAGGAGGTGTTCCATAAATATTTTTAAGTAAATGCATGAATACATGAATGAATGAATGAGATGAAAATCCTAGGGCAAGGGTACCTTGAAATTCTACAAAATGTAGTTTAGGAAATATCTATCTACTTTGAAGGATATTATGATAGTGATTTACATATACTGAAACCACACTTGAAAATAATAAACTGTCAAAGATTCAACGAAAGTGTTACTTAGCAAAAGTATGAATCTTCAAAGCTTCGATAGCTCTCATAAGAAAATATGTTTAATTGGATACAGAAGAAATAGTACAGTAGTAATATGAGAGTATGAAGCCAAAGGCCATATTGGCAGTATACGTATGTATATTCTTTTACAGATATAGGATTTAGATGATACCCGCAAAGGAGTTACTTCTCCCAGTCATGGTTTGTACCCTATGAGAGCTTTTATTCAGTTGGCTGAATATCTGACTACAGCAACTTGCTTCTATCTCCATCTCTGTACAGTAAAAAGAAGATCTGAAAGATGTCTTTTAAATTCACTTCACACAAATAGAACCAGGTCTTGGAATAAAATATCAGTAATTTAAAAAATTGAAATATTCTGGAGTTTGGAGAAAGATGATAGAGTAGGAGAATCTTGCACTCACCTTGCCCTATGGACACACTGAGATAACAGCTACATCTTTGCAACTAACTAAAGACAACCTGAGGACTGGCAGAAGGGACTGTCCAGCTACTCATACAGAGAAGGCCACATCAAAAAGCATAAGAGGGATGAATGCTGGAAATCAAGCCTACTAGTGAGACTAATCACAAATGGAAGGAGGGGTGCCTAAGTGGCTCAGTTGGTTAAGCATCTGACTTTGGCTCAGGTCCTGATCTCATGGTTTGTGGGTTTGAGCCCCACAACGGGGGGGGGGGGGGGGGGGGGGGAGGGGCTTACCTCCAGGAGAGCAGAAGGTGGTAGGAAACTGAGTCCCTTCGCTGATAGAGTCAGCAAAATAATTCTATCTAAGACACACAACCAAAGCAGCAGTTTGAAAAGCACCTAGAGGTGTATGGGAAGATTTACTGGCTTATCTTAGAACATGTGCTGAAGAGGTAATTTCAGGAAATTTCGGGGGCCTTCAGGAAATTTCTCGGGAACAAAAGTGCTTGCAGTACCATTTCTCTTCCCCATCCCCCAGCCTAGATAGCTGGATGCATGAGGACCCAGTTCTAATACTCTCCATCTACTCTGCTAGCACCGTGTGCCCCACCCCAGCACTTTTCTGTGGACCCCATACAATCTGCCCACCTTGGCAAAGGCAGGCTTCTCTCCAAACTGTCTCCTGCTCCACCAGACCCTGCAAGCAACCTGGGCAAAGACTGGTGCTACATCCAAGTTACTCCCACCATGAGGAATCAGGAGATATAACCCCACACACCAGAGTATCTGCAGTTCCAGCAGCTGAGCTTCTTAGTTGCTGCCCTTTGGTGCACCTGCAGCTATGGCAGAGCTTGTTAACTGCCAAGAACCAGGCTAACTGCTGGCTCCGACCACCAGTAAGAGCCTGGGAGCGAGGCGCAAGGGAGCAACCACTGCCTTTCAGTGAGGGCTAACTGCAGACAGCTCATCTGGCTGCTGGCCCTACCCACCAAAAAGCCCATAGCTGCCATAGACTGGCCTCTTAATAGCCTAGGGATCATTACTGGCCCAGTGTGCCCACACCAGGCAAAGTGGGTCATTACAACTGGCCAGGCTGAAATCAATCAAGGCTTAGTCACAACATGAAGGAATATGCAGCCCACACAAGGGACACCTCTTGAGACCTGGTTATGGTGACCACAAAGGACTGCACTACAGGGCACCACAGGACCTCTTCTATACAAGGTCACTACTTTCAAGATCAGGAGATGTGGCTGACTTTTCTAATACACATAAACAAACATAAAGAGTTAGACAAAACGAGGAGACAGAGGAATATGTTCCAAATGAAAAAATAAAACAAAATCACAGAAAAAAAGTTAAAATGAAGCAGAGATAAGCGGTATGCCTGATAAAGAATTCAAAGTAATGACCACAAAGATACTCACTAGACTTAAGAGTGAATTAGCTCAGTGAGAACTTCAATAAAAAGATAAAAATATAAAAAATAATCAGTAACACATTCATATCATAGGGATCCCAGACGAAGAAGAGAGAGAAGAGGACAGAAAACTTATTTGCAGAAATAATAGCTGAAAGCTCCCCTAATCTGGGCAAGGAAACAGACATCAAGGTATAGGAAGCAAAGAGAGTCCCTAACAAGTTGAACCCAAGGAGGTCCACACCAAAGGACATAGCCATTAAAATGACAAAAAGTAATGATAAAGGGAGAAGTTTTAAGTAATGAAAAATAAAAAAAAGGAAACAAAGTATTAGCTTAGGAGACAGCTTTTGCCTCTTCCTGACTTCTGAACATGTAATTGCTCAGGAGGATAATGGAAGCTTCCATATTATTCTTCTCCTAATGGCAATTCCAGAGGAGGGATCCTCCCCTCTCCTCCAAAGGGAGCAGAAAGGTATGGCTACATGAGGATTTACTTCTTTACTTCCTTTCAAGAACTTTTCTCTGTTCCACATCCTAAGTCCTGTTCTTGTTTAATAGAACCAGAGTTTAATGGCTTACAACTCAGGTGCAGGCCCTGCTTCTAGGTTTAAAATGGGAGCTGTTGAGTAATATATGTGAGTAGATGCTCTTCTGGATCTAAGCTGTGGTCTCTTCTGTGCTCTCCTTGGAGCTTGTTGAGTTGGCTGTCAACCCAGTTAGGAAATAGGGGAAGCAGGCCCCAACAGTATTGTCTTTCCTCAGGCCAAGATCTCTCCCTCATATGTGGAATCCTTGGTGAGGAAGCTTAGGAGCTGCTGCTACTGCCCATGGCACTGGCATGTGACACCCAGTGACAGAGGACATGCAAGTGTGACCGGGGTTCCATTCTCTGGGCATGACAAGCATCTGGCCCTTTCTCCTGGAGATTAACTGGAGTGTAGGAGTGTGGCCAGTGGTGAGGAGGCCATTAGAGTTCTCATCCCCTTCCCCATACAGACACTTTTGGATAAATAACAGAAGTAATAGGTGAGTGGCCATATTCCAAAGCTGACTCCCTGCCCCAATCCCTCAGGGAATGTTGCCTGATCATCTGCCAATGAGTTTCCGGGGCTGCCTCTATCATAAATACTCTGATTAAAATGTAAATGTAGCCAACTTATCAGCTTCCCATTAAAATGACTCTAAAAATGCCATTAATCAGCTGAAAGATACGTAGTGAAATATCACTCATCAATTGTAACTGCTTATGATAATTAACAAAGCTTTATATTTACCCCAAGCATGTGTTGATTTATCCATTATGCCAAGGTTCGCTCTCACACTATTCATTTTCTTCCGTAATGCATTTTTGCTGTTATCATAGGCTAATGAAAGCCAGGAAATCAATAAATATAAATTATGCATGCAAAGAAAAAAATGAAAGAAAAGAACACCATTACATACAAGGGAAACACCATGCAACTAACAACATTTTTTAGCAGAAATTTTGCAGGCAAGAAGGGAGTGGCATGACATACTGAAAGTGCTGAAAGGAAAGAGCCTATAAACAAGAATACCCAGCAATGTTATCATTCAGAATAGAAGGAGAGATAGAGAGTTTCCCAGACAAAAGTTAAGGGAGTTCATCACCACTAAACCAACCTTATAAGAAACCTTAAAGGGAATTCTTTAAGTGGAAATAATGAGAAATAAGAAAATTCTGAAAGAAAAAAAAAGCAAACATATAGTAAAGGTAGGAAGTAGATTAATCACTTATAAAGCCAGTATGGAGATAAAAACACAAAAGAAGTAAAATCAATTATACCTACAAAAATTAGTCAAAGGATACACAAAATAAAAGGATGCAGAATATGACTTCATATACATAAGACATTGAGGGGGAGTAAAGAATTAATACTTTTAGAATGTGTTTGAACTTAAGTGACAATCAACTTAATACAGACTGCTATACACACCAGATATATATGAGACCAATGGTAACCACAAATCAAAAACCTATAAGAGATACAGAAAATTGAAAGAGAAAGGCACCCAAGCATAACTCTAAAGAAAACCATCAAACTATAAGGGGGATAGAGTAAAAAGGAAGGAACAGGTAAGTACAAATAACCAGAAAACAATGAACAAAATGGCAATCAGGAAACACCTATCAAATATAACTTTAAGTGTAATGAGCTTAATGATCCAATCAAAAAACATATGGTGACAGAATAAATGAAAAATCAGACCCATCTATATGCTGCCTACATAAGATTCACTTCAGACCTAAAGACACAGAACGAAAACGAAGAGACAGAAAGCATATCTCATGAAAATGGAGATGCAAAAAGAAGCCAAGGTACCAATACTTACAACAGACAAAACTGACTTAAAAACACTGTAGCAAGAGACATAAGGGATTGACCTAACAAGAGGATATAACAATTGTAAATATCTATGTACCCAAGATTGGAGCACCAAAATAAAATGAATATTAACAGACTTAAAGGGAGAAATTGAGAGTAATACAATCAGAGTACGGAACTTTAACACCCCATTTACATCAATAAATAGATTATCCAGACAGAAAAATCAATAAGAAAAGTATGGCTTTGAAGACACATTAGACCAGGTGAACCTAACAGATACATACAGAACATTCCATCCAAAAACAACAGAATACACATTCTTTTCAACTGCACAGATCATATGTTGGGTCACACAATAATTCTCAATAAATTTAAGAAGGCTGAAATCTTATCAAGCATCTTTTCCTACCATAATGGTAGGTATGGAAACCATAATGGTAGGAAACTAGAAATAAATTACAAGAAAAAATTCTGGAACACACACAAACACATGGAGACTAAACAATAAATGGGTCAAGTAAGAAATAGAAGTGGAAATCAAAAAATACAGAGAAAAATGAAAATGAAAATACACTGTCCAAAATCTTTGGGACACAGCAAAAGCAGTTACAGAAGGTAAGTTTACAGTGATACAAGCCAGCTTCAAGAAACAAAAAAAATTTCAAAAACCTGGTTCTACACCTACAAGAGCTAGGAAAAGATGATTAAATCTCATAGCAAGTGGAAGGAAGGAAATAATAGAGATTCAAGTGGAAATAAATGAAATAAAGACTAAAAAAAAAAAAAATAGAAAAGAGGAATGAAACCAAGACCCAGTTCTTTCAAAAGATAAAAATAATAAACCTTTAGTCAGACTCATCAACAAAAAAAGGGAGAGGACATGAATACATACAATCAGAAATGAAGGATAAGAAATAACAACTGATACCAAGGAAATACAGAGGGATTATAAGAGAATATTATGAAGAATTATATGCCAAAAAATTGGACAACCTAGAAAAAAATGGATAAATTCCTAGAAACATACAATCTTCCAAAACTGAATCAGGAAGAAACAGAAAATATGAACTGAACAATTATTAGTAATGAAGTTGAATCAGTAACCAAAAAACTCCCAACAAACAAAAGTTCAGGACCAGATGGCTTCACAAGTGAATTCTACCAAACACTTAAAGAATAGTTCATATTTATTCTTCTCAAACTATTCCAAAAAACAGAAGAGGAAGGAAAACTTGGGCCAGTACTACACTGATACCAAAACCAAGGACACTACAAAAAATGAAAACTACAGGCCAGTATCTTTGATGAACACAAATGCAAAAATCCTAAAAAAAGATATTAGCAAACAGAATTCGACAATACATTTTAAAAAATCATTCACCATAATCAAGTGGGATTTATTCCAGGGATCCAAGGGTGGTTCAATATTCACAAATCAATCAGTGTGATATGTCACATTAACAAGAGGAAAGATAAAAACCAAATGATCATCTCAATAGATGCAGAAAAAACATCTGACAAAATGTAACATCCATTAACGGTAAAAACTTTCAATAAAGTGGATTTAGAGGGAACATATGTCAACATAATAAAAGCCATATATATGAAAAACCCACAGCTAACATCATATTAATGGTAAAAAAATGGTTAAGAATGGCAAAAAACTGAAAGATTTTCCAGTGAGTTCAGTAATAAGACACAGATGTCCACTCTTACCACTTTTACTCAACATAGTACTGGAAATCCTATGGCAGTGATCAGACAAGAAAAAGAAATAAAGGGCATCCAAATTGGTAAGGAAGAAATAAAACCATCACTACTTGCAGATGACATGGTACTACATATAGAAAACTTTAAAGACTCCACCAAAAACCATTACAACTGAATGAATTCAGAAAAGTTGCAGGATGCAAAAGTAATATATTGAAATCTCTCGCATTTTCTGTATACTAATAATGAAGTAGCAAAAGGAGAATTTAAAAAAAAAAACAGTTCTATTTACAATTGTACCAAAAAGAATAAAATACCTAGGGATGAATTTAACAAAGGAGGTGGAAGGCCTATACTGAAGGTGATAAGACATTGATGAAAGAAATTAAAGACAACACAAATGGAAAGTTATACCATGTTCATACACTGGAAGAATTAATATCATTAAAATGTTCATACTACCCAAAGCAATCTACAGATCTGATGCAATGCTATCAAAATACCAACAGCATTTTTCACATAAATTGAACAAATAATTCTAAATTTGTATTAGAACCACAAAAGACCTAGTCAAAGCTTTCCTGAGAAAGAAGAGCAAAGCTGGACGTATCACAATCCTAGGTTTCAAGATATACTACAAAGCTATTGTAATTAAAACAGTGTGGTCCTAGCACAAAAACAGACACATATATCAATGGAATAAAATGGAGAGTTCTTGGGGCACCTGGGTGGCTCAGCAGGTTGAGCATCTGATTTTGGCTCAGGTCACTATCTCATGATTTGTGGGTTCAAGCCCCGTGCTGGGCTCTGTGCTGGAGCCTGCTTCAGATTTTGTGTCTCCCTCTCTTTCTGTTCTTCCTCTGCAGTGTGTGCACACTCTCGCACCCTCTCTCTCTCTATCTCTCTCTCAAATAAACAGTTAAAAAAAAAAAAAAGAATCCAGAAAGAAACCTTCATTTATATGGTCAATCATCTAATGACAATGGAGGGAAGAATGTACAATAAGGGATAAGACTGTCTTTTCCATAAATAGTGTTGAGAAAACTGTACAGCTACATTAAAAAAAAAATGAAACTGGACCACTTTCTTACACCATACACAAAAATAAACTGTAGATGGATTAAAGACCTAAATGTAAGACTTGGAACCCAAACAACCCTAGAAGAAAACATAGGTAGTAATCTCTTGGACACCACCCTTAGCAGCATATTTATGAATGTCTCTTCAGTCAAGAAAAACAAAAGCAAAAATAAACTATTGGGGTTACATCAAAATAAAAAGCCTTTATGCAGCAAAGGAAACCATCCACAAAACAAAAGGGTAACCCAGTGAATGGAGAAGATATTTGCAAATGACATATCCCAGAAGGAATTCATATTCAAAATATATAACGAACTTATTATACAAGTCAACACTAAAGAAAAACAATCTGATCAAAAAATGCACAGAAAACCAGAATATACATTTTTTTTTAAAAAAGGTATACAGATGGCCAAAAGACACATGAAAAGATGCTCAACATCACTAATCATCAGGCAAATGCATACCAAAACCACAGCTAGGAATCACCTTAATACCTGTTAGAATGGCTAGAAATAAAAAGACAAGAAATAACAAGTGTTGGCCAGGCTATGGAGAAAAGGGAATCCTCCTGCACTGTTGGCAGGAAGTAAATTGGTGCAACAACTGCAGGAAACAGGAAGGAGGTTCCTCAAAAAATTAAAAATAGAAATTATTTTTGGATATATTGGATCAGGTGATCCAATAATTCTACTATTGGTTATTCACCCAAAGAAAACAAAAACACTAATTTAAAAAGATATATGCACCCCTATGTTTATTATACATATGGTCAAGGTATGAAACAACCCAAGTGTCCACCAGTAAATGAATGGACAAAGAATATACAGTATTTATATATTATGCAGCCATAAAAAAGAATGGTACCTTAACATTTGCAACAACATGGATGGACCTAGAGGGCATTATGCCAAATGAAATTAAGTCAGACAGAGAAAGACAAATATTATACGATTACACTTATGTGTAGAATCTAAAAAACAAAACAAAGAAACAATAACAAAAAGCCCAAACAGACTCTTAAATATAGATAACAAAAGGTGGTTACCAGATTGGAGGTGGATGGAGGGATAGGAGAAATAGGTGAAGGGAATGAAGAAGAACAGACTCACAGTTATAAAATAAGTCACCAATGTGAAAGGTATACCTGAAACTAATATAGCACTGCATGTTAATTACACTTCAACAAAAAAAAAATCAAAACAATCCAAAAATGGGAAGTTCACACTGGAAAATATTTAGAATCGTCAATCTCTTGGGTTCAAATACTTAGTGACCCTCAACCTACAATATTATGGGCCCAAACCTACATTAATGCCTGCCACATAATGAATATTTATCAAACTAAAAAAGAACCACCATTCTTGAACCATTCATTTTTGTAAATCATCTACTGGACTCTAATTGGAATGGATTACATACTCACCACTACAGTCTACAGATCTCTACAAATAGAAGTATTAAGTCAGTGGGCATAGGCATTTAATTTTTATTAGGCAGAACTGTATTCTTTCCGAAATGAAGAAAAAATATTTACACTTCCATCAATAGTATACAGTATTTTTAATATAGATATTAAATCAATTTCCCTTTTAAATCTGTCTTATTTGCTCAATTCCATGGGAAAAGCACAGCACCTACATTTACAGCCTAAACATTACTCATCCTATGGTACTGTATTACAAACATGACTTTCCTGTTTATCTTAAAGGGGAAAATGTATACATAGTCTTAACAAAAACAAGAACAAAATCAGTAAGGATAACAGAATAAAATAAGTAAGGGGAATGCAGGCCTATTTTATAAAATCACTCAGACTATATATACATACTGTCAAATACCCACAAAGGCTAATATGTTACCCTGAAAGAAGGCACAAAATATATAACCGTTTTTCACGTTTACCAACTCCCAAAGGACATCAAAAATTTGGTTCCGCTTTAAAAACTGCTGCCCATTTTTGTGATGAGAATAAAAGTAGGCTGAATCACTTCTCCTACTCCATTATACCTTGGTGTTGAGATATTAGGTAGATGACAACTTAGAAGGAACAGAAGGATTAATAGGTTGATAATCATAAACTTCTACGCAAACTATATTAGGGTAATAAGTATTTTTATTTAAACTTTAAAAGTTGATGTCAAGAAAGCTAATTTATTATGAAAATCATTCAAGAGTTATTTATTCTTTTTGTGTATCAGAAGCTCATAAAACTTTTCTCATACTCCAGCTGACTTTCTATCTTTAGATGATTTGACCATGCATGTTATCAGTCTTACTCTGAATCTAAATTACTCCATCTAAATCAGATATCATACTAGAGTTGTTGCTCAAACAACAGTGATTTTTTAAATAATTTGTCAGAAGTAACCGCTGAAAACATTTTACTTAAAATATCCATCAAGAAAAACAAAAGAAGGGGCACCTGGGTGGATCAGTCAGTTGCCAACTTTGGCTCAGGTCATGATCTCCTGGTTCCTGAGTTTGAGCCCCACATTGGGCTCTGTGCTGTCAGCTGAGAGCCTGGAGCCTGCTTTGGATTCTGTGTCTCCCTCTCTGCCCCTCCCCCGCTCACTTGCCCCCTCTCTCAAAAATAAAATAAACATTAAAAAAAAAAGAAAAAAGAAAAAAAGTAGAGCACGCAGAATTCTGGTAATGGCTCTATCATCTAGCAGTTGATGAGGGATGTCCAAAGAAAGTAAACATCACTACATCTAGGAATGGTCTATTCTAAAGTTAACTTCTTTTATCTTTAAGTCTTCTTTAGAACAAGATAAAGACTACTAAAAAAATCAGTAAGCCAATGAATAAGTAACCTTATTAGTAAGAGAAAGAAGGAGTATCACCATTTACCTCTAAAGGAAAGTGAATAGCAGAATTTTTGACCAGGAAGGCATAGCAACATATAGCTTCCTCATTATTGTAATGAGAATTCCACCATAAATATAATACCTGCTCAATAAGAACTTGCAAGTGGATCCCAAGTGGAATTCAGTATATCCATGTAACATTTTAATTTCATATAGGAGTATCTGACTAAAAGTTAATAAATTAACAAATCATTCACCTATTGACTGTGTCCATCTAATTGAGGCTGATGGAATATCATATTTTGTTTTTAAACCTAGGTCTTGTTCTAGCCATATATTTTAAAGGGGCTGCTAACCTTTTCAACCACTAAAATGAAGTTATAAACTTTGAAACTCTGCTGCTAGATAATTGTTCTGCTCAATCTCTAATTAATTCGTTTGTTCATTCTTCAGTCCACTTGTCTATCCATCCATCTCTCCAACTTCTAATCACACAGTGTGTCTACCATTAGACTTAACATTGGAGCCCCTACACCTGCAGTTGGCCATCAGAATATATTTCACTTTCTTCCACCATCTCTTTCTACTTTCTAATGCTCGAGAAGAACCCCAGCAGTGAAAGAAAACTTCCTTTTCTGCTTACAGGAATGAGGGGATACCTGTGGAACTCTGTGAAGACTGTTAGAATATGCAGATTATAATCTACTATATCAGACATGTATATCATAGAAGAGTTTAATTGCTCACTAAAGTTATTTATTTTACCTGGAATGTAGATGCCACTGAGTCGTATATAATCTAAAATGGTCTCACAGTATTTCTGCTTAGATTGCATAACAATCCCAACTTTTAATTTCCAGAAAAACATCATCAACATTGTGTCAAACTCCCTTTTTCCTTAAACACTTTTACCCTCGTGTCTTTGCAAATGCTATTCCTCCTTCTGGTGGTCCCTTCCCGTCACCTTTCCCACCCTTACCTTCCTCTGTATGCAAGCTTCTACTTATCTCTCAAATTGTAGAAAAGTTAAAAGTAAACAAAAAGGTACTAGAAGGTACTAGAGTTAGGTTAAGGGACCATTCTGAAAACTCACCTGTATCTTGTGCAAGTAGTGTTCTGTCCTGATGGAGCTACTGGTTTAAACGTGATGCGTGGGGAAACCTGGGCTGATAGCAGAAATCCCAAGGCAAGAATAATGAGTGCCACAGTGGTACCTTTAAAAAAACAAAAAAACCCCAAAAAAAACAAGTTTTACATCAGAGAATAGTTGGCAACATTATTTCAAACTAGACTGGGTTTTCCAAGACATATCTCTGAAAAAACACCTTTATCTTCATTGGAGTATTTAAAAAAATGTTCCTAGTAAATATACAGATTATCAGAAAAACTCACTAGCACATTCACTGTGAAACAAGAAAACAGTGAAATTCAAAGCAAATATATTTGCTAGCCAAGCAGTAGACTGATGGTAATTTTCTTAAATAACCAAAAACCAGAAAACATTGGATTTTTGACAGTCTCAAAAGCAATTAACATGACCAGCATTACTACGTGCCCAAGATGTCAGAAAAATGAAAGGCAATAGATTCGCACCACATGTTGCTTTCATTGCCAAGAAAATTGTTCTAATGGCATTCTCTCATGTAAGACCCCAAATCAGTAAACTAAAAACATGCTGAACAATTCAAAAGCAGCTGAAATTCAGAACATTTCTTTTCAAGGAAGACGAGCTTTCTTTTTTCGTGACTTTAAGGTTCCAGAGATGATATATCACATGCATTAATTTGTCTTTCCTGTTGGTATTTGGAAGTAGAATCTTTGATTTTAAGTTGTAGAAAGAGTGATTAAGTGCATCACTTAAAAGGCTCACTTTTGAGACCCTTAGAGACATCCTGACAGTAAAAAACAAAGTTTTCATATTTGACTATTGTTCTAGCCACTGTGAGGATAAACAAAAAAGAGTCACAAAAAGGAAGAAGAAAGAAAATATGATTGCAGTAATTTGGACAATTAATTGGAGTGGCGCAATGAGTTTAAAATATGGAATTTAGGGAGGGTATTTACATAGTAGTAAAGTTTTTACTGATTAAACTGGGAGATAATTTAAGATATGACCCAAAATCCTATTAAACGAATGGATAAAAGAAGAACGTTAGGGAGCACTGTGGAATGCAACGGGAGTATATAATGGCTGGGGTGTATGTGTTTAAGATACAGGGGATGGGTCAAATTAAATCTGTGGTTAATTTCCAGCTCTGCCGTTTCTTGACTCTTGTGATCTTGGGCAAGGCCCAAGATCAATTTTGTCTTCTATAAAATGGGGCTTAGTGAAAATACTTAACCTTGCAGAACTGCAGTGAATTTTAAATGCCATACTCAACTTGAAAGATTTTGGTAATGCTATACCATGTATTTGGTAATACTATGTCATAAGAAGCAGCAGCAACACACACTCAAAACTGTAGAAAAAAGCTGAAGGAAGGGGAGGCCTGAAGGGGAGATAGGAAGTCCATTTTGCCATACTGGGCCAAAAAATGCCATGAACCTAAAATCATAGTTTGTTTTCCCCTTGTTGGCTTAAACTCAGAACTAGGAATAGTTTCAGGAGTTTCTTTTCTGAAAAGACTATCAGAGCCCTGAACTAGGAAAATGAAAAGAGGTCTTTTGGAAAGAGAGGAGATATACTGGGTCTATTATGAAAATCATCCCTCTCTTTTCAAATAAGACAAACCATGATATTTACTGTAAATTTGTCTATCAAAGAACCTAGGTCCTTAAGTGTTTTTTTCAACCTGGAAACTTTGATACTTTAACATTGTAAGGAAACAGGATACTTTTCTTTCATCGTGTTTATCAAATAATCAAATAATTTACAAATGAAATGTAAACTCTAGATGGTGTACCTACCACAGACTCATGTACTTCCAACTCTAATGCCTAGCACACAGCAGATCCCTACAAGTATTGGTTGAATGAAGGGACCATAGTGCCACAGACTTTTGCAATATTGAATATTTTTGAAGAAAACAAAATCTTCAGACTATCTATGAGGTCACAGGGTTAATATGGTACATATTTGAGTCAAGAGTTCTGCAATATGTACAACATATCTCTTGCATCTATGCCTGAAAAGGTCCAACTTACCTGCAAAATATGGTGAAAGGACCATTCTAGATACACAAAATTCCTAAAGAGCTGAAGGTTTAACCCTTCTTAAGTGCAAATTTAATTTTATCTTAATGCATTCTGGATGACAATCTTTTTTAAAATCAATATTATACCTTTCCATTCTTTATTACATATAGCAGTGTTTTTCAGTCCTGATTTCCTATCGGAAGCAAATGCTTGGGATGTACATAAACCTCTGAATCAGTCTTCAGAAAATGGGGATCAAACATTTGAGTTTTAAATAGATCTCCAGGTTACTGGCATCACATATGTTTGGGCATAAATTATTTTATACATATATGTGATATATCACATATATCATTGATATATCACATATATGACTTGTAAAATAAACTTTCAAGATGATAACCTCCTTAAGGGAAGGAAATGGTATCTTTAACGACTTCATTTATGGAATAAATTTTAAAATGATCACGTACTCCTGTCATATATTCATTCATATACCTTTAAGGCTTAAAACTACTTGAATTATCTATTTCCTTCCATTTAATAACTTACAGATATCTTAGCCACTTGCCAGTATTCAAATTATAGTTATTGCCTGATGAATCATTACTCCAACCCAGATTTAAGTCCAATTAAGGAAGGCCTTAGATATTCTCCAGTGTTCTGTGCACGTTGGGCATATTCTTTATATTTTAAAAGAAGAATTTCTCTTAACTAAGTATACTGTGAAATTTTTGATTCTGATATAATTTTCCTAATAAAGATGTTCTTCACAGAAAGTGAAGTGTGTTGGATAAATAACATGCTCAAAAATATCAGATGTTATAAGTTACATTAACTACCTGATGCAAGGCTGGATAATTAATAAATACTTAGAAAAATAGTAATTCCCCTTCCCATGACTCTAATAAAGCACACTTTGTGTATACAGGTATCTCCTGGGGAACCTGTTTTTTTTTTTGTTTTTTTTTTAAATTTATTTATTTATTTTGAGAGAAAGAGAGATTACAAGCAGGGGAGGGTCAGAGAAAAAGAGCACGAGAGAGAATTACAAGCAGGCTCAGTGCTGTCAGCACAGAGACTAACATGGGCCTTGATCT
Organism: Panthera pardus; assembly: GCF_024362965.1. Taxonomy (NCBI): domain Eukaryota; kingdom Metazoa; phylum Chordata; class Mammalia; order Carnivora; family Felidae; genus Panthera; species Panthera pardus. The sequence continues at coordinate 74,079,004 of NW_026526991.1, read as the reverse complement.
CTCAAAACATGAGATCATGACCTGAGCCGAAGCCAAGAGTTGGATGCTTAACCAACTGAGCCACCCAGGTGCCCCTGGGGAACCTGTTTAAAGTACATGCTCCAGGGGAGGCAAACCATAATAGACTCTTGAATACAGAGAACAAACTGAGGGTTGATGGGGGTGAGGGAGAGGCGGAAGTGGGTGATAAGCATTGAGGAGGGCACTTGTTGGGATGAGCACTGGGTGTTATATGTAAGCCAATTTGACAATAAATTATATTAAAAAAAAATAAAGTACATGCTCCAGACCCCGTCTTCAGAGATCCTAATTTAATAAATCTGGGATAAGGTCCATGAATGCATATTTCAAAATAAGCACCTCTGGTAATTTTGATGGAGACAGCCTCTGAGTGATGTTTTCAGAAAGATTCTACTAGCAAGATCCTTGGGGAAAAATAACAGTGTTTCTGGTTTTCTGATTAACTACAGTAAAGCTACATAGATATAGACCTTTTATTAAAAGAATCAAGAGGTTGTCTTTAAATCTGTAGTATTTACAAGAAAGACTACTTCTCTGACCAAGCTCTAAGGTAAGAATACCATAAAATGTCCTCCATTTAAAATTACTCATGGACTCTATATTTTATATTTCTTTGTATAAAGAGTTCTTTTGTCCAGGTCTAGATATGCATAGTGTATTTGTTGTAATTTTTAATGAATGAGTGCCTATTTAAAAATTATTTTGATTTAACTTTTCCCACTATTTTTAACCCAATATGATAAAATAAATCAGGAGTACCTGGGTAGCTCAGTTGGTTAAGCATCTGACTCTTGCTTTTGGCTCAGGTCATGATCTCAATGGCTTTGGGCTCTGTGCTGACAGTGTGAAGCCTGCTTGGGCTCTCTCTGCCCCTCCCCTGCTCTCTCTTTCTCAAAATAAGCAAACTTAGAAAAATAGATCATATAAAAATGCAAGACAGGGGACAAAATCAAATCAAAGATTTAAAAATTCTAGGCTAATTTTAGAAAATTTTAAATAAAACAGTATTCTAATAGCACTATAAGAATATTTATACCTACACAAAAATGAAAATAAAACATTTAAATAAGTATATAACTTATAAGTGTAAGTATATATCAAAAACACTGAAATAAGTATATAAGAATCAATTGGTATCAGGAAGGGAAATGAGCATCTACTGGAAGGGTCACACTGGAGTAATACTAATCCACTAGCAAGGCTGTTGAACAGCAAGTTTTCTTCTGAATGTGTAAACTTCCATTTGTCATTAGGTTCTACTGGGACCTATTAAATCAGTTAAAAACCAGAACTGCACGAAACAGTCCTATTTACATGTATATGTACAGGTAAAAGGGGAGACCTATGACAAGAAACTAGGCCTTCTGGGGCACCTGGGTGGCTCAATCATTGGGTAAGCATCCTACTCTTGACTCCGGCTCAGGTCATGATCTCATGGCGCATGAGTTTGAGCCCTGTTTGGGCTCTGTGCTGACAGAGTGGAGGCTACTTGTGATTCTCTCTCTCGGCCCCTCTCTTGCTGGCATTTTCTTGCTCTCTTTTGCTCTCTCTCTTGAAATAAATAAACTAAAAAAAAAAAATAAAAACTAGGCCTTTTACCTCCTAATCCACTGTAATATCTACATCATCACTTTAATTGGCAACATAACAAGGAAATCAGGTGTTTACTTGATGTAATATCTCTTTCATGCCAGATCAATCAGTGCATGGTTTTAGTAATGTGCAGAGCTGGGGTGTTGGTGGTTTTGGCTGAAAAGAAATCAAGGCAGGAAAGAAAAGTGCCTATGGGTTGCTCATAAAAACCAGTACTTGAAATCTCTTGGTATTGTCCCCCCAATTAATGGTCTTAATACTTCCTCTTAATAGCCAGGGATGGGCTCTGGAAATCCTTGGAGCAGAGTACCTACACTGAGAGGTGAAACATGACATCAGCTAGAAGGCTTCAGGAAAGCTCCTGGATTCTGACGATGCATATTGGTTTCACATTATGGTTAAAACAACAAAGAATCACTCTGTCAATAATAATGCTGTGATAGCTAAGATGTGCTAGGCACCTTACTGTGTCAGGAAGAGTTTCAAATGCCATACGTGTATAAATGTGTTCAGTTCTGATTAAAACCCTATGAAGTAGGGACTATAATTAATTGCATTTTACCTATGAGAAAATGGAAACTTGCCCAAAGTCATAAAATTCCAACCCAAGCAGTATGGCTTTAGATCTACAAAGCCTGAAAAACCTGAACTGATAAGAAAATGTCTCATTGGAATACAAGAAATAAAGGGACCAAGGCTACCAGAAAAAATGTTTTTCCCTGATCTCAAAACCAGCAGTTTTCCCCAGATCTCAAAAGCCAAATTTAATCAGAAATTCTATTTAAAAAATAGACCTCTGGAAGTAGCAGTTAATGGAGGCCTTGTTGAAAAGGAAGGGTAGGTATCTATTTAAAAATGTTTAAAGTAGCTTTTACCTCTTCTTAGGGTTGATCTGAACCTCAGAAGTCAGCAACCCCAATTTCTAATCAACGGTAGGAATTTATTTTTAGCACATCACTATCTGATGGTCATCTATTCTGTTCAGAGTTTACCATCCTAATGAGGCAGCCGAATTCATTATTGGAAAGCTCTATTAAGAATATTTTTCTCATATCAAGTAAAAATTATGCCCTTATAACATCTATCATCTGCAAAAATAAGATTCCTCTCAGGGTACCTGGGTGGCTCAGTCAGTTGAGCAGCCAACTTTGGCTCAAGTCACAATCGCATGGTTCGTGGGTTCGAGCCCTGTGTTGGGCTCTGTTGCTGACAGCTCAGAGCCTGGAGCCTGCTTCAGATTCTGTGTCTCCCTCTCTCTCTGCCCCTCCCCTGCTCACATTCTGTCCCTCTCTCTCTCTCAAAAGTAAACAAACATTAAAAAAAAAAAAAAAAAGAATAAGATATCTCTTAGGTCTCCCTTTAGTCTTTTTTCCAGACTAAACACTTCTGGTTTATGTGTTTATGAACACATAAGTGTTTGACAAGTTTATGAATGGATGGTTTTTAGCCTCCTTGTCCTTCACCTTTCCTCACTTGCCCTTCTGCTTCCCTGTGTACCTGGGCTGTTGTGATTACCTTTGCCTCTTACTCAGACCATTTTTGTTCACCTTCCCCTCAGTTCAACTTACATGACAGACTCAAGTCCTCCCACTGGTTAGGCAAGAACAGAGGGTAGAAGCATTCCACTCTTCCTTCTGGAGGCAGGGATGGCAGAGACTACAAGTTCCTAATAACTGAGGTTGCAGCTCAGAATGTATTTTCTCATTAAAATCTGGGATGAGTGCCTGAAGCAGTGCTATTAGATCAGTGTTTAAAGGTATAATTTGGTTAAAATAGAAGTTAGCTCATGCTGGCCTGGAAACTTCACATTTTAATGAAAAAATCTTTTCTTACTCTAATAAACTTATAAAGGAGTTACTGGAGGACAGATAATTGATAATTAGCAATCTGTATGTATGAAAAAAATAAGAAAAGTATATGATACAACAAGAGAAGACATTGGCAAAGATGGGTCTCATCCTGTCAAATGAAACAGGCTTTGTGTTAACAAAGAAATAAATAATGAAATGTACAGAATTCAAAGACAAAAGATACTTGAAATGAGAAAGGCTTTGTCTTATTTAGGTGTTACAGAAAACACACTTAACCAACCAGAATTTACCTTAGAATTTGAGCCTGATTCAAACACAAAAAGTCTGCCCCTGCTTTGTGAAGAAATTATATGGTTCTAACACTATATTGCTGAAAGAGCTTTGGAAAAAAAAAAAAAAAAAACCAAAAACCTCCAAATTTACTTCCATATTATACCAAACTTAAAAATAAAACATGTTTAAAAGGGAGTTTATGAATATCAAATTGTTCAAAGAAGAACAAAAAAGCACCATTATTCTTTTCACTTTTGTACCTTTGAGCAGAACTCAAAAATAACAGCAGCAGAATGTTACCCCTGTAGACTCAAATTGTTCTTACAATTCAAGTTTCTAGTCACATTCTAGTTACATATCATAATATTAAGTTCTTTAAAAAAAACTTTTTGTGTAAAAAACTCTATCATTTGGCTATGAGAACAAGATCATAAGTAGCATTGGTATTGTATTTTGGAAGGTGAACTTGCCATCATTAGAGAAAAGTTTGTAATTGAATTCTTCATCCAGTCACCTACCTGCTAAGCTCCCAAAGGTAAGCTTCCTGCGGCCCACTTTCTCAACAAGCCAGACTCCCACGAGTGTGAAAATGAAATTTGTGAAGGCTGTAACTGAAGCCAGCCATATCGCAAGTCTATCATCTTCAACACCAGACATCTGCAGAATGGTTGCACTGTAGTACCTGTGAGGAAAGAATGAAACAATTGTTGCTGATAGTTATTCAAAGAAACAATTATTCACATAGAAAAATATAGTAGATCTAAAAAAGACCATTAAGAGCTATAGTAATACCATCAAGTTAACATGGGAATCCATGCAAAGTGTTTAAAGGATCATAGGACAGAGATTCTGCTAAGATAAATTTATCTTGAACTTTGTATAATCAAGAAAAGATACTCAAGCAAGAGGACAGAGGGTGGGACACCTGGGTGGCTTAGTCAGTTAAGTGTCTGACTCTTGATTTTGGCTCGTTATGATTTCATGGTCATGGGATCGAGCCCTGCATCAGGCTCAGAGCTGAGTATGGAGTCTTCTCTCTCTCCCTCTCCTTCTGCCCCTCCCCTGCTTGCACACATCCAGGTATGCATGCATGCACTCTCTCTCTCTCTAAAAATAAATAAAAAAAATTTAAAAAAAGGACAGAGAGTTGAAGGCTTTAAAAGTGAAATATACTCCAAAACTAGGGGCAGTGGCAACTGGTAGCTTCATTATGACTAAAATGCTAATCAAGGATAACTCGAAGTCCATGGAATGAATTAGAAGTCATCATACATTATAAACTTATGTACTTAAAAAGGATAGACTTGTTGCATATAATACGTCAAGTGTGATATAATGGCAGAATTCTGGTAGAGGAATATCCTTAAAGACACAAGAAGTAAGAATGTGTCAATTTATTTGGCATTTTGTAAGGAGATGAGACACTGACATGACATACATGAGAATGGTTTTGTGGTTCCTAGAAAAGTATAATCTTTGGTGAGGGAAGTCTCTAGCACGATCTACATGATTAGGCTCTATAGACTAATTTTATTCTAAATGAATTTACTGGAGACTAGCTCTAATAAGCCATAATGCACAATAGGAGATACCTCTGGTACATTTAAAGAAGTCAGGTTTTTTATATTCCTTTTCTGATGAAAGTATCAGTAGTTAAATCAGAAGATTACTTTAAAGCTATCCTAAAGGGGAGCCTGGGTGGCTCAGTTGGTTACGTGTCCGACTTCGGCTCAGGTCACGATCTCACGGTCTGTGAGTTCGAGCCCTGTGTTGGGCTCTGTGCTGACAGCCCAGAGCCTGGAGCCTGCTTCAGATTCTGTGTCTTCGCCTCTCTCTGCCCCTCCCCTGCTCATGCTCTGTCTCTCTCTGTCTCAAAAATAAATCAAAACATTAAAAAAAATTAAAAAAATAAAGCTATCCTTAAAACAAAGGAAGCAAAATATTCCTGGTGAATCACCTATGAAAAGTGACAGAATTCAAATCTTTACCCAAACCAGATAGTGGGTATCCAAGCTAGATATTTCTACAATTACAACCTACAGTTTCCAGATATTTATCAACAGTTTCATAGTATTTCAAAAATACAATCTGTTTTAAATACATTTATGTTTCAATGATTTATCAATGGTTTGCTTCTACTATTTTCTCAAGTTAATGATGATATTCTTATGTAAAACATTAACAATGCAGACTCATTCATCTTAATAAAAATTTTCATTTTTAAAAGTAGTAAACCGAACTTATAAGTTATTATGCAACATGAAGGATGTGTTTTGCTGATCACACTAAAAATTATGCCAACCATTTTAAGATTTTGAGTTCTGACAGCAGTTGTAAAAAAGAGATATTCCCAGTGGAATTACTTCCACCATCATGAAAATTGTGAACATTTTGCAGTCACAGTGTAAAGTGATAATAAAAGTTATGAAAATAACTCATTCCATCTGAATACTGTTTCACAGTTTCCAAGTTCTACCATATACATTCTCATTTTCGTAAAGACTTGTGCAGCAAGGTCAGACCTATGTAAAACCGCTGAGAAATTAACATCAATAACAAATCTAGAAAGGCAGAAAATAGAAGCACTGAGAGAAAATTCAAGTATTTAAAGTCAAAGAATTTGATACTTGCTATGCTATTCTATTACATTTCAGAGTCGTCTTGATATTTAAAAAATAAAAACAAATATATCACACAAAATAATTCTTGAAAACAGACCCATGAAAAGAACAACAGATTATTTTGATGTTTTCATTTTGATACAATAAAATCCATGAAATTCCAAACATTAAAAAGGGAAATGGCATCAAACAAAGTAAACTGGTCAGTGTCAAAATTTTACTTACAATGAAAATGTTCCCTAGGTATGTAAGAAAATTTCTTTTACAATACTTAACTTTTAGAGGCAGAATGTAACCAAATAGTGGCCTGGAAATCAGAAACCTCCCTTTAAAATGGAATCTTGTGGTAGATTGGCCAGGTCAGGAAACATGATCATTTGTTCTTTTAATGTTTATGAGTATCTACTGTATAAGCTACGTGAGTTACTAAAATCCCACAAATATATTATTGAGACCCACTTGCTACCTTCAAGAAACTCACAGAATGAAACAGAATAAAATTGAAATAAATTTAATATCACAAAAAATTTTAGTCACAATGTGGCATAAAGGATAGACCAAACAATTTTATTTGATGTGGTATGTTCTTTGATTTTCCAGGGAATTTAATGTTTGAGTTGAGTCTCAGGGAATTCATAGGGGACTGCCAGCAGGTGTGAACATCTGGGAGGACACTGGTGGTAGAGGAAATGAAATGTACAAAGAAGAAAAGTGCAAAGCACATTGCTGGACTCACAGAACGTCATTACCTTACCTTGGCTAACACAAGGTACACAAGAAGGAGAAGTATGACATAGGCTACAGAAGAGTCTATTGTCACAGGGCCTTGACTGCCAGCCCACATGTGTGGGTTTTTTTTTCTCTAGACAATGGAAAATCATAAAATGGGCTTTAAAGAGAAATAACACAATTAGATCTGTTCTATGGAAAGCTCACTCCAATGACAGCCATGTAGGCAGACTGGAGGCTGAATGAAACAAAGGTATATTGTTTTGAAGTGTATTTTAGGTCATTACACCGGGAACAGGCACCTGTAGATTGCTGTGACAGCAGGGTGCTGAAATTCATGGATGGCCTTTTATCTCCTTGTCAACAAGCACTGTAACTTCAGCACACACTAGATCTTTTTCTGGATGGAAGTACCTCAAGTTTTATCTTCGTTCTTCCTTTCTTGGAACATGGGTAAATGTATTAGTTTTTACTGTTGCCATAACAAGCAACTACAAGGTTAGTAGCTTTAATGAACAGCAATGTATTATCTAACAGTTCTGTAGGTCAGAAATCTGATGTGAGTTTCACTGGGTGTCAGGAGGCATTCTTTTTTGGAAGCTCAAGGGAAAACAGGTTTCTTTGTCTTTCCCAGGCTTTAGAAGTCTCCATGTTTGTAGTCTCCTGGGGTCCCCTCCTCAATCTCAAAACCAGCAAAAATGGTCAAGTGCCTCTCATATCACTTCACTCTGATGTCCTCTTCTATATTTAAGGACCTTTGTGAATAAACTGGGGCAGCTCTGATAACCCAGGATAATCTCTGGGTTTAAGGTAAAATGACAAACAGATTTGATTCAATCTGCAACCTAATCTCCCTTGTTACATGTATTGTAACATATTCATAGGTTGTGGGGATTAGGATAGGCGCTTTGGTTGTAGGGGGAGGGCATTATTCTGCCTATCCAGTAAAAATGTTATCAAGCAGTAAAATAAGCAAAAGGCCAACAGAAGGAAAAGACAAGGACATTCACTTAAAGGGCAATCAGCTTCAGAAAAATTCAGGCAATAACTATATTCTCTTTCATAAGGCAGGGGATGACATATTTAGGGCAGAATAATTCATGAGCCTAGTTTTTTAGTCAGCTCATGGTGAAAAGATACACTGAATTTACATTTTAAAGTGTGTGAATTCCAATGTTTTTGGAAATGATGCTATCGGCCAACCATTTATAGAATGGACTACCACTGTATTTGCAACCTTCTAAGCCTTTATGTAGTAGTCTGAATGTTCAAGGGACTGGGTATTTGTTTAAAAGCTGCACAAAGCATAAGAGAGTCTTCTTCATAAAAGAACAATATGAACAACTGAAAAAAGGCTTTCTTTCCTTTTTAGACTAAAGTAGGGATGCCTTCCTTCTCTTTTCAAAATCATTTTATAGTATCTATCAGAGGGCCTATCATCTTTTTCAAAGACTCCCTGGGCAACCTTTGGTCATCTCACACATGCCAGCTCTTCCCCAGAGTGAAGCTGAAAGGCCTGAGGGCAGTGGGCTCTCAGAGAAGACCAGCTTCACAACTCTGTGTGGACATTTAAGAACACAATGGCCAGACTATATGTGCATTGCTATGTCAGAGATTATTCGAGATCCAGCTTCCAGTTCTGAATCTTTAATCTGAATAAAACAAAACAGCTCTAGAAAACATCTAGGCTTTGATAATGGCAATCTATCCTAATGATGATGTTAAACTACCAATAAAATGAATATGTGTATTTTACATGCTTAGCAATATATATATGTATATATATACATATATATATTACTTTCCTTTGTTCTATATTTGAACAAAGCATTTCCTAGTCATTTCTGAAAAAGGTATTTTTTTTTAACTCCTTGAAGCCATACCTGTCTTTTTCACTATTGCCAGGACAACAGATTTAACTTAAACACAAGAAGTAGGTACTCACTAGTTGTTGAATTTATTGAATTTATCTACCACCAACCTTCAAAAGGGAATTGAGGATATTCGTAATAAAAATCACATGATAGGGCCACTAAAACAAAAAGACTAGTAAGACAGGTAGAAGATGAAGATGATTATATAAAAACTTTGGCCACATAATAACTACAAGTTAGCTCTAAAATGCCTGGCTGCCAAAAAAAATAGTAAATGATAATTTTAACGGTCTGACAAAACAAAATGTATAGGTTCATAATAAAGACAAACTTTTTCTGGTATAAAACTGTAAAGACTTCAACTTCCTGAACAGATATGGACTATATTTTTCTAATGTATTCTAGCAATGCTGCAGATAGCTTCCAAATTCAGTTTTCTACGAACTTTGTCTTATTCAACAATCTTGTGGGTTACTTTCATACTTGGTATAAAGACCAAGTTAAGTGAGAAGATGAGAACTTATAGAGCATAGCTGACTGACTATAAGCCCTAAAAGATTCCCATTATCCAAGTTAAATTGTTTGTCTCTTTTAGTTCCTATTATCATAAATACATTTATTTGTATCATATGGTAAGGTACACTGACTACAGAATTTTAAATGTCATTCTAATAAAAGATGGTTTTTTAAGTGAAAAAATTGTATTTTCCCACTTTTGTTTATTTTGTTTATACAATCAAAAGCATGGATAACTATGAAAAACACATCAATAGATTTAAGAAAAAATGTTTCACCCAAATACGAAAATCTTAAAAATTATTTAAAAAATGACTAAGTTCTTTGGGGACCTTGATGGATAGTTCGGTTGAGTGTCCAGCTCTTGATTTCAGCTCAGGTCATGATCTCATGGTTTGTGAGATTGAACCCTGTGCTGGGCTCAGTGCTGACAGTGCAGAGCCTGCTTGAGATTCTCTCTCTCCCTCTCTCTCTGCCCCTCCCTGGCTCACGCTTTCTCCCCGCCTCTCTCAAAACAAACTTTAAAAAAAAAAAATGATTAAGATGTTTAAACCAATTTTATGTATTTTAAACAGTAAAAAAAAAATTGCTTTCTGCATTATTAGGTGCAAGCTGTAATGCAAAATATATAAGTTAGAAAGGCAGAAATTAGGATTTCATGTATATCATGCATATATTTTGAGCTAACACACTACTTATACTAGGTTTAAATCAAAAAATAATCCAAATATAGTAATCCTCAGAAAGCATCATTATTAATCACATTTATTATTTTACAAAACAATTTTCATAATTTAAATGATTTCATTAGTGTTTGGTGAAGAACAAATTAAAATGTGTCAAAGGAAATTAAAAGAGATTCTACAGACCTTCAGTGTTCCCAGTGTGACCTCCTCTCCACCTCAGAGACCAGTCCCTTTAACCTGGCTTCAAACCTCTGGAAACCTCAAGAGAGATGTCCTCATGTCTCACCCACCCAACTCAGCCAGATCACTGACCTTGCTCTAAGCTAAGCAACACTAAGAACAATGATAGAAGCTCTCTAATTTGACTTGCAATTCACCAACTTGCCAGATTAACCTGTTAATTCTTTCCATAAAACATATGCCCACAGGAAAATGAACATTTGGGACTTCATACAGGCTTGCATCTCCCATCTGTTGAACTGTATGTATATTAAATCAGGTGTTTCTCCCCCCTCCCCATCCTGTTTATGCTCATCATTATAGTTATGTAATCAAATAACACAAAAAGCAATAGAACATAAGATGATGAAAAAAAGCCTGCATTAAAGACAAAACTATATGCTTTGGAAAGGGTGAATAAAGGTGACTTATTAAAACAAAACAAAAACCCAAAAACTGTATGGGCCACACAACTGTGAACAAATGGGGATAAAATGTTAAAGTCTGGAAGATTTTGCCCTTTGGTTTCTTCTCAAGTATCTTTCAGTTCTTGTTCTATTTGAAAGAAACTAAAGCTGGAATTCACAGATGATAATATTGAGTGTGATTTATGCAAGAAAAACAATGTGGAAGTTCAAGCAGTGGATATAAATAATTACTGTACAACTAAAAATAAAATACTGAAGATATATATGCATCATTTCTTTGATTAAGAAATGATACTATCCTTGAAGCTTGTATCTGATGTCAGCACTGGACTGTAGAACTTGTTGCTGATCTTGACCTTGTATCCAAGTTCACCGTTCCCTTGGTATATGTTTAATACGATTCAAACCCTTAGTACGCGCGGCTCAGTCACTTTGTGGCTGAGGTTGAGACCATGTTGGTAGAAGAGAAATCCATTGGTTTGAGAATCTTTCAGACCATGATATTCTCGATCTGTGCAGGGTACCAATGTCTAAGAGCTGCCTATTCCAGGATTTCTCTAGAGGCTGGCAAGAGTCCTGAACCAGTTGTCATTTCTGTCTTGCCGGTCTGACAGGGTTGGGAAGGTCCGAGCCTTGGGACCTTTCTTTGATTAACTGTCTTTCTCAGTTAACCAATCAAGTGCCGACCCTAATCACATCAGAAACAAGGGCTTTCACCCTGTTCCATCATGTCTCACATAGCTGCTCATTTTAGCATCGTGCAAGAGTCCAAGACTTTCAGGTCACCTGTTTCCACCTGGTCATTTACTTCCACACTAACCTGTACATTCACTCATTTACTCAATCTTCCTCTCATCCCCTCTCCCTGTGCCCTGTGAACTAGGGGGATCACTTTTTACAGCTTGTTTTGTCTCACTCCTATATACTGGAGGAGGCCTGAGGAGCTGAAGAGGATAAGGGGAAAGAAGTGAGCTCAACTATCCTCTAACCTTCCTTCTTTAATGCCACCTACTTTGCTGGTCACTCCTCATTCAATGGTGACTCCCGCGCCTGCCTGACAGTTTTCTTCTCCACTTCTACTCTGTGTTGTGATTCTTCGTGAGAATAGCCTTGACGAGGACCATCCAGATATTGAGTTTCCTAACAGCTCCACTTCTGAAATCCTTCAAGTATCCTAGTCTCTGACCAGCACTCCTCACCCTCATGGCTCACTTGAATTTTTCCACTTTCATGGAAGAATTTCATGTATATACATTGAGCCGTATATACACTTTCCTCTTTTTAGTTATCCATCATCACCCATTTCTGCCATTTTCCCATAACTGTACATACTGCCTCCATCCGTTTCGATTTCCCAATCCCCAGTGCTTCCCAGGTACTGATGTGCTACAGAATCACCTGATGGACCTGTAAAAACAGACTGCTGGGCCCCACTCTGAGTTTCTGATTCAGCAGGTCTAGGACTGAGAAGCTGCATTTTCACTAAGATCCCAGGCAATGTTGACACTGCCTTGAAAATATACTTTCCCAAATCATTATTACAGTCATGTTCTTTTCACCATTCTCAAATTCTCTGGCTTGACCCCCCTTTGTCATATTCATGCCATAAATGCCAACTCTGCCCACTTATACCCAGTTACTCTTCCACTCTGCATTTACACCTAGCAGCTGAAAGACAAACACACAAATTGCACTCACCTGGAAACCCCTAAGACACACAGGCAACAGCTCTGCAGGAGACAACCATAGTACCTCCTTTCCTTCTACTGTCCCAATCTATCCAGCCTCAGGTGACATCTTGCCTAATATTCACTGAGAAACTGTGAGCAATCAGGGAGCTACTCCCTTATTTCGCCACCGTCAAATCTACCAACCTACCTGATCAATTCTACAATAATTTGTTATTAATCTTCTGCTTTTCCTCAGCAATTTGTCAGCACTTCTCTTACAATGCACAACGTTCCTTCTGCTATGCGACTTACTTAAATGCACATTTTATTTCCTCTATTAGACTAAAAACTCCCCAAAGAACAGTTTGCATGTGATTTACACCTCTGCAACTGCCAAAGCAGGCTTATGGCTATTTCCTTTGAGACACTGATTAAGTGCTTATTTAAACGAGTGAATGGATGGAGTGGCCTTTTATTGCCTTTTTTTTTTTGCTTTAAGATTTATATTGAGATATAATTCATAAAAATCACAATCTTTTAAAAGTATATAGTTCAGTGGCTTTTAGTATATCTACAACTAAATTTTAATCTTTTAAATAATTATAATAATTCATGTTCATAATAAAGTATTTTATAAATCCAGAGGGTTTAAAGAAATAAAAAAAAAGTCCTTGGGGTAAGGTGAGGGGAAGGTTAGAAGATTGCGCCTTGAATGGTTTAGTTTCAACATATTCCTCCCCAGCATGCTTTCCTGATTCAGCTACAATCCTTCCTACCTTAGTGGCCAGTACTGAGTTCCTATGTACCCTCATGACTAGGGAAGAGAATATTAAAAATGGACTGTATGTGATTTATGAGCTTTTTCAACTCAAACATTGATACAAACTAGTCTTTCCATCACTTCTTATCTCCAAATTGTGCTCATCTAACACCTCATTAAAGGAACAAGAGGAGAGAAGGTAATGGTCTACTTAACATTCCTCTCAGGAGGCTTAAGAGTCTGAATGAGAAAAAAGGGCAGGCCATAGCATTTACTTTATGAAAAACACTGCTCTTGGCACTATCAAAAAGGAACAAAACAGTACTTTAACTTTTTTTTTTTTAACATTTATTCATTTTTGACGGACACAGAGAGAGAGAGAGAGAGAGAGAGAGAGAGAGAGCACAAGCAGGGGTGGGGCAGAGAGAGGAGAAGACACAGAATCTGAAGCAGGTCCCAGGTTCTGGGCTGTCAGCACAGAGTCCAACACGGGGCTTGAACCCACAAACCGCGAGATCATGACCTGAGCTGAAGCCGGACGCTTAACTGACTGAGCCACCCACGTGCCCCAAAACAGTACTTTATCTTAAGCTGCAGTGGATTCCAAGGTTTGTAAGTAAAAGTTTGCAAGAACTTTTAATCTACATAAAAGCAACATTTTAGAGCATGGCCACACAAAACTGTGATTATGCAAAGATCTGTAGTTTTATGCACATTATTTATAACTCTGAATCTCTGTGGAATAAAGACTGGGAAAACAGACCAAGAGCATATAAGATGAAGTGAAAAGCAAGATGCAAAATTATTTAGAGGCTAGAAAGTCAACTATTGAAAAATTATAGAAAAGTAAGACAAATGGATACACCAAAATGTTAACATATACTATTATCAGGGGGTGAGATTTTAGGTGCCTTTTCTTCCTTATATGTTTCCAATTTTCTATAATAAGCATTTGTGACTTACAAGTTTTGTTTAGGGGCACCTGGGTGGCTCAGTCAGTTAAGCGTCCAACTTCGACTTGGGTCATGATCTCGCAGTCTGTGGGTTCAAGCCCCACGGCGGGCTCTGTGCTGACAGTTCAGAGCCTGGAGCCTGCTTTGGATTTCTGTGTCTTCCTCTCTCTCTGCCCCTCCTCTGCTCACACTCTGTCTCTTTCTCTCTCTCTCAAAAATAAATAAACACTAAGAGAAAAAAATAATAAAAGTTTTGTTTAAGGTGTTAAATTTTAGTACACTGAATATGTCATATATTGTATTCAGGCACCATAAACCTCCAGTTCTGTGAGCTAAATTCAATACTATTAAGTAAAATAAACATGAAATAATAATCACGAGCAACTAATATATCTGTGTTTTTCTTTAGAAAAAGACGGTTTTTTTTGGTGCCAAACTTAGTATTTTCTTAAATGAAATAATCCATGCCTTTTATTTCTTGGTGCTCAAAACACTACAACTAATACACTGCTTGCTAATAAATACCTGGTTTACTTTCTCAATTAAAAAAATATTTAGGGGTACCTGGGTAGCTCAGTGGGTTAAGCGTCCGACTCTTGATTTTAGTTTAGGTCATGATTTCACAGTTTATGAGTTCGAGTTGTGAGTTCTAGCCCCGTATGGGGCTCTGTACTGACAGTAGGAAGCCTCTTTGGGATTCTCTGTCTCCCGCTCTCTCTGTCCCCCTCCCCCTGCTCACTCACTCTCTCTCAAAATAAATAAACTTAAAACCATATATTTAGACACGATAATAGTAATATGTATTTTAATGGAAAAATTAGTATATACTGGCCAAATATCTCAATTATATGCAATTAAAATACATTCATTTGGGGCCTATGTGCCAGATGCAGTAGGAGATAAAAAGACAAATAATATCTGGGACTGTCTAGGGAGAGTGGGGTGTCTACCTGCACTGAAGGAGACCACCATCCACAAAAAAATTACACCTCAATGAGCCAAGTTCTATGAGACTAGTAAGAGTAAAGTGCTACTGGAACATCAAGACAGTGATTAAGTCCACTTAACAGTCTCAACAGTATATCAGTGATTCCAACTGACTATATCACTACTGCTCATATTCCAGAATTGAAAAAAATACAAAGGTGCAAGCACTTTAGGCTGCTAGTTACACAGGGTTTAGTCAGGGAGAGTATTTAAAACCAGCCCAAGGATCAGGCACAAAAAGAATTGGAAAGGACTTGAGGGACTGTAAGTTAACATCAGGATGACAAATACCTGCTCGGTTCACTGACTAGAAAAACTGTAGTGGCAGAGATGGAGGTTATGGCCAGGAAGGAAACTCTAGATTTCGATTTCATAGGAGATGGCAATGATTTGTGACTATATTCAGGGTCTGCCTTTGATGCAGGGGATCCATGATAGTGGAAAAGGAGCTCCATCCACTGGCACGCATGAGGACAAGAGAGCACAGCGAAGGAAGGATGCCATAAAAGTCAACAGAATCGCTCAGGTTTCACACAGACTGATCATACTTGAATTTCCCAAATATGCTCATTCTCTGACTCTCTAAAATGATGATTTCATCTCCTGAAGCAAAGAGGGGGCTTGCAGAACAAGAATAAGCAGGGAAATAGAATGCTACCCTGGGCAAGGTGCCAAAGTAACCCACTTGATTGCATCATCTAGAGATAAGAAGTATAAAGATAATTCTTTTTGCCCTGTCTCCCGTGATAGATGAAGAAATTGTATGGCATTACTTAACTGTTGTAGATATCAAAACCAATACTAATGAGTTTAGATTATTATAACTAACTTACTATGAAATGGTAGATTAATATGGATGGGTATTACATTACCACCAAAGCACCCAGAAAGGAATTCTCTCTGGTCTTAGTAAGGAGGAATTCTTTTGCTTCTCTGAGGCAACTGATTAGTTTTTTTCTTAGGGATGCTGTGACTCATGTAACATGACATGTCTGCCTTTTTTCACTGGCTGCAAAAACTTTAGGAGCAACAGGATTCTCAAACTTTAGTATGACTAAGAATCATTCGGAGACTGTAACAAATGCAATACTCCCACGTATCCATGCCCTTTGCTCGCCCCTACCCACTCAGCCCCATCCAGCCACCCCTAGCCAGGGCTCTGAGTCAGTTCAAGAGATACTAATGTAAGGGGTGCTGTGACCACTTTCAAAAAGGCTTTGTGACCTAGTTCATATAGACACTACTAGATTCAAGTTCCTTGTGCCTGAGTCATCTTATCTTTTCCTACTTTGTTCTGTTTCTTGTATCACTAACTTAAAAAAAAATGCTTTTTAAAGTTTGAAAGAGAAAGAGAGCACAGTGTGTGGGGGGAGGGCAGGGGGAGGGGAGGGGAGGGGAGGGGACAGAGAGAGAGGGAGAGGGAGAGGGAGAGGGAGAGGGAGAGAGAGGGAGAGAGAGAGAGAGAGAGAGGGAGAGAGAGAGAGAGAGAGAGAGAGAGAGAATATGAATATCCCAAGCTGGTTCCAAACTGTCAGTGCAGAGCCCCATGTGGGGCTCGAACCCACAAACTGTGAGATCATGACCCAAGCAGATGTCAAGAGTTGAACGCTAAACTGACTGAGCCACCCAGGTGCCCCCATTAAATCACTAACCTTAAAGCGTATTGTATCTATTTCCTCTCTATATGTTTAATTAAGCCCTCAAACTGTTTCTGGAGAAGGAAGGGTTGAAGTGAATAAAGACTTTCGAAAGAGTATGAATACATCTTATTTTTCCTTTTTCAAATGTCTGGGAAAGAAAGCTGATCAATTTTTTAACAGTAGAGGAACAAGTTGAGCTGTTAACAGCCTTGAGCAAAAAAGACTGCAAAGAGAAGCCTGCCACACCAATGTATTATTAATAGTAAATTAGGCTGCTGACTTGATGCAGGCACATGGACAGCACCATGTTCTTTGATGTTCAAACGGAAACCCCTAAAAACTACCCTTGGTTCATTTCAAGCGCATGCATGCAACACCAGGACATACTTGCTCAATTTTCAGTGTAACTGCAGGACCTTTCACACATGACAAAAAAAGAAATTCTATGTGTACACGTGATGTATGACTTCAAGAAGGAAAGCAATTACCAATGAGTCCACATACATTTGTTGAGGGAGTACTACATGAAAGACACTCATGTTAATTCTCAGCTACTACAAAGAAGCATTGAATTATCTTGCTAATTGTGAAAAACCAGGAGAATTAGGAAATATTTTGAGTTAAATGTTTTTGTTTGAATTGGCTGCATTGTCTTAATTCTCTATTGTCCTTTATGTGTGTAGAATTATATATCTAAAATACCCCTTTCACTTTTTGTTTCTTACGAGGAAAACCAAAGGCTGCTTTATAAGAAAATACAGGATAGAAAAACAAGGGTAATGGCTAAAATTTATTGAGTGTGTGAAACTCAATTTGAGAGTTGGAAGTGACGGCAGAACTCTGTACTGATGGAAGAGGAATGTAGAAATACCATCTGTAGAGTAATTACTATATGCTAAGAGGTGTCCATATACACTTTGCTCATATTAATCATTACAAACACCTTATGAAAATGAAAACTTGGTAAAAGTTAATGCTAAGCATTTTTAGAGTATAATTAACTCAGCATAAAAGCTCTACATTTCATTCTCACACATACTCAGGATCCCAAATAAACCATTACAGAAATTCCTACGCAGTTATTCCGTTTGCATACAGGGCAAAACATCAACCCTTACTCAACACTTACCACTTCACATTTCTTCCCCTAAATAAATTACATAAAAAAGTATTTTCATTCTCTATAGCTAAAGTCCTTTGTCTAGTATAGCACTTTTGCAGCTAAATAACTTGTCACTAAGAGTGAAATTCCCAAAATATAAAAATCATAAAATTGCATTTAGTTAGGAAGAAACCTCCAGAGGTGGCCTGACAGAAGGGCAGTCGGCCTGTTAAAAAAGAAATCTCAGAAGTGTGGTGTCCCTTAAGGGGATACAGAGCACTAACCTGACTCATAGGCTCAAAGCCAACTAAACTCTCCTCTCTACGGAGAGCTCTAGAATCGATTAAAATAAACTTAAAGAGCAGACTTACAGGGGAATATAAATAACAAAAAGAGCATCTTTACAAATTGTTGTAGGGCTTCCTGGGTGTAATGTGAAACTGCGCTCCATATGTAGAGAGCAGGAGAGTCAACAGACAGAGGCAGACCATTCCAAATTGGTAGGTGGCTGTTTTAGTGAACATGGGAACTTACGGGGCCTGTCTTGGGTGGCTGCCAGATGACTGGTTTTCCACACGTGCCCACCGCAATCTTGAAAACTTATACAGAGGCCTTAACTGGGTTCAGTCATGTACCCAGTCCAGACAGCCTCAATACCACATTTCTATCTCAAGAGTGTATCCTTGGGGCAGCTTCTGAGAGTGGGAAAGGCAAGCAGAATGCACATTCTAAGCACCGGGGAGCGGGTGGAGAGCCTCCAGGTGCCAGTGTCCAGCTCCTGGGTCCAAGGACCGTCACATCTTGATGACCTCCTCCCACAGTAGAAGGTGGGGGTGCTGGTCTGGCATACCCCACCCCTCCTCCATCTCATGCCTGACCGTGCTGCCTCCCCCAGGCAACATGTATAGTGCTCAGGGACTGGTCAAATTCTTAAAGCTGCAGCCACATCAACATCTAGGGATCAGGCCATAAATGAAGAGGAAGAACTCCCCGTATAAGTTCCTATTAAATATCTGTCTTTATGGCCTTAAAATTCTGCTGCTCCTGTGGTCCTGGTCATGGAATGGGCACCTAATGGAAATACCTTTCTATAGTGAGCCCACTCATTTGTCTGACAAAGAAATCAATCCAACTCTTGAGTGTGTGGGCTGCCCTTCTCTAGCTCATCATGATTGCCATGCTGGGCATTCCAACTCCTGTAAGGGGACTGAAAAGCCCTAAAATAGTACATTATGGAAGAACAAGCTCGGACTAATATTCTTAATTCATCTAATATTACCAATATTGATCCTGAGACCTGGACTGTGGCACACACTATCAACAACATGAGGCTTGGGTATTCTTTTTCAGTCAAACTGCTGACTAAAATGATCCTAAAAATACCACTAGTGGAGTTATGGATGGCTACACTCTGACTTGGGATGGGTTTATGTGGCTTATCCTGGGTTATGGACATTTGAGCACCTGGGCAACCCTATGATGGGAATGGAAAAACCACTCTAAACAGAACCAACCCAGTTATACCAGGAATATACGATGGATATCACTGCAGCTATGTAGTCATTCTGTCCTATTTTCTCATTAGAGAAATTTCAGTGTTTCAATGACACTGACCCATCTTGCCACCCAGGTATTTACTGGATGGCCCCAAATGGGACCCATTGCCATGTGGCACCAATCTCTGGTCATGGCTTCCACCTGGGTGGCTGGGCCACTGCATTATGGGTTTTCCCTGCACAGGGGAGAATTTGCCTCATGGTAACAACTACCGATCACCCTCTCCTCAAGGTGAGATGGGCACATTTTGTATTCCACTGGTACAATTATTTGGCCACTGTCTTTGTCCCCTTCACTGGCCTTTTGGATATTATAGCACACATAGAAGCCATTATGTTTATCCACCAAGCCTTAAATGATAGCTAACAAATCCTATCCTTATTGAACACTGAAATTTCTTTAATGAGAAAAGCTGTCTTCCAAAATAGGGTGGCCTCAGACATTATTACTGCCTTGCAAGGAGGCACTCGTGTGTGCCATTATCCAAAAAGAATGTTCTGTGCTCACTCCTGGTAAGCCTGCCAATGTGTCATCTTTATTAAATCACATGAGGATACAAATGAATGCCCTAATCTGATCCCCAGCCTAGGGAACTTAATAAATCAATGTTTTGGATCATGGGGCTCTTGCTAGAAAACATCACTGATTTGGGGAATTACCGTCCTAACCTATGCTTTCACTTGCACGAGCCCATATTGTCACTGTGGTGTCTACCTCCAATGCAGACAGAAAGCATAGAATAAGCACCTCCATGCTAATGAAACCCCTTGCTGACCACTCAGGGCATACTGAGAAGGAGTGGGGTATGTGAGGTTGTAAGAGCGGGTCACAAAGGCTGGAGTGTTGGATGAGGTCACCAAGAAAACAATAGCTGAGGCCCTGGTTACTTATCCCAGTTTCCTCAGAAAATAACCTATGATTCTGTTGAGAAGCCCATTGTTATGTTTGAAACTAAATCTTTTTATTTTTTTTTATTTCTAGAAGTTCTTTCTACTTGGCAAGGAAGACACAGAAGTTTAGAAGAAGACACACTCATTTAGAAAGGAAAGAGCATATATTTGGAGCCAAGAAATAGTATTTATTCTTGTCCCTGAAAGAGGCCCTTCTGTTGCTCCTTCCCCTTACTGATTAAATAAGGCAGAAGCTGGAAGGCAGTGGTGTGAAAAGATGGGTGATCAACAACTCTATTCCTTCTAACTTCAGGAACCTCCCCAAACTAGTTTGCTCCTCTTTGTACTCTATATTCGTGCCCCACTCACAGTCTTGTGACGGAATGCTTAGAAATTCTATTGGCCTGATCTGGCCGGTATCCAGTGATGAACTGATTGGGTTGATTTAGCAAAAACCCCTGGAGTACCCATGTTGTTTTGGGGAAGTCACAGAGCCATCCAGCCCAGCTGCCTCAAAGCCCAAGTGCTGCTGCTTGTCCAATTCATGGGAGAAAATGCTTATGTATTTAACCATTCTAGTTTTTTGTTTTGTTTTGTTTTGTTTTTTACTTAAAACATATGGCTTACTAAGGTACTTGTAATTCGTGAAGATGTGCAAAACTTACCCTGTTTTTGGATATTTCCCCTTTCCCAGACAGCACAGAATTGCTAGAGGACATGGAACTAACTGTTGGAGATCATTCTTTGCTCACACTTAGGATGATGTTTACAGAACATCCCAGCAAAGAAGTTAGTCATCATAGAGAGCCTCTTGAAGGTACAGTATTTTTTTTTCTATTTAGAATTCCTGGAATCAAAATTTTATGATACTAATAACTGATGAGACTTAAATTTAAATCCAGACTCATACAGTTCTGATCTGTTTCTATCTAAAAAAAAAAAAAAATTAAAATTATTCCAGGATTTCCAATAACCATAAATACTGACATTTTTTTTCTAAATAGTTTAAAATGTTTACTTTTCAAAAGCACAAATAGGGATTAATTAAAATGAAAACTGAATAACATAACTTAGCTGTGATACTCTGGTTTTCGAAGTATGTACAAACATACACCAGATGAAGGGAGTGCTCCTATTTTTGCTAAAAGCAAACCAGATGTCTGCGCATGTTATCATACCAACACTTCATTCTAAAGTGCTAAAAAGGCCTATTCTCCTTTCTGTGGATCATTTATATATCACCAATTCGAAACCAAATTTGAATTCTCAATCTCATATCTGTTGCTAAATTTTTCATTATGTATTTCTAAATTATTGCTTTATTCTCTCAGGATGTTATAAATTTCTCTCAGCATTTCATGTGTTTGCATTGAGTTTTACATTAAATGAGAAATCCTAAGGTACAATAACACAAGTATGCACAGTCTTACACTCTAACAAGTTACTCTATATTTTTAAATTATTCCAGTGTGAATCTATGCAGGGTACTCATACACTACTGTCCTCTTGAAGTGAGGCAGAGTTTATGCTTTAGTGGTGTACGGCATTTTATTTTGTCTAAAACCTCATTTGTTCTTATTCCACATGTTACAAAAACCCCATATGATTATTTCAGCTGAGAAATAAGGATAATTCTTCATATCTTTATCAACTTCCACTTCCCACTTTTTTCTGGCCAACGTATTGTGTTTCTACATAGTACATTCACTTAAAATTGTTCAGGTGAGGAGGAACTCTACAATCTGTAAAATAACCCCAGTCATTAAGTAATAAACGTGTCACTCTTTTGTTTATAACTTATTTTAAGAAAGCATGCAAAAACTTCTATATTTTTTCAGCCCTACTGCCTCTTCAGTTAATGAATTATAGGAGCAATGAAAATATGTTGCTTCACGAGTTCTGTAGTGAGGATAAAGACAAGAACTTGGAAATAATAGGTATCATCTTCTACAGGCCTATTTTACCACCAAAACTCCTTAAGAGTATGTATTAGAGCAATTCTACATATTAGAACCTCAGAGAGGTTAAGAACTTGCCTGAAGTTAGTGGTAGGGATGGGCTCAGATCAGGGCTCATTCCTTAAATCACATGACTGACTAAATCTATACGGGCTAGACATTTACCTACAGCCTTTCTAGATATTCAGTTGAGAACACCTCTCTCCTTTACTGTGAAATGACCATTTTTATAAGTGGTCTAATCAAAATCACTAACAGTCTATGGTTCTGGGTTTGTTTTGCTTTTAGTAAGTTTGTAGATACCATAGGAGGAGAATAATCCTTATCTTGGGAAATCTGTTTATCTCAATAATGAATATGGGTTTGCTAGTAGGATTGCTCAAGTCTGCTAATTCATGTACATTAATTCTACTGTCCTGTGGAAAAGAGGTAAATTATTAGATATTAGGTAAATTCTGTCCTCAAAAGTTTGCAAATCACCAAAGAGCACGCACCGTATTACAGTTTAGATTCCACTTGTACTCCACATAGTATGTGATTTATACTATAAGTAATAAAAAGAGCCTGAACTGACAGAAGGCCATGGTTACACTTCTGTAATTAATAAGGCTGTCTCTTACCAGTGTCTATTTCATTAATCTGCATGTTTTGCAGCAGGTTGGCAAGGCCACCATTATTCAGCCTTTCATTTGTTTGAGTCGCAGGGACAGATATGCTGGCTCACGCATGTCTTTACTTCCCAAAGAGACCTACAAAACAATTTGGCTTGGCTACAGGACCCATGATTGTACCACACTGTAGCAGATTTCACTGGATGAGCCCTGGACTACATATGACTTTATCACTGACTTGATCTATAGTACTGTTGAGACTTAAACTTCTGTAAAGAGAAAGACAACTTTTTTTTTCTATTGCTGTCTTAATTTTTATTTTCATTACTTTCTTGTTTTTACTGACAAATTTACTTGTTTACTGACATTAAACAATAAACTTATTTCTCATGAATCTGCCTTTCACCTCCACCACAGAAAACAGAAATTTATAAATGTAAATATTATCCTGGGAAATTAATACTGACCTAATTTTCTTTAAAAACACACAAGTAATATATTTGTCCCAAACTGGTGACAGAAAAGCTCTCTCCAAAGGAGGAGATAAAAATTTCTCTTCAAATGAGGATACAGACATATGATGAAAAGCAGAGGGGTAAAATCATCCAAAGTCATAGAGCAACAATGTCATATTAGCAAAGAAAAAGGAATGCAAATTCTGGCATTTACACAGATAGTTTACCAAACCTCAAAATCAAAATATAAAATTTAAAAATTTAATCAGATTTTAATTTTGATACTACAATCTGATTCAAGTTACTGTAAATTCAATTAAGACATGTCCATATTACTGAGATGAAAACCACAATAATGCAGTCTTTGCATGTCTTCTACTGAGAAAGACAGTCCACAAATAGTAAATGAGAGGAACCAATGACAGTTATCAAGAATAAGAATGCAAAACCATATTGTCATTTAAATTAGGTTGTCCAATTTTCGAGAAAAATGTTTAGTGTAATTTTAAGTGGATAGTTTTTTTTCCAATAATTTATTTTATCTATGTCTATTTTATAGAATATAATACATTTTTTTGAAATTTTCCCCACTCTTTCTAAGAAAAAGAAAATGTAAGTTTAACTTAAATGAAGTCAGATTTCAACATGAAAAACTGAACTTTTGTGTAATAAACTAATATGTGCTTTTTGGGGAGTGAAGAGTGTTTGTCCGG
This sequence comes from Panthera pardus, assembly GCF_024362965.1. Lineage (NCBI taxonomy): Eukaryota > Metazoa > Chordata > Mammalia > Carnivora > Felidae > Panthera > Panthera pardus. Next base: position 74,054,937 of record NW_026526991.1, on the reverse strand, counting down.
AAAGAATCCTAGACTTGGTTTTAAATACTTCATTTTCAAGTCATTTATTAAATAAGTTGTAAAGAAATATATTTTCTGCAATTTATTAAAGCCCCCAAAGTATCTTCAGATTCTGTTCATAATTTGAAATTTCAATTTTTAAACTCACAATATGGAACTGAAAAGTAAACCTATTCTTTTTCTTAAACAATAAATTAGTTTTTACAACTAACGTGTTAGTAGGGAGTAACATAAATGTTGAAAAAATTGTGAAATGTACAATATTTCAGATGTAAAATATTTCAAATGTCAATATATTTTTAAACATTTTAGTAAGTTTGGAAGACCATTAGTACATTATAGTAAATATTTAGTACATTTCAATAAATGTTTTTGCAAGCAAGTAGTAAACACAGCCCTATCAGCATTCTAGCTATATATTAGGTCTTTGCAAACACTAGCAACTCTTTTTTTTTTTAATTTTTTTTTTAACGTTTATTTATTTTTGAGACAGAGAGAGACAGAGCATGAATGGGGGAGGGTCAGAGAGAGGGAGACACAGAATCTGAAACAGGCTCCGGGCTCTGAGCTGTCAGCACAGGGGCCCGATGCGGGGCTCGAACTCACGGACAGCGAGATCGTGACCTGAGCCGAAGTCGGTGCTCAACCGACTGAGCCACCCAGGCACCCCAACACTAGCAACTCTTAATAACTAAACTGAAAATGAAGGACTGAAAGTCTTGAAGTATCCGCAGTTGTTACCGGTGAAAAAAATATGGTCATACTTTCTTCTATTTTAATTCACCAAATACTGGTTATCCACATGTTGAATCTGATTAACAGAACATTCACAAATGTGATGAATAAAAGTAGATGACAGCAGTAATATTTTTGGTTGAGTTTTTTCTCTGATCCATAATCAATATTCAGATAAGTAAGCTACTAAACCTTTAAGGAAAAGATGTGCTTGATGTAAGAAAAGAATTTCAAGAAAGGATAAAATTAACCTTCAAGTCTACAAAAATAATTAGTCCTGCTGAGATGATTTAGCCTGGATATTGGAGTGGCTAAACCCAGACCATATTTGAGACTGATTAAACATTCTCACACTGAAGTGATTAATGAGGATAATAAAATTAAACGGATTTTTTAGGCTATCTCAAATGTACACATTTTATTTATTTACTTTTTAATATTTACTTGAGACAGTGCAAGCATGCACAAGCAGGGGGTGGGGAGGGGCAGAGAAAGAGAGAGAAACAGGATCCTAAATAGGCTCAGAGCCCAAGGCAGGGCTCGAACCCATGAACCGTGAGTTCATGACCTGGGCCAAAATCAAGAGCCTGATGCTCAACTGACTGAACCACCCAGGTACCCTTCATATGTACACCTTTTTAAGTGAGGGCAAAAAACTAAAGCAGACCTCAATAATCATTAAGTTCAAGGTGAATCTAACAGGCTAGCTCGACTCATCGGAGAATGCTGGCCTTGGGTGGAAAGAAAAAGCAGGAGTAAAGCAGATGTAGAGAGTAGGGAATAATGCCACAAGAATAGGAGAAGGAAAGGAAGAAAAAAGGGAGAGAGGAAAGGAGACAAAAGAAAAGAAATGGAGATGAAGCCACAGGGTACTAACAAGAACTGCCCTAACTACTGCCACAAGGGAAGCTGGTGAGCAGACCCCACCAGGTCAGCACTTAAGAAGTATCTCAGACCCTGACCTAAGTCCTGCAGGAAGGAGGAGGCACAACCACCAGGAGCAGAATGCTAAGTAACAGGCAAGAAGTCAACCACCCCTGGATGTACCTCAGGATGTGACCAAACTGCAGAAGTTACCTTTCAAAGAAAGCTGTAGTTTCTAGAAGGAGGAAACAATGTTCAGTGGGGTTTAAATATACCCCAATTTTTCTCAGAAATTAAGACATCAAGTTAACTAACTGAAATTAAAAAAAATTAAAAAAAAAGACTTCCAGTATTTTATAGTATATCCTAGTAAAACATCTTGCCATCATATTTATTGCAATTTTTCACAAAGCTTATATATGCTTTTACTGAGAAACAAATGATTTTGCCAATAGTGAGCTAAAAATATTTACAGTATTTATAGTTATAGTAATCAAGTTACATGCATGGGAAAAACTTGTCCTTTTCTCATTTACTGGAATATCAACTTGTGAGAGTTAAAATGTGTGGAAGAGGTACGGAAATGTAATGGTATGTCCTCACTTTTCTAATATTTACCACCAAGATGGAGGTGCAGTAGAAAAACAAACAAAACGGAAAAAACAAAAAAAAAAAAAACCAACAAAACCTCACATACATACTCAAGAAGAGACAGACAAGCTCTAACCCTTCATTCAGTGTTTACTGTCCTTAGGGCAAGCCACTGATACTAATAGTTATTTCTTCATCAGTATTCCTGTGAATTAAGAGACCTCTGGAGTAAGAGACGTATTGTGCCTTTTGAACAGCCTTTCTGAGATTCAATCTTTCCATCCATTAAAAAAGAAGATGGTGACAATTGATATTTGTATGACTAGCAGATGTTAGAAGAGATCAAAAACTACAGAAGTCCATGGTTATGCTGCTACCAGCCGCCACAGCCTATCTGGAATGTAAACCCTAATGCAGCTTCCGATTTCACAATCTCTTCTAACAGACAGCTGTTGTAACAATTCTCAACTGCCTGCTGCACGTTATGTAGTAAGAGATGCAGCAATTACATCGCTGTATGTAGTAGGGTGGAAATGTTTTAAAGTTTCTACAAGGAATTGTTGCTGGACTACAACTTTTAGTTCAAGAGTCAGGCAGCACTGTCCAACAGAACCGTGTGTGACGACAGAAATCTTTTGTCTCTGCTGTGTCCATTATGAGAGCTGGAAAGGTAGCAAGTCCTAGTGAGAAACTGAATTTTAAATTTTATTTAATTTCAATAACTTTTTATTTGAATAGTCACATGGTCAGCGGTTACTCTACTGACAGCACAAAGTTAGAGAATCTGTAATTAATGGTCCAAATGAAGTAGTATCTCCAATTTAGAAAAATTAGAAAATACAAGATTTTTTTTAAATCACTTTCTCCTCCTTCAGCTATCATTACTTACATTTTTGTTATATTCTTCCAGATTTTTTTCTGATATACTAAATATATTCATAAATTTAAAAATGTAAGCATGCATACATGAACTAAATACATACAAATACATTATATTAGACATTTTTAAGACAGATCTACAAAATCCTATGGCTGTTAAGAATTATCTACATTAATACAATAAACCCTTGATAGACTTCAGTCATTATTATTAATGGCTGCTCAGTATAACACTATACCATGGTGGGATTATTAAATAGTCCATCACCGTTGGGAATTGAGGTTTTTGTTCCTATTTTTATTCTTATAAAAAACCCTGCAGTGAACATGTTTGTACATCTATTTGTTCCATTTGTAGGAATATTCCTTTAGGATAAATTTCTAGAATTGGATTTGATGGGTCAAATGTCTCTTTTTTCAGACTGTGGAAGACTATTATCGAATTGCTACACAGAAAAGAACCCGTGAAAAGACAAAACTCTTTTGAAAATATAAGAGAAACCTTACTACCCCGATACCCAAATCATTAGGGAAAAGAGATGATGGTGAGGACGATGATACAGTGCTGATGATTGGATTACAAAGATCTCACAATTACCCTAAAAAATCCTTCAGCTTACCCTCAAATTACAGTAAACAGTACTTATGTGTCCGTTTGGAGGCAGACATACTACATTCTGCCACTCAAGAGCTCCATGGTAGCTAGGCTTTTTTTCCATCACTGAACAGATTACGATTCTCCAGTTAAATACTAGGGAAACTGGCTGGTTTGTCTACAGGGCTATTTTACACATAAAATATGTATCTTTAAATTAAGGAATCACACTCAAGTCAGCATTATATTCACACTATGAGATACACCGGGAATTGAGACCTCACGAAAAAACAGCAGACTGCAATTTCCCACTTTACTGCTCAGTCTAGGGCATATGTGCATGGAATGGAACCACAGTCACCCACACTATTTATATCTCTCTGGATTGTTCTCTCTTTCAGCATAAACAAATTAAATGTGCAAATGGGGTTACTTTATAGGATACTTAACAGGTTCTATATTTTTGTATAGAACATGAAAGATGGAAAAAAAAAGGGAGAAAGAAAAGAACTGAAGAGTGAAAAAATGTGTGTATGCACATGGGAGAGTTATTTTTAAACCTGAAATGTGTCTCCTCTCTCCCTGCCAATGTGCAGTATTATTTCAATGTTCTGTTCATACTGCTTGTAATAAAAAGTGGTTCATCCCCAGGAGGCACCATGGAAGATCCATGTTGTTTTTAGGTTCTGCCAGGTGTACTTAAAATCACAAATGAGAAGGAATATTCCTTTTCTTTACCCAAGTGAAATCTAGAAGAAGGTATGTCTAAAGTAGGCTCAACATTTTACTGAGGTTAGCATTTTCCTGCATTGCCTTGGAACTGCTGTACCCTATTTGAGTCATCTTCATTTACCTTATTGGCTAATAGGAAGAAAAAGAGACAATGGGATTTAAATATAATGGGATATAAATGACAGTTAAATATTCATATCACTTATATAGTTTTAGTTATCTACTGTGAGTGAGGTAAATGCCACAGCAGCTTCATGTCCAAACTCAAAAGAAATAAGTAAATGGGAAATGAATTCTCTTAAGAATTCAGTGCCTTACTCTGCATCTTATTCCCTATTGTATTTCATATAAAAGGTCGACCACATTCCAAGAAACATTTGTTCATAAAAAGCTCATTTCCTTTCAAGGCGATGGAAAGTTAAATTACTGTGCTTATGAGACAAGTCAATAAGGGGAAGAGACAGAATTAAAAGGCCACAGGAATACAGTAATAATTTCGAGTCCAATTAACAAAGCCAGATAGAAAACTAAGGTGAAAAATCTAAATTGATCTGATAGGCATGGGCTCAATTACTTACAGAAAGTTTGAACAGTATTTGGAAACTGTGATATTTATCTCATTAATTAAGGTATAGAACTTAACTGAAATACAAGAAGATTCCAGAAGTGGGCACTAAACTATGTGATCAGTCCTTTAATCAAAATACTGTAAAAGATAGATGAGCTATTTGGGGCAGAATTTCTCTGAAAGCAACAAATACTGAAAACAAAGCTATAAAATTCACCAGGTGTGCCAGTGATTTTTAGTTTGATATACCTACATATTGTAAAATACTGTTAACACATCTATCACCTCACATAGTTACAACTCTGTGTGTGTATGTGTGTGTGCGTGTGTATGTGTGTGGTGAGAACTTTTAAGACCTACTCTCAGCAAATTTCAAATACACAATACAGTATTTACCTAAGTGTTAACTATGGTTACCATGTTATTATATGCTGTATATAACTGGAAGTTTGTACCCTTTGACCACCTTCACCCATTTCCCTCACCCTTGGCAACCACCAATCCACCCTGCTTCTATGAATTTGGTTTCTTTTAGATTCCACACATAACTGAGATCATAAAGTATTTGTCTTTCTCTGTGTTATTTCACTTAGCATAATACCCTTAAAGGTCATTCATGTTGATGTAAATGACAGGCTGTTTCCATGTCTTGGCTATTGTAAACAATGTTGCAATGAACATTAAAGTGCACATATCTCTTCCAGATAATGATTACATTTCCTTTGGAAATATGTCCAGAAGAGGAAATGCGAGATAAGGTAGTTCTATTTTTAATTTTTTGAGGAAACGCCATACTGTTTCCATAGTGGTTGTACTAATTTACATTCCCACCAAGCACATATAAGGATTTCCTTTACTCTATACATCCTCACCAGCACTTATCTTGTCTTTTTGATAGTAACCATTCTACCAAGTGTGAAGTGATCATCTCATTGTGGTTTTGATTTGCATTTCCCTGATAATGAATGATGTTGAGCACCCCTTCATGCTCCTGTTGGCCATTTGTATATCTTCTTGGGAAATGTGTCTACTCAGGTCCTTTGCCAATTTTTATACCACATTATTATTATTTTTATTTTTGCTTTGAAGTTGTAGTTCTTTATATATTTTAGATATTAACACTTTATCAGATATATGGTTTGAAAGGCTGCCTTTTCATTTTGCTGATTGTTTCTTTTCAGCTGATTGGAACTTTTCAGTTTGATGTAGTCCCACTTGTTTCTTTTTGCTTTTATTGTTATGCTTCTGGTGTCATATCCATAAAATCATTGTCAATACCAATGTCAAAGATACCAATGTTTTCTTCTAGGAGTTTTATGGTTTCAGGTCTAACACTTAAGTCTTCAATCTGCCCTGAGGTGATTTTGGTGAGTGTTGTAAGGTATGGGTCCACTTTCATTATTTTGCATGTGAATATCCAATTTTCTAGCAGCACTCATTGAAGAGACTATCTTTTCTCCATTAAGTATTCCAGGCTCCCTTGTCAAACATTCATTGACTGTATATGTATGGGTTTTTTTCCTGGGCTCTTGATTCTGTTTTATTTGTCTATGTGTCTGTTTTTTTTTTTTTTTTTTTTTTTTTTTTTATGTGTCTGTTTTTAATGCCAGTAACATACTATTTTATTAATATACTTTGAAATCAGGAGGTGTGATACCTCCAGCTTTGTTTGCTTTCTCAAGACTGTTTTGGCTATTCAGGGTCTTTTTTTTTTTTTTATTGTTGTTGCTCTGTATGAATTTTGGTGTTTTTTCCCCCTTTTTCTGTAAAAAATACCATTAGAATCTTGATAGGGAATGCACTGAATCTAAGGATGGATTTGAGTAGTACCACCACTTTAACAACATTAACTTTTCTAACCCATGAACATCAGATATCTTTCCTTTTAATTGTGTTTTCTTCAATTTCTTTCCTCATTGTCTTAGACTTTTTAGTATACAGATCTTTCACACTTACTTGGTTAAATTCATACCTAAATATTTTCTTCTTTCTGATGTCATTATAAATGAGATTATTTTCTTTCTTTTTCAGGTAATTCATTGTCATTGTATAGAAAGAAAACTGATTTTTTTTCCTGTTAATTTTGTCTTCTGCAATTTTATTGAACTTATTAGTTCCAATAGTTTTTTTTTTGGTGGAATATTTAGGATTTTTTTATATATAACAATATGCTATCTGCAAACAGTTTTACGTCTTACTCCTGATTTGACTGCCTTTTATTTCTTTTTCTTGGCTGACTGACTGCTCTGGTTAGGACTTCTAGTATTAATTATGTTGAATCAAAGTGTTGAGAGCAGGCATTTTTTTTTTCCTGATCTTAGAGGAAAAGCTTTCAACTTTTCACCATTGATTACATCAGCTGGAGGCTTGTTATACATGGCCTTTATTATATTGAATACATTCCTTCTATACCCTTTTGTTGCAAGTTTTTACCATGAATAAATGTTGAATTTTGTCAAATGCTTTTTCTGTATCTGAGAGATCAATGATCTTTAAGTGGTGGGGATGGTAAAGCTAGTAAACACTGATTGTGATTGTGGCCTCTCAGTATCTACTCACTCCGCTTCTGGAAAATATTCTTTGTCCTGATTTTTTTTAGGGGTAGGGGAGGCTCATGCCGACTCCTTGGGTGGTGGTTGGGGGGTGCATGAACCACCACATGTGGTTCATGTGGGCACATAACAAAAACTGAATTCATGAGCTTTAACTTTCACCTTTGGCTTTTTCTTGTTCCAAGAAAGAATCTGACACTGGAGTTGCAACAGCCACCTTGTGTCAATAAGGAAAGAGCTGGCTGGAGAAGGTAATCCGCAAAGCAGCAGCAGAACCCAGAAATGGATGCATCATTGGAGCTGAGCCTCAAACTGAAGCAAGCTCTATCCCAAGATTTTTGAGTTATGGGGATCAATAAACTCACATTTAGCTTGACTTTTCCATCACTCAAAACCAATAGGTGGGGAGGTGGGAAAAGCAGAGTAGATTGAATGCCTCTTATAACTGTCAGGAGGAGTGAAGAAGAGACATTTCAAACTGGACCAAAAGCTCTTGGAGTCTCATATGTGGACTTAAGAACAACAGAAAAGCTACTGCTATCCATCAAATTCTGTGCTGCTACATAGTGGTTTGAAATTTAGATTCTGCCTTTGTTGGGAGTGCTCACGACCAGCCCTCAGTCTCAGTGATTCACTAGAGGGTCTCATAGGATGCAGAAGTTGTTGTATTTATGATTGTTATATATTACAGCAGAAGGACTGAAAACAAAATCAGTCCAGGAAAAGGCTCTCTCAGTATGAAGTCTGTAGGAAACCATGCATATGCTTCCAAGAGTCTACCAGTGAAGTTACACAGGATGCACTTAATTTCTTCAGCACAGAGTTGTGACAACATCTGTGAAATGTTGTCTACCTGCAAAGTTCATTAAAGCATCAGTGCCTGGTGTTTTTACTGGGGGCTAGTCACATAGGCATTCTCTGCCTAGCACAAATAAAAATTCAGTCCCCTGCAGGGAAAATAAATGTTCAGTATAAACCATACTGTTTGTAAAAACAGTTTAGACACAGTACGCTGCAAGCCACTCCTGCCATTTAGAGGACGTTTTAAATCACTACGCAACTGTTTATCATTCCTGTTCCCAAACACCAGCCAAAGGCCAACCTTACAAACCAGCCTTTGTAAGGATATCAATCTCAGGCCTGGCATGCTAACTCTTCTCTGCACACTACCTTTCTTTTAGGATACTTCAGGACTTCAAGTTAGGGCAGTCCCTCTCCTAACTGCCAACTACCACAATTTGTGGACAGTGTTCTTGCTTACAGACTGGATATCACAGATAATGCAGATGAATTCAATGTTCTGCCATCCTTCCTCTTCTGACAGAAGGATGGACCTCAAGCTCCAGTCTGTCTTTATGTGCCCTGCTCTGCTGTAGCCAAGTAAATTAGACTACAAGCCACTGGAGGACAAGGCAATGTTCTATTTATTTTTGTGTCCAGAGTTCTTACTGCGTCTTACTTCTCCATGATGTATCTGTTGAATACTTACATCCTAAGATGTAAGCCTGCCATGCTCCTCTACTAATGGACCATCTGCACTGCTTTCTTGTTGGGTATTTGCTTCTCTGAACATATGTACACCTGCTTATGCACACACAAAAGGCACACCACTTTCTGACACGAGTGGGCAAATTCACCAAGTCTCATTAACATTACAGTGGCCACCCCAGTTTACTGCCTCAGCTGTAAGTCACTAAATTAACTTGAAAAACACAAATATGTCTGTAGAATGTAACTGTGTCCTTATGAATAATAACAGAAAAATCAGAAAAACTTGCTGGATTTATCAGAAAAACAATCAAGTTAGAAACATATTTTTTTTCCACTATAGTCTGTACTGAAGAAAAGTGGTGAGCATCAGGTGGGCAGGAAACCTACATAGAAAATACCCTGCAATCAGCACTTTTGTCTTGCTGCTCTGGCTGCTCTCTGTAGATCCCAGATATAATATTCTCATAAGTAGCCTCTAATGCTGTTCATCCAAGTTGCATGGTGCACTGTGTATATGGAAACCTCCCTCTGTGGGAAGCCTGGCTGCAGATGACTAGTTGAAAATAAAACTAAGCTCCAGGCTGACTATATCGTCATGATTTAAACTAAGTGTCTGGAGGAGGTGCTTCATTTTGTGGCATATTCCCCACCTCTCAAATTTACGAATACAGTCTAAGAATACAGTGACCCTTAAACGACACAGGTTTCAACTTCATGTGTCCACTTCTACATGGATTTTTTCCATAAATACAGTACAACAAATGTATTTTCTCTTCATTATGATTTTCTTTTCTCTAAGTTTATTGTAAAAGTAGAGTATATAACACATATAACATGCAAAGTATGTATTAGTTGATTGCTTATGATACTGGTAAAGCTTCCAGTCAGCAGTAGGCTATCAGTAGTTAAGATTTTGGGGGGATGAGAAGTTATACGCAAACTTTTCAAATGCACCCAGGGTTGGTGCCCCTAAGTCTTGTGTTGCCCAAGAGTCAACTGTACTCTCTTTAATAAGCCTTTTGAATAAAAGTACAGTAGATGTCTACGAGTAAAGCTTCCCCCATTAAAGTCTTACAAATGTTGCTGATTTTAATATAGGAAGCTACCCTTTAAAACATCTGATAACTCTATTAGGACATCTGGGTGGCTCAGTCGGTTGGGCGTCCGACTTCAGCTCAGGTCACGATCTCGCGGTCCGTGAGTTCGAGCCCTGTGCCGGGCTCTGGGCTGATGGCTCGGAGCCTGGAGCCTGCTTCCGATTCTGTGTCTCCCTCTCTCTCTCTGCCCCTCCCCTGCTCATGCTCTGTCTCTCTCACTCTCAAAAATGAATAAATGTTAAAAAAAATCTGATGACTATAAATATCAATATTTTAAAGCACACTGCAGAATCACACACCAAGAGAAATTTCAGGAAGCGATCATGTATATCACATCCTTTTAACCTAAAGAAAAAAGGCCCTGCTACAAATTCAAACAGAAGTTGATATGGCGCTAGGCTTTTAAGAAAATGCCTAGAAAAAAACTGTTCATACCTCCATTGGTAACTCATTGCACTGCCTCTCATAGATGAGATATCATTTGGAATTTTTAATCCAGATCTCTTCGGCTGTGATGAATAATCATTTCTGTTAAGTTAAATTACATCTGGCATAAGAAGTATACTCACAATTTTACTTCTCAAGTGAAATCAAACATCTGATTAAAACGATTCTTATCATCTGAAAGGCATCCTAAACTCTGAGAACACTTAAACTTTATAACCATAGACAAACTTGTTTGTGATTACATTCACCTATATTAGATAGGCTCTAATCCTTGCATACAAGAACAACTGTTTGGTTTCAACTGTGACTAACTTTGCAAGGCACGCCTAGCTTTTATACCCCCCAGTCCTCCATCCCTGAAGTCAGTTAACTCCAATCCTCATTTCCTATCTTAAGGAAAGAAATCCAGGCTATGGGCAAATTACTACCTTAATTACTACTGAATCTCTATTTGAATAACTAAGTAAGCTTGTTGACTAAATTTCATCAGCAGCAACTGCCTCTACTCCTACTGCTTATGAGAATTAAATTTCTAGGTACATACACGCATACTCACACATATTAGATATATATATATCAACAGATAACTTCTGGCGTTTCCTCTGATCTGAAAGAAAATGTTTCATTTCTGTGACAGTTAAACCTGCTTTTTTGTTCTGTTGGGTCTCTGCTTTGTTCTATGTTGCCGAGCAACCAAGAGAATGAGGATGGGGTGGTGGCATGGAATTTCAGTTGCATTATTCAGGCCAAGAAAATATTAAATCAATTACTAAAATTCTTATACAAGTGACAGCTACTAAAATGTAGGGAGTTCCTATGTGTTCTGTGATTTTTTTCACAGAGGTTCATGATATGGAGATAACTGCAATGATGTTTTCCCCACTTCCCCTGAAGTACAAAAGTCGGTGAAACAATTATGAGGGAAGACAAAGTAGATAAAATTTGTTTTGCAACATCTGTTAGGGGGTAAAATGCCTTGATTTTTGTCTCATTTAGATTTCTTTCACTGTATAAAATGAACTGACTACAGGAAGAAACTGAGCAAATTAACACCTAAATCAAGGTAAATGAATAGAGGTTTACTATATTGATATGCTATCATATTAATGCTCAACTAGTTGTTTTTATTGCATTTTAGTATTCCTCTACAATTTCTTTTATTTTTTTTTGTAATTAAAGTAATACATAAACATTCTAAATAGGAAAGCCATTCTATTTTATTGGTTTTTATTAAGTAAGGGTATGTATTTAGTCTTTCAAATATTTATATAGTCATAAAAATCCATCAATATACAAAACAATAAAAGAGAACACACATGTATTATTTATAGACCTAGTGAGCAAACTTAAATTGTATATGCTGATTTCCTTATTTAATGTCTCAATTGAGGAATGAAATTTTTGTTCACTGACTTTACAAGCTACATTTTAAGATTCCAAAAATTTAATGGTGGCACTCGGTGTGAATTTCCCCATAGAAAAAAGGAAGCTGGGGGCTTAGTTCAGCATCCAAATTCAGCTCAGGCCATAATCTCAAGGCTCGTGAGTTCAACCTCCATGTGGAGCTCTGTGTTGACAGCTCAGAGCCTGGAACCTGCTTCAGATTCTGTGTCTCCCTCTCTCTCTCTGCTCTTAACTGCTTGCGCTCTGTCTCTGTCTCTCTCTCAATAATAAACATTAAAAAAAATTTTAACAAAAAAAAGAAAAAAGGAAGCTGGAGGTCCAGGGCTCTCACAACACTCTAATAAATCCATAATGTACCTGATAGATACCACTAATAGGATAGAACCTGTCCACAATTGGGAGTAATATTTTAACAGGAAAGTGTCTTAAGTGACCAGTGTTGAGTACTATGGTTATATATCCCCCACATATTATCTTGGAAATAGAATCAGACCCATCTCACTAATCACCCTTCTGTAGAAAGCCCTCTTGCCTGTGAAACAGAAAGCTCTTAAGGTCTGAAAAGTATGTGGACTGGACACTTGTCCTGAGAATAATTTCTCTTTTACATGTGATTCTTTCTCCACTGAATCTGCATCTACTCCAGCCCAGGTGCTCTTGCCTTCCCTGGGAATCTGTATTTCCAACCAACTTTCAAAAAACTAAACAAAAAAATGTTAATTTTATTATATTCAAAAAGAGGTTACCCATAGGGGTAGGAACAAGTAAGGCTCACAGGTAATCTCTGGTATACATATATTTTCCATGTTTAGAAACTACTAGGATACAGTGTAACATAAGAAAATTAATAGTTTGTATTCATCCATTTTCAAATAAAAATTACTGAAACCTTTCTATCATATACTGCTGTGAGGTCCAAACATATAAAAATTCCAACCATGCGATTCCTTGATAAGTCTCTTCTAATTACCAAATTCTATTTTAAAAATGCTTTTCTTTTCTGAAATTAGCTTTGCAAGATGAGAAGGATGGCATTTGCAACAGGACTAACAAATTTACCCAATAACAAAATGTGAACAGCTTGTATCTGTCAATAATGTGGCAAAAAAAAAAATGTCACCATTCAATTTTTTGGATTCCATACTTTTTGTTTTGCCTACCATGAATATTTCAGAAGGAAGTCTTAAGCTTTAATTTATTGCCATGATATTGCTGAATACTCATGACATACTTAGAGACATTGATATAAACACATCCAAAGTAGCCAAAACCCTCCCAAAACAAAAAATCAAAACGTAGACTCTATGAATAAATTCAAGTCTTTGTGTAGAAATAAAGATTTGAAGATAAGAAACAATGAATATTTAGAAGGTGAGTTTGAAGCGCTTCAGCTGTGAAGTCAAGGTGGTCAAGGAGGATTGAAGGGTCACCTGGGTGGCTCAGTCAGTTAAGTGACTTCAGCTCAGGGCATGATCTCCTCCTGGTTTGTGAGTTCAAGCCCTCCATCGAACTCACTGCTGTCAGCGCAGAGCCTGCTTTGGATCCTCTGTCTCCCGCTCTCTCTGCCCCTAACCTGCTCGCAAGCACTCTCTCTCTCTCTCTCTCAAAAATAAATAAATAAACATTAAAAAAAAATTTAAAGGAGGCCTAATTTTAAATTCAGGCTCCATCTTTAACTGTGTTGTGTTGGGTAATTTATTTAATCTGAGTCTAAATTGTTGAAATGGTGGTAATAAAATATACTTATGGAATTTCATTGGGAAGTAAATGCAAAAAATATAGGTAATGTACCCACGTGGGTACTCAATGAATATCAGTTCTCTTATTTCTCTTTCATTTTTTGGGGGGAGAGGGGGAGAATGAGGGTAAATAACATAGAAAGTGGCTCCCTAGATACACAGGGAATCCATAAATGTATAGTTTTTTCCTTCCTCTCTTTTTATGACCCCAGGTTACAGTAACAAACAAGTCATTGATGTTTGAAATAAAAGGCAAGTTAAATTGAACTCTGGCCTTTACCACAAAAAAAAAAATGGGGGGAAAGGGAAGGAAGGAATTCTGACCTTCCTCTGTCTGCAGTAGTTATGGTACTATTTCTTCCTTTTTAGGAGATGTGCTTTAGAGACCTTAGAAAAGGGACTAGGACCTGGTTACCTGCCTTTTTGTGCAGTACTGTCTACTGTGTAATATGCAAATAAATTTCCTTCTTGAATAATTAAATTTCAAACATATTAGCAATCCTAGAAAGTGATATTATAATTTTTTAATATCTTTTAATAATTGCTGCACTGTAATAAATATATCTGCATTTTTATAATTCAACCATTTCTTTGAAGCAAATGTCTTTTAGTAGGTACACTATGTATTTATGCTCTACCCACCTAAATGGTATAGTTAATACCAGGATAAACCTCAAGTGATTTTTTAAAAGGATATAACCACTGTCAAACTACCAATGTGTTATAGATGATATTTTGATAACTCTATGGTACTTTTTTCAGACATAGCCAGTGTCTGCCTTTAATACACGAATACATTTAGAATACTAATATGCCTGCCTCCTGTTAGTTAAATGGATATTCTCTTCTGTTCTCTTGCACTCCATCTGCTATGGCAGAGGAAATCAACAACCCTGGGAACCCAGAGAACACGTCTGACAGCTGCAGGACTCAGATTCTCAGTTCAACAAATTATGATTCACGAAGACTCTCTGACAGGAAAAACAGTCTCTACTACAACCTAGTGGGTTTATATGTTAGTGTGTGTGAGCCTGAGGGGGTGGGGGAAGGGGGGAAGGGGGGAAGGGGGGAAGGAGGGAAGGAGGAAAGGAGGGAGGGGGAGGGAGAGAGTTATGTGTGTGTGTGGTTTAATTAGTTTAGCTAAAGGAAGAAGAACATGCCCCAAATTTTTAATTTTAATCACAACTGGCATTTCATTAGCTTAAGATAAACAGTTTTCTATTATGTGCTCCTACTAGACGGCTAGAGTGCACGGCAGAGTGCTTATGTTCAAAACCTCACCTTGGCAGGGGCATTCTCATCGTGACTAAATTTAGCTTAAAATAACAATAAAACTGTCTTTTATTAATGCCCGTTTTTTTTTTTTTTTTAAATTTACATTAGAACATCACCATTGTCCTAATGCTTCCTTTCACTTATTGACATTATTCTAACGTCAATGACTGTTAGGTCACTAAATATAACTATTGTTTTAGGTACGCAACCTGTTTTGTTGTTGTTTTAGGATACAATTACCTCATCCTGTTGTCCTCTGTTATAATCACATTTAATACAAATGAGGGAGCAAAAGAAAAAAGTACAAGTGGAATTATAAAAGGGGGATTTTCTACAGCCTTCACACTTTCTTGGCATTCGCTCCGGCCTCCAACTCATATTGTTTTTCAACGTAAAATCAGTACCCAAAATTTACATTGCTTTTTTTTTCTTTTTTTCTGGTTACTTTTAGACAAAGGTCCATTTCCACTGCCTTCTGCAGTGTTGGCATCCTTCCCAGAAACAGGTTTCTGAATATCAAGGAAATTACTGAGCCATAAACTAAGATGAAATCCAAAATTAAATCCTTTGCCTAAAAATTAAAAAAAAAAAAAGTCAAGGGCAGTGAGGGTGTTCCAAAAATTAGGACTTCACAGGTAGGAGTAGTAAATGATTTAGGGTAAGAAAGACACACTGCCAGGTTGCTGGACAACACAGTTTAGTCACACGCAGCTGCCTCTGCTTCTTTGAAAATTTAAGGCTGCTACTGACACTCTGACCACAGGGTGCTCACTCATTCCCGACTCCTGTGATGGGCTGGAAGGAGGAGCTGGTCCAGCCTCCTGGAACCATGGAGAGAGGGCCACTCAGAGAACCTCAGCTTCTCCCCACATGGTTAACTTCCCTAAGGAGTTAAGCAGATAAAACTTCCCCAAGGTTCTGATAACTTCTAGGCTCAGTCAAAATACATAATTAAATTTCATTTTTCTCTTTCAAATTAAGGATATGTTTGATCAGCATCTGTGAAAACTCTCTTAGCCTTGACTGTCATTTGCATCTTCCTCCCATAATAATGGTAATTAATAATAATAAATAATAATTCGTTGTACTAGGACTACCAATTTTGGACAAGATGAAGAACTACCACAGGGTGCTGGACTCCTTTTGCTACCAAATCCCAGAGATACTACAGATAATACTGAATCTTGGTGGTTTTCAGAACCTTACTTATTAGCAAATACAAACAACAACTATAACAACAAAAATATCAACAGACAAGAAACCCCAGGGGAGCAGGAAGAAGTTATCCTAAAGTGGATGGCAAACATCAAATATAAAGAGGCAGAATCAATAGCCCACAGAATGGAGATGGACTGGGAAGGGCTCACTGGCTGGGCTTTTTTCTCTCCCAGAATTCCCTGATTAAAACATCACTTGCCCAGTCATCATGATGTGATAAAAAAGCTGCCCCTCCTGCTGAGAACCGTCCAGAAATAACAAGGTAACATCACGGCAGCTCTGGAATTCTGCTGGAACTCAGATTTACTAAAGATTGGATTCAGGCCTAAGTGTTCTCTGCTGCTTTCTTCTGCACCCTCTGTAAACTCCAGAGGGCAGAGATTTTTGTTGGTTTTCCTTCCTCAGACCTAGGGTAATACCTGGTACATAATAGGTAAACACTGAGGCTGCTGAATGAAAGAGTGAAGAAAAATGGAAGTGTTTCTGGGTGTGTCCACAGATGCACAAGCCTAAGAAGAGGTACCAGTCTCAAAATGTACCACAAAATGACAGATCCTTTGAAAAATATCTTGCAGCATGTATTCCAACAAGAAGAGAAATGAATTCCAGACCAAACAAGGGAATCAATGGCAAGTAATAACTTGCAAATTTATTGTTACATGAATAAGAATAAAAAATATAGAACAAAAATTCCAGATGATGCCAACATGAAAAGAAGGGAGGTCATAGTAGAGAGGTGAGTTCAAAGACTAAAAAGATTATTAGAGAGGGGGAAGACCAAGATACTAAGGTTTACATATTAGAAGGGAAAAATGAATAGAATCAATCTTAACAAATTAGAGATCAGTCAAAAGGAAAAAAAGGTGTAACTTATACTTTTCAAAGAAAAAGAATAAAGCCGGAGTTGTAAATAACATAAAGCAGGAGAGGAGAAAAAACAGGAGCATGATGAATAACAACATGAAACAAGATGGCAGAAATAAGTGGTGATGAATAAGTCACAAGGATGAAAGGAACCCAGCACACGGAATACAGTCAATGGTACTATAATAGTGTTGTATGATGACAGATGGTTGCTATACTTGTGGTGAGCACAGCATAATGTATAGAGTTGTTGAATCACCATGTTGTGCACCAGAAACTAACATAACATTGTGTGTCAACTATAGTTCAGTTTAAAAGAATGGTAGAAATAAAGCCTACAAACTACAAATACAGTAAGAATATGTTTGTCAAATTCAGTGACTGATAGACTCAGATCAGATTTACAAAATATCTAGCATTAAATAGTCCACAAAAAACAAAAAAAGATAGGTGGAGGAGATGGGGAAAAATATATATGAGGTAAATGTTAACCAAATGAAAAATTAAATATTAAATATTAGAGCAAGCAATTTAAAAAGATACATAATTTGTTCATAAAAAGCAATATATAAATATAGATGATATATAATAATATCCATAAGATATAATGTTCATAAATATATATCCACCTAGTATATAGCCACTGACATACTATGATGAGAAACAGGTACAATCTTTCCTTAGAAATTTTAATACAACTCTCTTAGAAATGGACTGACTGGAAATATAAACAAATACATAGTAAATGTGAATTACACCATTAACAACCACAATCTAAATATATATTATATAAGCTTTATAAACATATAGTGAATGCTCACTTTTTCAAGAATGTATGGATGCTTTATGTATTAGACTACAAAGGACATCTCAACAAATTCCAAAAAATCAACCTATGCACCATAATCTCTACATAAAAATCAGTAAAACTTCACATCAGTAATAATAATAAAAAGGTCAGGAAACTAAATAGTTAAATGAATTCATAGTTAAATGAAGTGGAAGTAACAAGACAAATTGAAGAACACTAAAAGCTGAACTACAGAAAGTTCTACATGTCAAAGGCTGTGTGAGATGCATCTGAGGCAGTAGGGTGAAATGCAGAGCTCTGAATAGGTTTTTCACATTAAACGAAAGAATGAAAACAGACAAGCTAAGCAATCTACATGAGGAATTAAGAAACAGGCTGTCTGCCTACAACAATGGTGGAGTCACAGGTATGGAATTTACCTTGATACCTTAAACAAGCAGAAAATCAGGTGAAATGTAAGAAACAGGGTTTCTCAGACTTTGGACAATAAGCAGCACAGGTCAGAGAACTCTGAGAGAAGAGGAGAAAATGGGCAAAGCTGCATAAATAGCCACAGCTAGTTTTCAGGTTGTAGCCCATGGAAAGGGAACTCAAAGGATTGAAAAGGAGGATGGCACAGAGGGAGGGTGTCCAGAGGTCTGCATCCATCCTTCCAGAGTCTTTGCCGAGTAAAGCTTGGTGCATGTGTGTGAAGAAAATACTGAGGCTAGAGAAAGAACCACCAAATGAGCAGGTGAGCTCCCAAAGCTTACATGGAGCCAAGAATAGTTCCTGTACCCACCAGAATGAATGGACACACAAAGGCACTGAGTAAAGTCCTTAGCTAGGTACTGCCTCAGTAGTGGAACAAGATTGAAACTAGTTCTAGAACTGCCCTGACAAAGCTTAAAAGCATGCCTCAAAAGGATCATACTAATTCCAAGTAAGTGAATCATGTCTTGTTAGGATCTGTGAAGGGTCTAAGATTTTACCCTACTTGTATGCTAAAAGGTAGCCTATTTTTGTTTTCGTGGATGCCACAGCAGAAGACACAGACTCCTGGGTCAGAGATACAGGACTTTACTGAAGCCAGAGCATGAATATCATATAGTTGGCAATGGCTCTCCCTCAACCTTTACGTATGTTGGGCACAAAACAAGTACCCATATGAATGACTGCACATGCATGGGGTTACCTTATAGGAGGTAAACATAATTTTAAAGATGTGGGATCAAGCTTGCTTGCTATCTAGTGGAAAAGTGTTGACCTATCTCTTAAGGTTGTTTTCTGCAAATATGACCTTGAGAAATGGCCTTATCGCTGATCAAGAATATATAAAAACTCTTAATACAACTTATACAATGTAATAAAATAAGGGCATAATATTTGGACAAATTTTTACCTAAAAAGATGTATGGATAGCTGAACCAATATTCTAGAGCAAGAATGTCATAGTACAGGAGTCCAGACCAAGAACTGGTCTGAACTGCCCTCCTCTCATGGACATACCAAATGTATAGCTACAAATAGAGCAATTTCCTTTGAGAGAAATCCAAAAACAAGCTGAATGTCTCCTACACAACAGGTGAATGAGAAAATACCAACATCAAAATAGGAAAGGCTGGAAAACACTCTCACCATAAACTCCTCCCCTGACACAGAAACCATACAATTAAGGAGGAACCCTTAGCTCCCAGCTTCTCCTTGAGAAGCAAAGAGTGTGGACCACACATCTAGTGCCCCAACTTTTAAGGATGCCACCCAGGTGACAGACCTCCAAATGGCCTCGCTCTGAAGGGCAACTGTGCTTGCATTCACAAGTCCCACATGACTACAGCAAACAAGAATCAGTTGTTAATGAATGCATGAGCATTTGCCTTGGCTGTCCTCCCAGGGTGCAGCATAGAGAGAGTGGGCAAAAATGCCCACTCCCAGTCTTTCCCTGGAAGGAGTCTGACAACATTATCAGCTGTTGCTTCAGGGCCTAGAGTCAGCCTGCATCTAGGTGCTTACTGCCATCCTCTCTTTGGGACAATGACAAGTCTTGGCACAGCTTCAACTACTGGGAGACACTAAGAACAATGATGATGGTTTGGATAATCAAAAAGATTTGAAAGGAAGCAAGACCCTCATGCTGGGATGATCAGTGAGCTATATCTCTTATATGAGACCATTCTGTCAAGACTAGAATAAGTGACTGTTTTATCTAATGTTCAACAACCAAAACAGAGTATCAAGGAAAATGAAGGAACAGAAATATATTCCAAACAAAAGAACAAGAAACATTGCCAGAAACTGATATTAATAAAATGGAGATATGTGATTTCCCAATAGAGATTTCAAAATAATGGTAATAAAGAGATTCAATGAGGTCAGGAAAGCAATGTATGAACCAAGTAAGAATTTCAACAAAGAGACAGAAAACATAAATAAGTATCAAACAGAAACAAGAGAGCTGAAGAACACAAGAAGTAAACTGAAAAATTCAGAGGGATCCAACAATGAAACTAGATCAACTGAAAGAAAGGATGAGAGAACTCAAAGACAGGACAGTGAATTTTATGCAACGAGGAGTGAAAAAAGAATAAAAAAGAGTGAAGATAGGGACTATAGAACACCATCAAGTATATCAATATATGCATCCTAGGGATCCAAAAAGAGAGGGGAAGAGAGGAGAAAAAAAATTATTCAAATACATAATGGTTGAAAACTTCCCTAACCTGGGAAAAGAAACAGATATGAAACTCCAGGAAGCCCAAAGAGTTCTATTTTACATCATAAAAAAATCCAAAATAACGTAAACCCTACATGTGTAAGACCAAGCTATAAACTAATAGGAACATGAATACATCTGTGATTTCAGTGTAAAACAGAACATCTTAAAGATCTAAAATGCAGAAATTATGAATAAAAAAATTTTTGACTACATCCACAAAGCAGTAACAGGTAGGTGACAGACATGGATTAGATATTTTCTTCACTTGGATTAGACTGAAAGGAATTGATACATGTAACACGTAAGATATACCCTCACATCAGCCAGAAAAAGCCAGGAAAACCAAGAAAGGAATGGGTAAAGCATATGGATGGATATAGATGGAAAAGTAATTCTCAACTGCTAATATGTTTAATAATCAGAGTAAGGCAAATCCAAAATACTAGATAACAATAGCCACCCACCAGATTGCCACAGGGTATAAAGTTGTAAAATATACAGTGTTGGGGTAGGGGGAGTTAGGAATGGGAACCTTTATACACAAATACTTAGAATGAAAATGGATGAGGCCACTTTTGAGAATAATCTGAAAAGACCTGGTCAAATAGTACAATATTAAGTAATATCCTAGAACCCTGAAATATCATGCCTGGGGACATAACCCAGAGTTACCCTCAGAGAGGTTCATATGGAGATATGTAAGAGGATGCTCATTGTAGAACTATCTACAAAAGCTCAGAGTTGAGAGGTATCTAGATTCACTAGGAGAAAAATGAATACATTAAATGTGTTATATAAATGTTAGTATAAAATACAGTTAAAATAATTAAAGGTGCATATAACAAGCTAATATTAAGGGGAAAAGTTAGAGAACAAGATTTCTAGGATAACACCAAAAAACAAAATTAAGCCAGGCATTTAGTATACTGGAAGAATATACATTAAATACACTGAATATTAAATACCTAGGTATGTTGAATTCCTATGGAGAAGGGATTAGGGGGTGCCTAATGAATGAATAAAGAAGAGTCATGTATGGAATAGCAACGAAAATACAGAAAAAGTAGGACAGGACCTTAGTATGTTTTATATTGGCATAAAAATGAGTAAGAGCTAATATAAAGTTTTCAGTAGAGTTACTATTGACAAGTAAATTAATAACAGTAACATGAAAAGAGTGAAGCAAAGTCAAGAGCAAGGTTTTAACTGGGCAGACAATAATAATGATGCGTGGGGCGCCTGGGTGGCTCAGTCGGTTAAGCGGCCGACTTCGGCTCAGGTCATGATCTCACAGTCCGTGAGTTCGAGCCCCGCGTTGGGCTCTGTGCTGACAGCTCAGAGACTGGAGCCTGCTTCAGATTCTGTGTCTCCCTCTCTCTCTCTGACCCTCCTTCATTCATGCTCTGTCTCTCTCTGTCTCAAAAATAAATAAACATTAAAAAAATAATAATAATGATGCATAAGACAGTCACACATACACCCTCAAGAGGAGGTAAAATGTTTACAGAGCAAAGTCAGATACCTGGTTCTGTTCCAGAAAGAAATCATGGCTGAGGAATTAGAAGTATATAGACTCCTTCTGAAAGGAAACTTACACATAGAGAAACTTTTTAAAAAAAATTAGCCCATTGATTTTCAGTGAATAAAGGACATGACATTTATTGTCATCTTTCACAGAGAGCTTAAAAATAGCCAGTGATGAAACAGGATTTTTGAGCATTACATAGAAAGAAAACACAAAATTTTCTAGGGTTAAAAATATCAAGGCCAAGCTGGTTCATCAAAATGACAACTGAGGACATTGCTGACTTAAAAATAACTGTAGCCTGCCAAATTTCACGAGTACAAACATTAATCAGAGTCATCATAAAGAAAGTCTGAAATTTAAGAGTATATGTAATGTAAAGAGCTCAAGGACTAACTGGCTCATTTCAAATCTCTGATTTATATTTTCTATGAAAAAGTTAAAAAAAGAAAGTAATCAAGAAGGCTTGATCATGTACCTTAATTCAAAACACAGAGAATGCTTCCTAACTGTTTTATTCCTGTCTACTTCCAAGAATCAAATCATCCTCCTCAAAGACAAAGATCTACTACAACTGAGAATATTCAAAAGAACTTGCCGTAGGAATTGAAAAGCAAATTAAAAAAGAAAACTTTGAAAACCACCATCTTCAGAATGTGCCTAGATTCCTAATGTGACTACTATGAAGAGGCAACGTTCATTTAAGAAGTATGAATTATGTATGATTTTTAAGTTCCATTATGGCACAGACACACCTCAAGGAGGGCAGTGCATAATAAAGACTATAACTGAACATAATCAGGCACCAAAATGTATTGAATTTTTTCTTTGTCCTCGGTTGTCTGGAGGAAATTTTCTGAGAAATTAAGACCAGCAGTGCTTTCCTTTATAAAAATAATAAACATAGGTCTCACTGCTAAGTAAAGTGAAAGTAAGAGTCAAAACTAATTTCTTTCTGCTACTACTAAAATCTTAATTTTGAAAATGGAAACCTTAGCTGCTAGCTTAATTATATATACACATATCCAATTTCATATACACTGGCATTCTAAAATGAAATGGTATCAACAATAAAGGTTAATTACTTTCTTTTTTCATGTGAGGAGCAAAATACGTCCAAAACTAATCATGTTTTCCATAAATGTTCCCTTGGAACACAGACCATACTTCACCAGACAGCTGGGTCAGCTTTGGCCCAAAACATCCTTTTATATTAAAAAACATTTATCAAAAGCACAGCAATAAACCTGACCTCTACAAAAAAAATATGAGTTCTTGTGTTTAAGTAGCTAATGAATTTAGTACCATTTGCCACCTGATTCAGTAGTCATGGTCCTGGGGAAAAAGTATAATGTGGGGTGCCTGGGTGGCTCAGTCGGTTGAGCATCCGACTTCGGCTCAGGTCATGATTTCACGGTCCTTGAGTTCAAGCCCCACGTCGGGCTCTGTGCGGACAGCTTGGAGTCTGGAGCCTGCTTCGGATTCTGTGTCTCCCTCTCTCTCTGCCCCTCCCTACTCACACCTTGTGTCTCTCTCTCTCAAAAATGAATAAACATTAAATTTTTTTAAAAATAATTAAAAAAAAGTATAATGTAAATAATCAAGGTGGAAACACAGACCGTGTGTTATTCTTCCTCACTGGGGTATGCACAGGTACTAACAATTCCATTATCTTCCTTAACTTGTAGCACAGAAAAACACAGCTTTATTCCTTCTCCACCTTAGATGATCTCATGAGATTACAGGAATTCTCTCCTCTAATTACACCAGTGAAGTATGTCACACTTCTACATATTTATTTAACAAATAGTTACTGAGCACCTGCAATGGGTCATCCACTACGCTGTTAGCAAAACCAAACATGGTCCCTCTCTTCTCAGAGGTTCTGCTCTAGGGAAAAATGCACACATCAATCAAATATGTACAAATAAATCTAAAACTAGAATGTAATAAAAAGGAGAAACATATGGAGCTTTGAAAATATGACCTAATCAGGGTGGTCAGAAGAGTCTATTCTGATGAAGGAATTGATTAAATACAGTTTTTCAGAATCCACTCAGAAAAAAGGGAAAGGAAGGATATGTATCCAGAAGACACAGCATGTGCAAAGATCAGTGGTAGGATGAAGTGTATTTAGATCCATGACAAAAGCAAAGCAACCTTCTCCTTTTCCTCTCCTCTTTCTCAATTATTCATTTTATCTCAATTTCCCTTCTTCCCTAATTTCAGTTTCCCATTTTTCAATCATTCCAAAGGTTAGAAAATTATTTCAAATACAAAAAACCTGTCATCTAAGCGTAAATGAGGAAAGGTGCCAAAAAGAGAAATGAATTTAAACACTCATTGTGTACCTTCTACGCAAAGCCCTTAGGACTCAGAAAACTAGTCACTGTCCTTGTGCATGTAAATAATAGTGACATAGATTAGAGCCATGCTTCCCATATTATGACACTCACATATCCAGGGTATAAGGCTGTGTACACCCCCAGGTAACAACCTTATCCTAGGCAGTATAAAACTCCAAGAGTTAAGAGGCCACATCTTACTTGAGCTCTCATGGAACTCCTGTTTCTGGGGGAAGGGGAGAAAATTAAAATAAACATACATAGTAACAGCACAGAAGATTCCAATTTTTTCTGTGTATAGGGTATACACAAGAGTCTTCATGGAGAACTACTTCAGACAAGATTGGGGTTTTAATGACTCTACACTGACATTATCTTCTGTGGAAAAGCATGGAAGGATCTTCTTGATATGCAAAGAAGACAATAAAACATGCTGCATGTTGAAAACATAATAAATACCTGTGAGGTAAAACTATTCTGTACCCAATCCATTGAGTAAATAATCTCAGATCCTACTTGACTGAGGCCTGTACCCTCTCCACTTTCCCATTACTATCAGCATACACACACCAATCCCTTCCTCCTTCTGCAGTGAGAAGGCAGAAAATGAAGGGGCTGAAGGGAGAAGATGACACAGCTTAAAAGAGAGGAAGTATCTCAGTTCTGATACCAAGTTCTAGGATCTCCCCTAAGACCCCCACTCTCTTGGCAAGATGCACATCCTTCTCAGTGGGTGGATGCTATACAACTTTGTTGTTGTCTTTTGATGACTTTCTTTTTACTTGACAGAGTTTAAGTGGGTTTTGTTCAACACAAATCAAAGATGTGCCTGGAAAATCATCTCTGTCTCCTTTATTATATTAGCTACTTCCCATTCCTTAAGCATATCAAAGGCTCTCCTGTTTTACAACAAAACCAGCTAAAACCACCAACCAAATAAAACTTTGTATAGGGTTGAACAGTGTCCTCACAGAATCTCAGAACGTGACCTTATTTGGAAATAGGTCTCTATCTGGAAATAGATGTACTTAGCTAAGATGAGGCCATAATGGACTATGGTGGGCTCTAAATCCACTAAATGGTGGCTTTATAAAAAAAAAAATAAAAGGGAAGAGTGCCGGGGTGGCTGAGTTGGTTAGGTATACAACTTCAGCTCAGGTTATGATCTCACAGCTCGTGGGTTTGAGCCCTGCGTTGGGCTCTCTGCTTACAGCTTGTAGCCTGGAGCCTGCTTCAGATTTTGTGTCTCGCTCTCTCTCTCTCTCTGCCCCTCCTCTCTCTAAAATAAATAAACATTAAAAACATGAAAGGATGATTTAGACACAGAGAAACACACAGGAAAAAAGCACACATGACAACAGAGACAGGAAGTGGAGTGTCTAGAAGCCTAGAGATGGATGCCAAGGATGGTTGGCAACCACAAGTTGGAAATGGCAAGGAAGGACTCTTCTGTAAGAGCCTTCAGAGGGGGCATGATATGGTAGACACCTTGATTTTAGCCCTCGATTTTAGGCCTCAAGACTTCAGAACTGTGAGAGAATCAATTTCTATTGTTTTAAGCTACCTTCTTTGTGGTACTTTGTTTTGGTAGCCCTACAAAATGACCACACATTTTGATTTGTCTCTGATGTCCTGGTCATATTACCACTGGTGCCCCTTTTCATTCTCAAAAGTGTTCCTGTTTGGATAAATTATGGTTATCCCAACATACTTTATGTAACCACTGCTCTCTCTCTTCACTAAAGCCAAGTTTAAGGAAGAAATATATTCACTCAAGAAATTTATTACCCTTTTGTTCCAGTAGTGAAGACTAATTAGTAAATTTGAAACTGGTCTTAGGGTTTTACTTTTTTAAGGTTATTCACTTTCCTCCACCTTCTTACTGTGAGAATTTTCATAATTCCACAGAAAAGTTTAAAGTATAACGCAATGAACATCTACTCACTCTTGAACTAGATCAGGGGTTACAAATTATGGCCCAGCAGCCAATCTGGTCTGCTACATGTTTTTGTTTAGCCCACATGGCTTTTACATTTTTTAAATGTTAAAAACAATCAAAAGCAAATAAAATTTCTTGACATATGAAAGTTGTATGAAATTCCAATTTCAGTGTCCATTAATAAGGGTTCCTGGAACACAACCATGCCCATTTGTTTACATCTGTGGCTACTTTCTTGTTGAAATGGTCAAGTTGAGTAGTTGTGACAGAGATCATAAGGCCCACAAAACCTGAAATATTTACTATCTGGCTCTCTATGGAAAAAGCTTGCCAACTCTTCACCTAGATTTACCACTTAAAACACACACACACACACACACACACACACACACACACAGAAACAAACAACCCTCCCTCACCACCACCCCCCCCACACACAGAAACAAACAACCCTCCCTCACCACCACACACACACACACACACACACACACACACACACACACACACACAGAAACAAACACCCCTCCCTCACCACTCCACTGGTTTGCTTGAGCTGCCATAATGAAGTATCACAGGCTAGGTGACTTAAACAACAGACATTTATTTTCTCATAGTTCTGGAGGCTGAAAATCCAAAGCCAAGTCACCAGGGGGGTTGGTGTCTGGTGAGATCTCTCCTCCTAGTTTGCAGATGGCCAACTTCTCACTGTGTCCTCACATAACCTTTTCTCTGCGCATGTGTGAGGGAAAGCCCTGTGGAATCTCTTCCTTTTCTTTTAAGAACATCAGTGCTATTAAATTAGATCCTACCTTTATGACTCATTTAAACTTAAGTACCTCCTCAAAGGTCCTATTTCCAAGTACAGTCACATTGAGTGCTGGGACTTCAAAAGATCTTAATAACTGTTAACTAGGCCTTAAGTGTTTACTGACATAATGGGTAATTAATATTTTATATTCTTAATTAGCCTTGATAACTAGAATACACATAAAAAACATTAAGAAAGTGTTATTCCTTATTACAAATATTCTTTACCTGTGACCAATCCACCATTTATTTATCAATCACCAGGATGGAAAACTCAGGCACCTCTGGTTCATTTTTACCGCAGTAGTCCAGGTATTTCCAGGGTTTTTTTAAATCTTTTTTTAATGTTTATTTTATTTTTGACAGAGAGAGAGAGAGAGAGAGAGAGAGAGAGAGAGAGACCGAGCATGCGCAGGGGAGGGGCACAGATAGGGAGACAGAATCCAAAGCAGGCTCCAGGCTCTCAGCTGTCAGCACAGAGCCTGATGCGGGGCATGAACTAACAGACTGCAAGATCATGACCTGAGCTGAAGTCGGACGCTCAACCAACTGAGCCACCTAGGCGCCCCTCCAGATTTTTTTTTGATACAGTTTTTATACTCTTAAGGCCCTAAGCATTCTTGCTATTTTCTCATCATTCAGACTGAACACTTGCAGTGTCCTTCCACTTTGTCTCCTTACACAGTCTCTCCACTTCCTATTTACGTTGCCCACTTGTGCCAGACCAATTGTCTCAAATGAGTATTTTGTCAGTCTCTTATTCAGAACCCTGTAACAGCATCCCCACTACCTACAAAATACAGTTTGGTTCTCTTTAGTATCATATTCTAGACATTTTACAACCTATTTGTGATTCTCACATGAACTTTGCAGTTTTCACTCACCCTTAAACAAAATGTGTTCCTGTATGAAACTTGACTCATGCTCTTCTGCTCATATGAAAACACTTCACCTACTCAAGGGCACCACTCCGGCAATCTTCCTTCTTTCCCCTGCATCATTTGTTTTCTCTCTACTGGAACATTCCCATCAACCAACAAAAACTTAAAAACACATACAACTTTCTTGGCCCCATTTCCCCTTTAAATAAAAAAAGCAACTCCAAAGACTTGGCTGTACTCACTGTTACTCTTCTCTTATTCTTCTAATTAGGTTTTTGACTGCACCACTATATCTCAAGGTCACCAATGTCCTCCACGTTGTTAAATGTAATGGACAATTCTTAGTTCTTCCATCACTTGGATTATCAGCAACATCTGACACAGCTAATCACTCCCTCCTTCCTAAAACCAGCTATTTTCCCACTCGGTTTGCATGACAGGGCACTTTCTATGCTGTTCCTTCTCCTTGACTCGATCTACTTCATGCAGAGTACCTCAAGGACATCCTTGGATCTCTTCATTTTTCTTAACTTCCTTGCTGATTCCACTCAGCATCTTGCTTTAAATACCATCATCTACCCATTGCTGACTTCTAGGTTCATATCCCCAGTCTGGATGGCTTCCCTAAACTCCTCTCCCCATTTAAACATTAATATATAGGTTATTCAAACTTAATGTGTGAAAAACTGAACTCATCCTCCCCAAACCCAACTCTGTCCAGAGTCTTCTGCCTTTCAGCTCTTATACCCCAATATTCTTTACCTCTCTGATCCCTCACTCACTCACTGCCAGTTTTACTGGCTTCCTTGGTGTGAACATACCAGGCACTTCATAGAGCCTTGGTATATTCTCTCTCTTCTACTTGAAATACTCTTTCCCCAGATATACTCATGGCCTATTCTCTCAGTTCTTTCAGAACTTATTTTCAAATGTTACCTTCACAGTGAGGCTTCCCCCGAATATTATTTAAAATTCAACCCCCTCTCGGGGTACCTGGATAGCTCAGGTGGTTAACTGTCCCACTCTTGATCTTAGCTCAGGTCTTGATCTCAGGGTTGTGAGTTCCAGCCCCATGTTGGGCATGAGGAAAGGAAAACAGGAAGGAAAAGAAGGAAAAAAGAAGGAAAAGAAAAGAAAAGAAAAAAGGGAATTCAACCATTCCTTATTCCAGTCTTCTCATGTAATCTCTACCTTTTGTTTCCCTCTACAGCATTTACTGCCTTCTAAAATATAGAATTTCTTTATATTTATCATCTGTCTTCCACTAGAATTTAAATTCCATGAAGGCTGCAAATATGTTTTGTTCCCAAAGAATCCCCAGTGCCTAGAACACTAACACATGGTAGATGCTCAAAAATATGTGATGTACTTTAATTGGAAGGATCTTATTATATTTTGCTGTTATTTCTATGGTACTATCTATTCTGTATGCATTAATTAATTAAATTTGAGAAGTAAGTTATTCACTAAATTGAAAACACTGAAAATTATCTTAATGGTATTTAACTCACATAGTTTAGCTCAGATGCTGTACTCTGAACCACTCCACTATACTGCAACCCTAGCTTTCTATTCATTTGTTCATCCTTCAATCCTTTTTTGTTTTTTTTAAAAAAACAGCTTTCTGGAGTTATAATTGACAAAATTTGCATCAAGTATAAAGCTTGATGTTTCGATATATGTATACATTGTGAAAAGATCATTACAGTCAAGGTAATTTACACATCTATCACTTTACATAGTTACCATTGCTTTTCCCCTGGCTTTCCTACATAAAAGTTACCTAATTAGAAGCCTTTCCTAATTAGTACAATTTTTTATTTTCACACCTCACCTCTAAAACAAAGAATTCAATTCAAATAAAATAATTGTGCAGCAGACATTAATCTCCCCAACCCTGCAGATTTTATAGACAGTGCTTAATAAGGTCAGAGAAGACTGCATTCAACCACTGACACCTTCTCCATACTGAGCAAGACTGTAAATATCAGAAAGCTGTCTCCAAGGTGCAGTAACTCATCATTCATCAGAAAGAACTATGAAGTTATTTTTACCATACTTTATACCTATGTGCTAAATGGGATGGATGCTGAGCGCTTGCTCATATGCACAGTTTCAGGAAGAGTTAAAGAACTTTTTCATTATAATTAGACTTGAAGTTTCTAGATGTTCGGAGATCACGAATATTTCAATATAAAAAATATGAACTGTGTATGTGTTAAATATTCACCTTGGCTAATGCTTAAATAAGATGCCACTGTTAAAAAGAGATCTTAGTATTTTAACATTTAAAAAATAACTATAATTATGGATAGCTACATTACAGATGGCAAAATAACTCTCAAGTCTTTATATCTTGTTTTATGCTAAGGTATAAAAAGGTACATTGTAAAATGGAAATAATCAAGATGAAATGATAGTTCTGATTATATATTACATTATTCTTTCTTTAATTTTTCAAGAATATTTACTCATATGAGTCTAAAATTTCTATACGGTATATAATTAACACAGTAACTTTAAAAAATCTTTCAACCCATAGGTTTGAAGGATAGTTATCTTAACAGGTTATTAAAACTATATAATATAAATAATGATGTTTTAGACTACAGCAGAAAAGCTTAAAAGGAAGCACACATTTAACATATAACAAAGAAAATCTGCAAGTACCTAATATTTGAAGAAATTCATGAAAAATGAGCAAATTTTTACTTTTTCTGACAGTCATATATTAATGAAGGTCATCGCTGCTTTAATAATACTTTATTTACTTAAGGAGAATTCTTCATACATACATAAATTATTTTGTGATAATGATTATACATGAAAAGGTCTACACTGCTCACTTCAGTGTTGTTTTGCATTTCCCAAAGCTTCTGTATTAAATTTTAAATGATTGGGGCGCCTGGGTGGCTCAGTCGGTTAAGCGGCCGACTTCGGCTCAGGTCATGATCTCGCGGTCCGTGAGTTCGAGCCCCGCGTCGGGCTCTGTGCTGACAGCTCAGAGCCTGGAGCCTGTTTCAGATTCTATGTCTCCCTCTCTCTGACCCTCCCCCGTTCACGCTCTGTCTCTCTCTGTCTCAAAAATAAATAAACGTTAAAAAAAAAATTAAAAAAAAAAATTTAAATGATTTTCCCTAAACCAAATTTGGCACCTTGATACATTTATCTTTGAATAATATTATTTTAATGAGCACTGTTACTGAGGAGTATAGCTGTAAAATACTCACAAACTAATCTCTGGTAGAAAGAGTCCTGTCTGGCCTGTGCTCACCAAGCACACATTCATTCCTCATCATGCAAGACACAGTCTAAGATGCTCCTACCCCACCATATTTAAAATTAAGCTCCTCCTATACTCACAGGCTTTATTTACATTTTTTTAAACTTTTTTCCCATACTTAACTAGAATCGGCCACACCCAACATGTGTATAGGTAGGTAACAAGCAGCTGTGAATTTCCACATATTAATCATCTCCCAGAAGACCCAACATATTGTTCTGACCACATGCTTAACCAAATGTTGACTCAAAATGAATTCCTCTGACTGGTTACTGGCATATGGTATGGCAAGAGGCAAGTTAGGACAGAAGGGTTAGCTAGTAGTAAAAAGAACTGTGCCAGAAGTATCACTGTATTTCTTAACCTCCATCCTGATGAAAATTGGGGTATAAGGCTGAAAACTGAACCAAGCAGCACAGTAGAATATATCCTGATTCCTTTCTTTATTGAACCATTCATAAACACAGTACAGCAGAACAGTTAAGAGCGCTGGGGTGAAGTCCAGGCTCTAAATTCCGACTATACTGATCACTGTTCTATGTCCTGGGAGGAAATACTTCACTAAGTTCAGATTCCTTATTTCTAAAAACATAGGAATCAAATCAACCACATAAAGATATTGTGAGGATTAAATAAAGTCAACTGTGCATAACATTCTGAC
Source organism: Panthera pardus (assembly GCF_024362965.1). Classification (NCBI taxonomy): domain Eukaryota; kingdom Metazoa; phylum Chordata; class Mammalia; order Carnivora; family Felidae; genus Panthera; species Panthera pardus. Next base: position 74,022,939 of record NW_026526991.1, on the reverse strand, counting down.
ACACAAACGCAACAGACCGCAGCTATCATTAGACAGAATGCCTACTAAATGCCAGGCACTATGCCAAAAGCCAGTGACAAATAATGAAAGGAAACCTAGTCCCTGCTCTCATTAGATGGCATAACTAATAAGCAGGCCTAAAAAAAACATTAGTACTAAGCACTCGAGCATTCTGTATAAAATTTTCGCAAAGAGTAGTTCAAATACAGAAAATCATAAGCCTGAGAGAACACTAAAGGTGATTCTGAAATAGGAAACAAAATATAGAACATAACCAATCAATTTTGGTCTTATGCATAGGGTTTCTAATTGGGATCTTTAACACTGGGATTGCCTAAATGGAGCTGCAAAGGGAGTTATTTTTAAGGGTAGGAATTGACTTGTGCTCATGATCTGGCATTTGCTGTGAGAGATTAGCTTGCTTTCAGGTTCATGAATTTCCCTCTTTCTGTTCCTGGAAAATGATGATCTTCAGTTACAAGTAACAGTTTGGAGAATCTTTCTGAAGCTGAAGTTCCCTTTAGTTGAAAGAAGCCAATGATAAAGAAAGGGCGCTCTCTCCTGCCTTAACTGTCCTGTTTTTTCCAATTCAGGACTCTTCAGTGTGTTTAAGTATGCAGGAATGTGTCCCAGCCATGCCTGCACAGAAAAACCATGGTAGCTTCCAACACCTCTAATTGCTTGTATATGAGTAAAGTGTTTTCAAGTGATAGACATTACTGTTTATACAGTCCATGACTGATGAACAACAAACTATTCTCCAAAGGGTGTCAGTGCAGAGCATAAGTATTACATATTTTTACATTTTAATTTGGCAATTCACAATTCTGATTTGGCCAGGAGGCAAGATTTAAGAGTCATACACCTGCATTAAGGTAACCCTGACTGAGCATATTGAATGTTAGTAGTCCCTGCATGTGTGTTTTAAACATTCTAGACAAGGAAAAAGGAAAACTAAAGTTAAACTACATAATAATAATTCAGGTACAATTTGATGTGCCAACAACACTAATTCAAGTTACAGTTACACAGCTAAAACAATGGTGAAATAAACTTTTCAACAGGGTAAAGCCACTTAAATAACCACTGCATAGAAATCAAACAAAAGTGCTAACAAATGAAAAGGTCAAATCAGAAGTATCAAGGTATGCAGGGACACAACTACAGCTGACCCTTGAATAATGCAAACTTTGGTGGCACTGACCTCCGCCGAGTTGAAAAATTTGTGTGTAACCTTTGACTCCCCCAAAAGCTCAACTACTAAGAGCTTACAGTTGACCAGAAACCTCACCAATAACATAGTCAACTAACACATATTCTGTATGTTACACATATTACATCCTGTGTTCTTTTTTTTAAATTTTGTTTTTTAACGTTTATTTATTTTTGAAACAGAGAGAGACAGAGCATGAATGCGGGAGGGTCAGAGAGAGAGAGGGAGACACAGAATCTGAAACAGGCTCCAGGCTCTGCGCTGTCAGCACAGAGCCCGACGCGGGGCTTGAACCCACGGACGTGAGATCATGAACTGGGCCGAAGTCAGACGCTTAACCGAGTGAGCCACCCAGGCGCCCCTACATCCTGTATTCTTACAACAAAGGAAGCTAGAGAAAAGAAAATGTTATTAAGAAAATCGTAAGGAAGAGAAAATACATCCATAGTGCTGTATTTATATAAAAAAAAAATCCGCATGTAAGTGGATTGGCACAGTTCAAACCCGTGTTGTTGAAAGGTCAACTGTAGTTTAAGCTCCAATGTTATCTTGATTGACTGACGTTTATAAGGATAACAGATACTTCTCAAATTTTTCATGTCTTCTTAAAGTTTATATCATAGAACAGGTCTTTTTTTCTTTTTCCCACACAATATTCTTTATTGAGATTATAAGGGAATAGGGATATACCTGAAGTATCAGCTCTTTCATTTACGCAAAATATACCTTGCTGTGAGGTTACCACTAGCAGCTATAAGGACCGATTGTGCCCTTGGTGAAGTCCGGGCCAGGAATTTGCTGGGCAAGTTTCCCAAGTGTCCTTTCTAGAAATGAGTATGAAATTAGTCATTTTTCTGATTGCTCTAGTGAAGACATACAGAGTTTATTGTGTTTCGGGGTAAATTAGATCACAGCAGTTACAAATACACAGTTTGGAGTCAGAGAGATCCGGGACTATATCTTAGTTTTGCTCATTAGCAGCTGTGAAATTTTTTTTTTAAGAGTAATTTCAAGATTTTCTTTTTTAAAAAACTAAGGTATAACTGACATAATATTAGTTTTAGAGGTACAACATAATGATACTTGTATATATTGTGAAACTATTGCTACATAAGTCTAACATCATCATCAGTATAGTTGCAATTGTTTTTTCTTGTGGTAAGAACTTTTTTTTTTTTTTTTTAAGTAGGCTTCGCACTCAGTGTGGAGCCCAATGTGGGGGTTATCCTCGTGACCCTGAGATCAAGACCTGAGCTGAGACCAAGAGTTGAATAACTAAATGAGCCACCTAGGCGCCCCTTGAGATGAGAACTTTTAAGATCAGGAACATGTCTTCTTCATGTCTGTAAGGCCTATACTGTTAATGTTTACAAATATTTTTAAAACCCCATTATTCTCTATATTAGCTGAGTTGAAAATAAAAATCAAAGAGGACCCCAGATAACCGTATTTTTAACAGAATCTTTTCAATCTATTGATTTTGACAGGAAGGATTTTTCATCGTGTAGTGTAACCCTTACTGACAGAGCCTCTATTGTTTGCCACTCTTGTCCTGTGGTTCTACTAGGGCTAATCTCCCCCAACCCTGCCTCTTGGGGTAGGCATACGGCCCAAGTCACATCAGTCAGGAGTACCATGACTCAAAAGAGATGTGTGTCTGGCACTGGCCTATACCCCTAGTCAGATCAGGATTAAGATTCGTTGCTCTATTGGTGAACAGTTACTGAACTCGTAAGGTATTCTTTCTGAGGTAAGGTAAAGGAAGGACAGCCTAGAGATGGAAAACCAGAGTCCCGGAGAATCAAGATATTCCAGAACTCTGCACTTAAATACAGGATGATAAATTCCTTGCAGTTTTTCCTTGAGTTAGCTTTCTGTCACACAAAACAGTCAAGCCTATTGCATTTTAGCTTGCCAATCTTCTTTCTACAGTATTTTCCCCCAATACTCCCTCTATTCTGTTGTCATTGTCTTCAAAAATATTATAAAAAATTAAAAAATATTATAAAAAAAGGAAGAAGTGAACACAGACGCTCAAACAGATATTTTTACACCAAAGTTCACCACCGAAGTTTCCAAAGGTGGAAACAACTCACGTGTCCAATAGAACAATGGATAAACAAACCGTGGGATAAACAAACAATGGAATACCATTCGACCATAAAAAAGGAATGAAGTTCTAGGGGCACTAGACTGGCTCAGTCAGTGGAATATGCAGCTCTTGATCTTGGGGTTATGAATTCAGGCCCCAGGCTGGGTGCAGAGCTCACTTTAAAAAAGAAAGAAAAAAAAAAAAGGAGTGAATTTCTGATACATGTTACCGTAAGGATGAACCTTGAATGTATTACACCAAGTCAAATAAGCCAGACACAAAAGGACATATAGTATATGATTCCACTTATATGAAATATCTTGAATATACAAATTGATAAAAAGAGAAATGAATTAGACTTATCAGGGGCGGCGTGGAAGAAGTGATGGGGAGTTATTGCTTTATGTGTACAGAGTTTCTGTTTGGGGTAAAGGAAAGTTCTGAAATATAGCTGAACTGATGATGGCTGTACAACACAGTAAGTGTAATTAATGCCACCGAATTGTCCATTTAAAATAAAAATGTCAAATGTTGTGACGTATATTTTACTACAAAATAATAAATGAAGAAAATATGGAAAAACTACAAACAAAAAACCTTTCCAAACTTCTTAGCATCTCATCATCCATCGTGCTTCACTCAAAGCACCGTTATAAGGTAAAATATGCACATCTACATCCTTTTAGTAAAAACTTCAGTCATACAAGCTTTTTTTTATACAAATGTGGGAGAACAATTAAAGCCAAACCATGCTATTGATTTTCATTTCTCCACTAAAGTTATAATAATTCTATTTTTTTGAAGGCTTTTATTTAAGCTCCAAAATTGCTTTTATTGAATATAGGTCATCAAGGTAAATAGCAAAAACAAAACAAAGTGAAAAAATGTTACGTTAAATGACTTTCATTTTTCTTCTGAGCTTATTAATAATGTACATTCTTAAATAAATATAAATGATGTTTGCACAAAATGTCCTACAATTCTGACTGTCAGAAAGCCTAAAATATTCTTGAAGAGAAAATTACTAAATTCGCTCAAATGAATACCTTTACCAAATTCAAGCTTAAGAGACATCTATCTATCCATCATCAGGAAAACATGCAGGACGCTAGATTAGTCATTTTGCAAGTTAAAAAGCCTTCACCATTTCCTGGCTCCACATAGATAGTAATGATGAAGAACAAGTTTCTTTGTCTTTATGAGTACGTTGTAAAAAATCTGCCAACGACAATTACTCTAAAACCATTTTTCAACATTTATTATTTTTAAAGTTTATTTATTTATTTTCAGAGAGAGAGAGAGAGAGAGCACGAGCATAAGCAAAGGAGGGGCAGAGAGAGAAGGAAAGAATCCCATGCAGACTGTATACTGACAGCAGCAGGCCCGACGTGGTGCCTGAACTCACGAACCACGAGATCAAGAGTTGGGCGCTTAACCAACAGAGCCATCCAGGCGCCCCTGACATTTATTATCACCATACATATTAAGGATATATATCGTAAAGGTCAGCTGTCCTATGTATACAGATTAGTTTTGATGCATTTATGGTATCTACCTAAAACAAGTCAGGAAATAATAAGATGAGCTGAAAGAATGTATTTTAATTAAATCTCTCGATCTCTGTCATTTATCTTTTACCACTGTCATTCCTTTATTAAAGTAGCTGCAGTAACACATCTCAATGACTGCATTTACTTGTACCAGCTGAGTATACATAATGACAATACATTCACACTTTTTCATCTGTATAGCTTTAAAAATATTAAATACAAGAATTATCTTTTTTAATGAAGGGAAATAAATATTCAAAAGCCTATAAGTTATGGGTCAGAAAATAATAATTTTCATGGCTTAATCACTTTTATACAAATTATTGTGGTTTTCATTCTTAAAAAGGTTATATAAATATCTAATAATACTGGTCCCCTATGTCACTTCTCACCCATTTCTATGGTCATTGCCGCTCTACTTTCATTTGCTATTTATTTGTCTATATTTTGATGCTTTTTGATAAAAAGCTTTCAGCTACTCCTATTAATTACTTCCCTTTAAAAGTACAGATTTAGCTCCCTGCCCTCTGCCACTACTCATCCTCCCAATACTGTTATATTGTAATTTGAGTTATGTCACTATTCAATGTTTCCAATACTTCAAACATGTCAAAGCTATTGGCAGCTTTGTCTTATATTCCACTATTATTACTATCCCTTTCCTGCACAATCATCCCCACCCACACAGAGAATGACTGCCTACTTTGCTTACTTTCCTATGTACTGTCACGAACTCAGCCTCAAATTTTTTACCACTCATTTAAAATCATAACCCTCACTCATTAAGAATTTCATTATTTTCTGGTGGTTCAGTCAGGTGAGCATCTGACTCTTGATTTGATCTCACAGTTTGTGGGATTGAGCCTCACATCAGGCTCTGTGCTGTCAGCTGGGAATTTTCTCTCTCCCTCTCTCTCCACCCCTCCCCTGCTCATGCTCTCTCTCTCTCTCTCTCTGTCAGAATAAATAAACTTAAAAAAAAAATTTCATTATTTTCATCTTCCTCAAGAATACTCTTCACATACATAGCTATACCTCAATCTAGAGACTTCGACGCTTTCCTTTAATAATGGAACAGACAGAAGGTAAGTAAGGAAAAAAGACACAATAAACCAACTAGACCTAACAGACATATACAAAACACTTTATCCAACATAGAATATATATTCTTCTCATGTGCACAAAGGATGTTTTACAGGACAGACCACACGATAGGGCACCAAGTAAGTCTCAACTGATTTAAAAATAAATATTATACAAAGTATCTTCTATGACCTCAACAGGATGAATTTTAAAAAACAATAACAGAAATAAAAGTGGAAAATTCACACATTTGTAGAAATTAAACAACACATTCTTAATCAACCAACAGATCAGTGAGGAAACCAAACGAGAAATTAGAAACTACTTAAAAACAAAAAGGAAGATACAACATACATGCCAAAACATATGGGACACAGCAAAAGCAGTGTTAAAAAGGAAATTTAGAGCTATAAATACTTGCAGTAAAAAAAAAAAAAAAAAAAAAAAAAACAAGAAAGATTCCAAATCAACAGCCTAACTTTACAACTTAAGGAACTAGAAAAAGAAGTAAATCAAAAGCTAGGAGAGGAAGGGAAATAATTGAGATTAGAACAGAGGGAAAGTAGAGAGCAGAAAAAACAACAGAGAAAACTCAATGAAATTAAAAGTTAGTTCTTCGAAAAGATCAACAAAGTTAACACGGACTAAGAGAAAGAGAAAACTCAAATTACTGAAATCAGAAACAAAAGTGGGGACATTACTACCAGTACTACAGAAGTAAAACATTATAACAGAGTATTATGAACAGTTCTATGCCAAAAAACTAGATAACCCAGATGAAATAAACAAGTTCCTAGAATCACAAAACCTAGGAAGACTAAATCTCAAAGAAATAGAGTATCTGAATAGACTTATAACTAGCAAGATGATGGAAGCAGTAATGAAAAAAAATCTCTTGTCTAAGACAAGCCCAAGACTCAATGGCTTCACTGGTGAATTCTACCAACAAATTAAAAAAACTAATACATATCCATCTCAAAGTTCAGCATAAAGTGAAAAGGAGGAAATATATTCTAATACGTCCTATAAGGCCACCACTACCCATATGCTAAAGCCAGACAAAAACTATAAGAAAACTGAAGACTAATATTCTTTATGAACATAGAGGCAAAAATCCTCAACAAAATACTGGCAAACCAAAATCAGCAGCATATTAAAAGGATTATACTCCGTGAACAAGAGGACTTATTACTGAAATGTAAGAATGTTTCAACTTATGGAAATCAAAGTAATATGCCATATAAACAAAATGAAAAGAAAAAAACAACCATCTCAACTGATGTAGGAAAAGCATTTGAGAAAATTCACCAATATTTCATGATAAAAGCACTCAAAAAACTAGAAAAAGAAAACTATCTTAAGATAATAAAAACCATAGAAAACCCTACGGTGAACATCATACTCAACAGTGAAAGACAAAAAGCTTTTCCTATAAAATAAGGAAGAAGGCAAGGATGCTTGCTTTCTGTCCTATTCAACACAGTACTGAAAATTCTAGTCAAAGCAATTAGACAAGAAAAAGAAATAAAAGCATACAAATTGGAAATAAATAAATAAAATGATCTCTCTTCAAAGATGACATGTAGAAAACCCTACAGATTTTCACAAAAAACTCTTTTAGAACTAATAAATGAGTTCAGCTAAATAGCAGTATATAAAGCTAATGAACAAAAATCACTGCATTTCTATATATCGAAAATGAACAATCTGAAGGGAAATTACAAAAATATCCATGTACAACAGCATCGAAAAGAACAAAATATTTAGGAATTAACTTAACCAAAGTCTTACAATGGAAACTACATTTTTTTTTCTAAAAGAAATTAAAGAAGACATAAATAAATGGAAACATCTCATGTTCATGGATTGGAAGACTTAATATTGTTAAGACATCAACACTACCCAAAGTGATCTCCAGATTCACTGAAATTCCTATCAAAATCTCAATGATGTATTTTGCAGAAATAAAAACTTCTTAAGATTCATATGGAACCTTGACAGTCTTATCAACAAATGGTGCTGGAAAAACTGGATACCCACATGCAAAAGAATAAAATTGGATTCTTACCTAATACTGTATAAAAAAATCAACTCAAAATGGATCAAAGCCCTACATGTAACACCTAAACCTATAAAACTTATAGGAGAAAAGAAGGCAAAAGCTTCATGACACTGGATCTGGTGATGATTTCTTAGATATGACACCAAAGACACAAGCAACAAAAGAAAAAGTAAATAAACTGGGCTCCATAAAACTTTAAAATTTTGTGTATCATGAATATATTAATAAAGTAAAAAGACAACCCACGGAATGCAAGAAAATACTTGCAAATCATATATCTGATAAGAGATTAATATCCAGAATATATAGAGTTACCTTAAAACTCAACAACATACAAACCAAACAGGTTATTGAGACTGTTGAAACTATAAATCTGCAAATTTGTGTCTTCTAATTTGACAGGTTTTTCTGCCATTATTTCTTCAACTTGCTTTTCCTGCTCCACTTTTTTCCACCCGGGTTCCATTCATCCATGTGTTAGACATTTTGAAATTGTATCCCATGATCTGAAGCTGTCTTCACTTTAAAAAAAGAAGTTTTTCTCTCTCTTCTTCAATTGCATGCTTTTTTATCATCTTCATTCTGCTATTTCATTACTGGCTGCTTAAGCCCAGCCAGTAATTTTTTTTTTTTTACTTCTGGTACTGTATTTTTCAGTTGCAAACTACACATTCAGTTCCTCTTCATAGTTCCTATTTCTTTCTTGAGATTCCCAGTCTTTTCACTCATTACAAACATATTATTGTACATCTCTCTAGGAACAGTTTTAATAGGTGCTTTAAATTAAAATTTTAAATTTAAAATTATGTAATAACTCCAAAATCTGGATCATTCCGGTGATGGATCATTTGGTCTACCAAATATTAATTAATGAAAAAAAAAACCCAAAACCATTACTTTAGAAAAGCTGCATTTTAATTAGATTCTTATCATGGAGGATTCAATGATTTAATAAAGTCAAATGCATATTTATTCTTTCAGAATATCCTTCAGTTTTATTACATAGAAAAATGAATGGTAAATTAAGTTGAATGTGAAAAGTCTGTTTAAAGCATTTAAAACTGAATCAGCTAATATCACATTTAAGTCAGTTATCAATATTTACCAATCTTTCTTAGTAGTACAGAGTTTAATATAAAGTAAATAATTTTCCTGTTTTATTTAAGTTACCTGTATTAATTTCTTAGTGGCTTTCACCCAATTATTGGAATATCCTATGTAATCCTTCATGAAAAGAACAGATTCCAAAGTAAAAATGAAGCCTATTATTTCATCTGGGCATAGATTCGGTGAACTTCTTTATTTGCTTGATTAAACACTTAAAATACTCAAGTGTGGGTTGTTCGGAATTTGTTGAAGAAAACTCAAATACTGTTGAGAACATTAAAACAGTGAGAAAGAAAATGTCCCTCAGAGCATGATAAATTTTCCTCAATTATTAAAGTATGTATATAATAATCCTTTGTATTTAAACTGTCCTTTTAGTATTTAGCATTTTATATTTACTTTTAAATATTTTATAAATATTAAATTTATATTTAATGATATTTTATAAAAGAGTAACTGATAAGTACTCTGAGGAAGTGGTTAATATTCCTTTGAATCAGTTTTTAAGACCATCCTACACGTAAGACTCAGGTTTAGAGGCTTGAGATTCACAGGCATATGGCTATAAGAAGCGCTAGCAGTAAACAATATAGAAAATCTTATTATGAGGAATTTTAAAAACCCAAGCACATTTATATGGTTCTGACATTTACAGAAATGGGAGCAGAAATATGAATTGCATGGTCAGCATCCTACAATGAATAAGACATGTAACACTGTTCTATAAACTGCTTTTAGTATTTTGGCAGATCTCTCACCAGTATTTTAACAACCAGGTCATTACTTCAATAGATAATACAACTATCCTTACAGTTTTATAAACTTTATAAAGTTTATAAACTTTAAACATGAAGTTTTTTTTAGAGGTTTCATTTATACAGAAAAAACTCTTCCTGATGCTATCTAATGGAGAAAAGCTGCTTGGCTGATACAGCCATCAAGGTGTCATTACATAATGAATAGTACCTTCAGAACCAAAGCATTTAGTTTGTTCACACACTAATGGAACCGTAACAGACTCTGCACTAAGCATTTTAAACAGGTAAGATTCTTGTCAGCCAAAAGTCTTTAGTTCATGTATCAAAATCAAATGGTCTAGTGGGTCCAGTAATAATGTTTCCCTCCCAATGTCTTTATGAAATGCTCCACTACACTTTGTGCATTTAACAGAATTTTTAAAATCTTTAAAAAAAAATTTTTTTAACGTTTTATTTATTTTTGAGACAGGGAGAGACAGAGCATGAACAGGGGAGGGTCAGAGAGAGGGAGACACAGAATCTGAAACAGGCTCCAGGCTCTGAGCTGTCAGCACAGAGCCCGACGCGGGACTCGAACTCACGGACCGCGAGATCATGACCTGAGCCAAAGTCGGCTGCTTAACCAACTGAGCCAACCAGGCGCCCCCTGAGAATTTTTAAAATCTTAAATTTCACAACTTTACTGCTACCTTTGATCCCTAGCCCTCAAATACTTGCGATGTTTAAGATTTTTCATTTAGCTATAGAATAACAATACAAAGTGAATTATTGGAAACTGGAGTCATATGAATTAAAACGTATCTGGAAAGAGCATAAATACTTTAATCAAAGCATAACCCTGGCTTTGACATAACCCTCATGTCATTTAAAATATAAAACCCTACGGGGGTGGCTCAGTCAGTTGAGCACCCAACTCTTGATTTCGGATCAGGTCATGATCCCTGGGTTGTGGGATCAAGGCCAGTGTCCCACTCCACGCTGAGCGAAGAGCCTTAAGATTCTCACTCACTTTCTCTCCCTTTGCCCTTTCTCTATGTGCATGGGTGCTTGCTCTCTTACACACACACACACACACACACACACACACACACCCCTAAATATGAAATAATACAAGTTAGTTCAGGATTTCATGCTCTATTAAATTTAATAAAATGTTAAATACTTCAAATAGCATATTCATTATATGCAGCCTACATTGTTAGAATTTATATTTTTAAAACAAGAAAACATTCATTTGCTATCATTACCCTAAAAACTGCTTTTTAAAATCAAGAAGTGTTTATATAATGCTATAGTAACTTGGCTAAACCTAGTCTATTTCATATTCAAAGATTTTAAGGGACATTTAGAAAAGTTAAGGATAATCTTTGATTAATCTGACAAATTTATTAAGCTTCAATATGTTCAAACCACTATGCTAGATATTTAAAATGTGGCTGCTTTATTTCAACATTTATTGAACTTCTATGGAAATGTGGAATACAGAGATAAACAGTACATACTCTTCAAGTCCCTGAAACACACATGATTAAATGAATCACTTTGAGTAAACTGAACACAAAACCATTAAATAATAGTAGAAATTAAATCATATGTGTAACTGTAGGCTTAGTATTAAATGCATGTGTTATTGAAAATGAATTAAATTTCTAGTAACAAGAGCCTGGTAGGCATTTAAGAATTTGTTACTCATGTCCCTTCATTTAGATTCTTTTCTATAGCTATGTTATCTCTATAAAGGAAAACATGTTTTGCCCAAATAAAATCTTTTTCCATTTCAAAAATCAAAAAAATGCTAGATATTTCATATATCAGAAAAATATTTAATTTCAGAGCACTAGTATTTGGTAGGCTTTGACCCAATTTAGGCTTGTTAGATTGGGTGAAAAATCTTACTCTTTCTCCTATTAGAGGAGTCCACACAGTAAACCCATGTTACTTCTAATATGTAAATTTACTGGTTTAATTTGAGAACCTGTCAATCCTCCACTCAGGCTCTGCTTGCATTATTCTGTGTGATTGGTGGGACCAACAGTGCTTCTTTTAATCAATGAGGAATAGATAAAACAGAGCCAAAATGCTAGATTCTCCACTGTACAGATGCAATTTAAAAATTAAAATAAAAAAATTAATTTAGTTAAAAAACTTTATTTCAAACAAGCATTTTAATTGCAAACTTGACTATATTTTGCCTCTTAATATTTTTAAATAGCTTATGAAAGATGTCCAGTTAAACTCAGCAGCTTTAATTTTCTCACCCTCTCCATCAAATAACTATCAAAAAATTAAAATTTTTTAAAGCATGCAAGGATAAAAGTTTTGAACAATGGAACGAGGATAGACAAGGGGTAACTTGCCTAAAACAGCAGAGCAAATGGAGGAAGCCAGCAAGAAGCAAGATGATTTACATGACAAAACTCCACAAAAGTTCAAGAACTGGAGGGTACTAGGTATCTCAGGGACTAAAAACAAGAGGACTGGTTGAAAATCTCTGCAACAGTCAGTCAGAACCCTTGTCTCCCTCCCAGCGCTCTTACCCATCCAACACCTGGAACGGAGAGGACATTTACTGTGCAGAGACAGTGAACAAGCAAGGTTTGAGGACAGCAGGCACAGTGAAGGCCAGCTGGAAGGCACAATCTGAAAATGAAAGTCAATGGCCTTAAACCTTCTGAGGGAGAACAGCAATCAAGTCTGAGGACAGAAAAAAAGATGTCGCGGTCTCAATTTTTTTTACTCCCCACTGAGCTTTTCACAGGCAACTACTGTAGAATAAGAACCACCAAAAAAAAAAAAAAAAAAAAAAAAAGGAGTGAGGCTAACAAGAGGACATGGGATCCAGCAAACGGGGAAGTTAACCAGAAGAGAAGTAGAGAGCGTTCTACAGCCAGGTGCAGAGAGCGTCCAGATCAGAAGGGAGCAGGATAATAGATGCTGCAGGAGGAAGGGCTGCAAGAAAGACGAGGGGAGGGGAAGTGAATCACAAGGATGAATTTCCTGATGTTTCTCACTAGGGTTTTACAGTTCCACTGAGGAGTGTGTGGAAAGCATTAATGAGGGGTACATTGAACACTGAGCAAATTAAAGAAGGAGGCAATTATTTACTAGAGAGGAGAAACAACTGTTGCTAGAAATGTATTTAGTCCCTGGGATCTGGCTCCAGGGCACAGGCTAAGGTGAAGGGTGGAGCATGTCACCAGAGTAGCAAGCGGAAGATGTGCAGCACAAATGTCAAGTCCATGTAATCGCAGCATGCTGAATCGCTCAGCTGGAAACCCTACTCATGTAGTCATAATGATGAAAACGATAAATATTAGTTAATCCACAAACCTGAGATATAATTATGGGGCGGGGTTGTGAATGTGAATGGTGAGGGGCAGTGGTTGGAAGAAGTATTTCATCTTCCATAATGTAAAGTCATTCAGAATTTCAAAAATCAAAGTCAATAAAAAATTACATATTTATTAGTTATTTAGAAATACAGATGTTATTACAAAAGGAAATACCTAAACAAAGTAAAGTAACTGCCTCTGGAGAGCAAAACTTTAGGTAGAGGAAGGGAGCAGCAGGGACTACGGCTTATACTGATAAACTGTATAATACCCTGACTTTTGTATACATAATACAAAAACTGAAATTAAAAATATCAATACCTTAAGACAAGTCAGTGACTTTTTTAACCCACCTGAATGACTCAACTTCAAGTGTATAGCCCATTGTTTACTGAAGGGGGGGAAAAACAAGTTAAAAATAGCAAAATACAAAAACCTGCTTTACTGTGCTTAATAGATCAATCTTCACATCTGGCAAGCCATTGGATTCATACTCTACCATCAAAATAACCAGCTAACCAACATTTTTTTTTCTGGTTGTTGAAACATTAAACACATGCAACAGAAGTTGCAATATAATTTTAATCACCAAATTAACACACGAATTGGGTTTCTAATGAACACGTGGAAACAAATACTCTATTACTCTGATTCATACTGAGAAGCACTAGCTATTTAAGCTTTTCTGATTTTAGAAATCATCTGAATTATCAATTAATAAATCCATATTAGGAACATTTACTTATGTACACACATGCAACGTACAAACAGCTCATATATAGGAATGATCTTTCGCCACCTTCATCTCTGACAGTCAATGTCAGGACCACCATGCCATCTGTACTTCCTTCTGCCCCTACCAGGGGAGAAATGAACACTCTAGCATGACCGGAGTTCTCATCACTACAGCTGCCCTTGCTGATGCCTTGGCGGTTGCCACCCCATCTGTCCTGAGCCCATTCACCTCCCAGCAGGGTCTGGCACCTACACATACCCACAGCTGCACCTTGAGAACCCTGGGTCCCCTGAGCATCTCTGCAGTTTCATTCCACTCCCACCTGGGAATTCTGGGGCTGAGGGAGAACATACTTGGAATCTTGAGTTGTAACTTGGAAGTTTTCCCATAACAGCAATGATAAGATTGTTCCAATATTTCAGATATGGCAAGGCATAAAGAAATTTGTGTACCAGCTTAACATACTGTTTCTACAGGAAATGACTCACAATTTTTCAACTCAACTTTATATTCTTAGCAAACAGACAATGAGTAAGTTAGAAGTAGACTCTGTAAAGAGTCAAGGAGAGACACACTCTCTCACAAAACAAACAGCTGGAATATAAACATCTACAATTATATATGCTTATCCAAATTTACTTGTTTGCATTGTCCTAATAATGAAAATATTCCTACAGTTTCAGTTTATTGTATATAATACTCTACTATTACAATATTGCCATTTTACTGAGGTTAATGAGTAGCGTCCTCATTCTATTAATCAAGTAGCTATTTTTTTCTTTCCTTTACCAAAAAAGTTTCATCCAGCTGAACTACAAACAGACCCTGAACAATATAATTTGGCAATCTAGTTCATTCATTTCCTGTTACAGGTGAAAGGAAAAACCCAAAGGCTGTATCAACTCCTTTCTTCCATGCTGGTTTCAGTTCTGAGTTTTAATGAAATGAGTGGTATTACAAGGATGATTCTGATTTCTCCAACTGTGAGAATCTACAGAGACTCAGGTTAAGAAGGAAATAGAAAAGGGATTTTTTTCTCTCCATTTTTTAATGTTTTACTAAGGATTAGGAAAAGTCAGGCACTTCAGATAAACGTAAAGTACAGTAGGACTACATTTCTTTTGCTGACTGCTGAAGAAAGATTAATAAATGATCCAAGGCTTAAAATAACCCCCTTCATCTTTCAAAATTTCAGCAAGACTTCATGATAAAAAAGAAGCAATGTGCACATAATCGTCAATGACATCTTCTGGTTCTGAAGAAGGGAAACAAAACAAGCATTTGTTTGCATCTCCAATATTTTCTGAGGGCAATTATGTGCTGGGCACACTTCAAAAGGAACAAGATTGGCAGTGCCTGGGTGGCTCAGTCAGTTAATGAGGGTCGGAGCCCCGCATCAGGCTTTGTGCTGACAGTTCAGAGTCTGGAGCCTGCATCGATTCTGTGTCTCCCTCTCTCTCTGACCCTCTCCTGCTCACATTCTGTGTCTCTTTCTCTCAAAAATAAATAAACATTAAAAAAAAAAAAGGAACAAGATCGATGAGGGCTCTCCTCTCACAGAACATAATGAAGTAAAAGAAGATAATTTTATGCCACCATAAATACTATAAAGAAGAAAATGCAGTGATACAGATGAAAAGGAGGGGGCTATTTTAGAACAGGGTCAAGGCCTATGTTGAGGTGGTGACATTTAAATTTAGACACAATTGAGAAGGAATCAGCCACAGGGAAGATATGGAAGAAGATCTTTCCAGCCAGAATAAAAGCAACCACAAAGTCTCTATGATGGCAACAAACTTGTAGAGTTTGAGAAACAGATGAAAGAAAAGAAAAAAAGCTGGTGCGGCTGAGACCTAGTGACTGGGGTGGGGAGAGGGAAGGAGATGAGGACGGTGGACAAAACGGGAGCCAGATGGGCAGTCTGTGGACCATGGCAAAGAGCTAGGTTGAATTGAAGTGTGATAGAAAGCTATTAGAAGTTTTTGAGTAATGGAGTGTTAAGATCTTTTTATTTTTCAAATGCCATTCTTGCTGTTCTGTGGAGACTGACTTATGGAGGGTATACGTGGCAATGGAAGACCAGTTAGGAGATGGTCTATAGCAATACATGAGTAAGAGGCCATGATGGCAAGGATAACTGGTAGTAGGGAAGATGAAGATAAAGGGAAGGATAGATGTAAGAGCTGAAGTTCCTAGTCTTTCTTGCTTCATGGAACCCTTCATATCTCAGTATTTTTTTCACCCATAAGCCAAAAGAAATACCTAATGGTTCAGCTTATTAAGGTACAGATTACCTAACAGTAGTGGTCTGAGCATGTCTGTGTTTCCCTCACAAATTTAAAATATCTCCTGGATCCCCCTGTGAGAAGTGTCTCGTGCCTCTGTTACAGTTTGGGAATCATGGTTTGGAGCTTACTCCCTAGAGGACAGGATGTGGGGAGCAAGAAGAAAGAAAACCAGAGAGGATTCCTATACTTTGGAACAACTTAGCAGTGCTACTCAAGAGATGGGTATGAATGAGGGAAACCAAAACCACCCTGAATGGCAGGTTATATCCCGTTTGTATATAAGGAAGCTGAGATTCAGAATAGCTGTAAGTCACTGAATGCAGAACAATAGGTCAGGAAATCTAACAAAATCTGACTCCAGGTCTGACTGATGCTAAATAAAATAATAATGTAATAAATAATAAACTGCTGTGAGTTAGTCACATTGGAGTACCTTAAATATGGCATCTCATTTACCTAACCATATTATTAAATATGTTGGTCTGTCTGATTCCAAAGTCAGCTATAACATACTCCCTCTTAGCTGATAAAAGTGACAGGAAGGTGTTGGCAAATGGCAGTCTCATCACTTAGCCTCAAAATTTTTCTTTTTTTTCTTTCTTTTTTTTTTTGTAATGTGAAATAAAGGTCTTGGGGGCAAAAAATGAGGCTGAACATTTTACTAATGTCCACAGCTACTGTTGTAATGACTGCACTATATTTCCATTCCTAAAATCAAACCAGTCTAATTGTCTGCCCTCATCCTGGCCCAGCCCTGAACAGGATATGTATGGGGAAAGTTCTAAGCAGAATATTAGCTGAATGTTGATTCCTTAGGGCAGGTGGCACCACCTCAAAAGCCTTGATGGGGCCTGGCTGTGGGGAGTGGCAGGGAATGTGGACAGAGAACACATATACTCCACGAGGCAAAATGGTCCCCTGAAATCTGGACCTCAATGTAAAATGTAACAAGTGCAAAAATTCTGCACTTTCCTAAGAAAACACACCTCGGGGCTAAGTTTAGTTCTTGCAAATAGTCTTAGGTACATGATTAAATTCCTTAAACATATTTATGATAAATGGCTGAGGAGAGAGCCTTAAGGAAGGTGAAGAAGCTCATGAGAATCCGTGAGGAGGCTGTTACTTCTGTGTAGGAAACTAAAGTTAAAACTGCATAGTTAAATCTACTTTATACATTTTGTGTTTTCTGGTACTGTGCGTTTTTCCATAAATGGAAATAGGAGCACCTTATATTTAGTTCTGTATATTTTAATCTACCCAGTACAAAATAATCTTATCAAAATAAATGAAGATGTTCCATCAAGAGACACTGTTCATTTTTCTCCCTGCCACAAATGACATGTCATCAGACTATCTGTCTCTGCATTGAGCAGCTTAATAGCATTTGAAATCCTGCAATTCTATCAGTCACAGGAAGCATAATCACAAACTTGGATAGCAGTCACTAACTTAGCTTTCCCGTTGCCCTAAGAAAGAAGGAACCAAGACATCTAACTTGCAGAATTGTTGCCATGGATCTTCACTGTTGAAACCCAAACTAAACTTAAAGAGTATTCATCTAGTACTATAAATCACTAGTAATGCTGTTGCAGTTTGTCACTGATTCTAAAGGTCAGGACTCATTTGGCAGTGGTTTTGGAAGATCCTGTTCTCAAATCTTGAGTGCTGTAGCTGTGGTTCTCCTAAGACCATAACTGCAACAAATGAAAACCAGAAGTTACAAAGATTTTCACATAGTCAGGCCAAAATAGATCCAATCGTAACACCAGGCTATGACCCTGACTACAAACAGAACGAACGAAAAAAAAAAAAAGTAGTAACTAAAATCGAGCTGGCTCTCCCTGGGGAGTACTTCAAGGAGGGAAATTTTACTGTCTGTATGCTCCTTAGGGAAAAATAAATCTGCAGTTATAATAAAGCATAATAGCTGTTATGACAATTATCTACTCAGAGTGCTATAGAGGATCATATCAATCAGCCCAGGGAGGCAGGCAGATGGCATGTAACCTGAGTTTGACTTCTTTTAGGGTAAGCTGGATATTTAGGCCTGGGAGAATGGTATATACGAAGGCACTGAGGCCCGGATTCATTTTAAGCATCACCAGAGGTACAGGATATTCGGTATAGCAGGAGGTATAGTGTGTGGAAGTGGCTGGACACAGGGCATGCAAAGACGGACAAAAGTCAGGACATGAAAGGCTCTAGACTTTGAGCTGAAAGCGGTAGGAACTACTAATGATTTTTAAGTCAAGAAGGGATAGGATTTGACTTTGTTTCAGAAAATTCACAGGCAGAGATAAGGACAGACTGAAGGAGGTGAGAGTTAAGGCAGAAAAATCCTCTGAGTCTCTTCCTACAGTGTTGCCCAGCCCCTGGCCTCACATACTTGAGCTAGGGTAGGTCTACCTTGATTTTTCTCTCTTAGGAATTAAGAATTGAGACAACTCCAGTCAATTAATTGTGGATTCTTGAACTCAGAAGTACATTTAAGGTTATGTGGCAGGGTGTGACCAAATATGAACAACAACAACAACAACAAAAAACCCAGAGGAAGATCTCAAAAAGAAAGGAGGAAGAGGATGCATTCAGCCAGAGAAAAGCAAGGACAAAGTACCATGTGGACACAGAGGCTGAGCAAGTAACTCTCTAGTTTCTGGATTCAGCCCCTTCGTAGGCCCAGCTACATTTCCTGCCTTTAGTCTCTAATTCTTACTGCAAACTCCCTTATTTTCCTTAAGCTAGATTTTAATGGGATTCTGGTGTTTGCAAATACAATGAACCCTGACTAAAGCAGAGCCTGAACTCAGACATGTAATGAAAATAAACCAAATAGAAAGGATAGAAGAGATGTTCAGGAAGTAAAAGTGAAGGAAATTGCAATTGTTGTATTTACAAGGGTGAGCTCCCATATAGTGTCTTGGGCACCCACCTCACTGCAATGGGGATTACAGGAGAGGCAAAACTGGAGAGAAATTATAGGCATTTGGTTTTGGACATATGGACACTGGTGAGAGTAGGATATCCAAGTAAAAATGTCCAGTAGTTGGATATAATTGTGTATCTCAGAGCAGTTCTGATGTAGAAATGTGGATTCAGGTCATCCCTCACATGTAGATGGTCATCAAAACCATGAGAGAGGATGAAATCTCCAGCAGATCTATAAGCCAAGGTCTGGGGAGCACCCAGATTAAGGAACAAAGCAAGTAGGCAAAGTCATGAAGGAGACTCAAGATATCATGCTGTGATGTGCCAACAAAGGAAACATTTTAAAAGAACCATGACCAAGTGAGGAGAGCCTAGACAGCTCACTTACTGAGTGGACAACAAATACAAGTGTGGAAAGGAGAATCAAACCCCCCAACACCATCTGACTATCTCCTATGGCAGTCATTTTGCTGCCTCCTTTCATCTTCAAAGGAACTTTTCAAGACAGGTGGCAGCATATTCTTTTAAGGATGAGGGGGCAAAGACCAAAGTTCCCTGGGGATGGGCTAAGTCCTACTGTGTATCTCTAGTCCCTAGCAGAGTGCCTTCTACCTACTTGTTTTAAGAATGAAGAAAGAAGTGAACATCTCTACAAGTTTTTAATAGTCTATCTGGAATTACCCAGACTGGTTACTCTCAAATTTACCTGTGATTTGGGGGGCGGGGGCAAGGTTTCACTTTATGGACACAGCAAACCTATTTCTTAGGGTACAGCCCTGGATTTCATGTTGTTATTTCAACTTATTAACAGCATCTCGATTTCATCTACTTACCTTTCAGCAAAGCAGTAGTCAGAGAAAGGGTAGGCAAAGAACTCATGTTTTTATATTACTGAAGATGTCCTGGGGAACCCAGAATCTTAGTTGTTGATATGTTAACAAACCACGGAGATAAATTTCCATTAATTGCCACAGAACCTTAAAACTCACATCTGATTCAGAAAGCATGCAAAAGGATATGACCATCTTTTGATGTAAACCACAAGTCAGGCCACGTGAGGTATATTAGCTCTGATCACCCAAAGGTCACTGAGGTCTTTTCTCCCTGACTTAAACTTCAGATACAAAGAATACCCCTAATACTGAAGTGGACAACACTCCTAACGTATCTGTGAGTTAGAAGAAAAACACAACTATGATTTCTTTCTATATTCTGAAAACAGAGACATGAATGAAAGAAGAATATTATAACAATTTTCTATTTACAGAGGATGGCTTAAATCCTGGATTAATGGGCATGGGCCAAAGAGGATGCATTAACTGTGGGATGTCCCTGCTTTCCACAAATTCCCTGGAGTTTACAAAATGCAATACATCCTGAGCAGAAATGAAGCTTGCATGGACCCAGTGCCTCCCATGGGCCTGAACCATACATACTATTTTCATTTAATCATCGTAAAAGTATTATTCTGGATTTCCAGATAATTGAGACTCTGAGAAATTAAAACAGCATGTAGTGCTTACACAGCAAGTGTACCAGGTTTGGATTCAAATTCAGATCGAACACCAAACGTTGTGTTCATATTTGATACATCACGTTTCTGGCCAGAAAACAAATGCATGTAAAGAAATTTTAAAAATGTATCAAAAAAAAAAATCACTTATATATGTCCTCTTCATGTTCCAGGTAAAACTAGTCTTTCCATATACAGTGTTCCTAACAACATATTAACGTGGCTTTTATAATGCTGCGTGGTAAGTATTTGTGTCTAATTGCTGGTAGAATAAAGATTTCTCAATGACAATAATTATGTTTTTTTTTTCAACTTTTTTTTTTTTTTTTTTTTTTTTTTTTAAATTTTTGGGACAGAGAGAGACAGAGCATGAACGGGGGAGGGGCAGAGAGAGAGGGAGACACAGAATCGGAAACAGGCTCCAGGCTCCGAGCCATCAGCCCAGAGCCTGACGCGGGGCTCGAACTCACGGACCGCGAGATCGTGACCTGGCTGAAGTCGGACGCTTAACCGACTGCGCCACCCAGGCGCCCCGACAATAATTATGTTTGAAGCTCTATCAATAATATAGGAAATGTTGGTTGAAGGAATAAATGAATACTTTAGTTTTAAGATTCCTATCACGAGACAAAATTATTCATGAATTATACAAAAAACCTCCAAAAAATAATAATATTCAAGGAAATATATTCTCATCATTTCTTATGAAACTTTTGTTTTATTACTTACTTTTTGTATGGTTAGTGACTTTTTTCACTAAAAATAAATTTGCTATAACCGTGGAAAGACACTAAGAAAGTCCATATCCATATTGTGTGAACTTGTTTTTATACATATTTGAAGACACAGCAAGATTTTATTTTATTTTTTTTAAATTTTTTTTTTTTTTAACGTTTATTTATTTTTGAGACAGAGAGAGACAGAGCATGAACGGGGGAGGGTCAGAGAGAGGGAGACACAGAATCCAAAACAGGCTCCAGGCTCTGACCGTCAGCACAGAGCCCGACGTGGGGCTCGAACTCACAGACCGCGAGATCGTGACCTGAGCCGAAGTCAGCCGCTTAACCGAATGAGCCACCCAGGCGCCCCGACACAGCAAGATTTTAAACAGATTCTCTTAATGCCCTGCCCCATATGCTCTTGGCCCCTCTCTGAATGTCCTCTAGTTATGGAAACTCACTCTAGAATATGACAATTTCTAGTTAAACTGTGTCTCTCTTCTTAGGTCCTGAGAACTCTGGCTCCCGGAGAGATTGCTCAGGGAACCAAAGAATGACTGTAGGCATGACACTACCTTGAGGGACTGGGGACGGTGAAGAAGTATTCCTGAAATCGTGTTGAATCACATTCTACACTATTCCTCAGCAGGATTTGAACTCTGCTTACTGAGATCAGCTGAGATGCTTCACTGCATCCCAGACCCTACCACACTTTCCCTGCTCTCTTACTCATGCTTCTTGGTAGCATCCCCCCCCCCCCCCCCAAAATCACCTGCATCCAATTCTTGATCTTAGAGCCTGAGTTTTGGAGAACTCAAACTAAGACAGGTGTGCAACATATACAGAGGGAAATGGAAAGCAAACAGACACACTAGAAAGCCCTTCTGTTTAGAGGGTTTAGAGCTTCTCTCATGAGAATGCTTTGTTTTGCACATTAAGACAGTGACAGTGATCTGTCATGAAAAATGGCCTTAGACTCCAAAGGTGGAAGTTGCATCCTTTCCCTTGTACATGATTTGAGAGGCCAGTGAAGTTCACTCAGCTTGAGCCTACCCTTACAACATTATGGAAGCCATGTTCTCGCACATCAGGCTTGCTACACAATCTTGGGGCAAAGCACTGTCAACTATAACCAAGATCGTGCTTCTAAAAAAGATATGCTTTGGAAATAAAAGTGTGGTCTTAACAAATAAGGTGCTAAGTATCCAGGACAATGACAAGCATTTAACCAATCTTTCAAAAATTATGTCTACCAAATACATTTTCTCTTTTTAGATTAAAACTGATCTCCTGCAGTCTGATAACTTTCCAAACAAGAAAGGTTTAAAGTGTTTCAAACACAAATGTTTTAGCTTCCATTTTTGAAACCCCATTTTTCCTCATCAAATGTACATTAAAGCTCATCTACTTCACTTGACAGGTAATTAGAATGAAGGCAAGTAACTGGCATGCCTAAAGTCCCACTGTGGAGACAGATTTTGAAACTAATTCTCTCCTGATTCCTGGGCCAATATTCTTCCCAACACATTAAACTCATCTTGCAAAGGAGTGAACCCTGAACCTTCACTATTTCTCATCTGTTTAATCACTTTCATCTAATGAACACAACTGACTACAAATACACTCATCCTGAAGCATTTCAATGGGGTAAGCATGTTATCATTCAACAGCTTTTCTGGATTATGTTCAGAGTCCTACTGAGGTGGTGGAGAGAGAAGAATGTTCACATTAGTGAGCAGATGCTTTGGTCCATGCATCCTGCCTGCTGAAGATCTCCGAGAGCAAAACCTCACCTCTGGCTCCGATTTACAACAGGAGAATGCATAAATCCTTATTGTTTTCCTCTTATTTCTTGTCACTTTTATTTGTCTCTACATTTACCACCATCTGCCCATGCCTGCTTGCTGTACCATGTTTCCTGACTGCATGATCATTTTTTATACTAGGAGAGTTTGTCAAGGATAAAATATGAGAATGGAACAGATACAGAAATACTGCCCTTATGAAATTAATGAAAATGATTAACAAATATAAATGCCTCACCCAGTCATCAATTGGGCTGGCTTGTCCAAGAACTCTAGATAAGGGTAGAAAGCAAAGGCTTTACTTAACTGGGTACCAGGAGATTAAAGAATGTAATGAGCTTTATGATTCTTGAGATGGGATACACACAATCATTCCACATTCTTTTTTAATCCTTGGATGGTACTGAGTTCCACTAACTTTGATTTCTTACCTTATATTACCCCCAAACAAGCTTTAAACAGTCAGCTCTGGGCATTTCAGGTGTTCTAAAACTAGAGTGGTTCATGTGATCTGGAGTCAGAAAATCAGGGTTCCACCCTCACTGCTAAAACTTATTAACTGGATGACAATGAATAAGTCATTTAACTTGTTAAGCCCTAGCCTCAGCTACAGAATAAACAGAAGAACTGGCTCTACTTGACAGGATTTTTATGAACATCTGGAAAGATCGTGTCTATAAAAATACTTTATAGTGTTACACATGTAACATGGTAAAAACGTTTATTATCATGATCATAATACATAATTATACCATTAGAGGGGCTAGCAATTTAGTCCTAATTTTTTTCATTTTCTGTGAATATTTAAGTGAGTTAATGCATGCTACAGGAATATCTGGTATTTAGTGTTCAGTGAAGGATAGCCCTTAACATTATTACTATAAGGGCATATTTTCCAAAATCCTTTATTATCTCTTGTAAATATGAGAGAAGAAGAGATCACCTGGGGATTAAGGGAATGCAGCTACAGAAGTAAGAATCACTGCCCATCCAATACAAATGCCTATTTCCCACTCCCACTTTGAGTTAGTAGAACAGGGAAGAGTAGGAAGAGAGAAATCTTGGAACCTTAATCTAAAAGAAGAATAGGTTAAAAGTAGAGTACTGGCACAGAGTACCCAAAAGAAATCTTTCTCTCACAATCATTTTTACCTGAAGCTGACTCAGAAGCTTAAATTTCTGGATTTCCTTCTCCTCTTTACTACTGATCTTCTGTGTAACCTTAAAGTGAGCCATTTAACCACTTGGTGGTCTTCCCAGGTAAAAATCTGTTAACTCCCACCCGTCTAAGATGGACTGATTACATGTTCATAAGAATGTATCAAGATACAGCTTATAAATTGCTCAAAAGAAGCAACATGCTATCAAACCTCTAAACAGCCAGGTGTTTTCCTTATTTTTCTTACTTTTTCTCCTTCTTTCCCTCCCACATATACACACATTTTGGCTGTAGTAATAACAATGTGGGAAGGGTTCAAGTATCAGTAGTCATCAGATAAAATTTGTTAGATAGGAAATGGAAATTTTCTTGACTTTGTAAGTAGAGCTTAGAAGAGATCACAATGAGAGTTTCTTAAGAAAGTTTCCTCCACATTAATCATCATCAACTTCATCTATTACTCCTCTCCTTTTTAACACATGTGGAAATATTTTATTGGTCTGTGAGATATAGTGCAATAATATCAACACTTTTATATTAGGAAAGCTAGTACTCCATGTACTCTGTTCTTTCTCTACTGTGAAAAGAAAATAATCTATTCAACATGTTTTGAAATTAAGTGATTAAAGTCTTATTAGAAAATTGCTTCTTCTAAGAGTTTAATGTAGTGTCTAGAGTATGTAATGCTTTTAAGAACTCAGAAGCTCACTGTTTGATAGGATAGCAGATAAGGTATAGGTTAGGATATAAATGTGAGTTATACGAATAACAAATACTTAGACATACACACACACAAAATATTTTTTTTTCATTGGAGAGGATGTGAAAATTAAATATTACAAGAAGAAAATCTATTTCCTTGATTGAGGTAGGATACTAAATAGGTCAAGGAGATAGAAACAAAAATTCTATGAGGGAAAACAGACAAAACTAAACATGGGAAGATATATAATGCAACTGGAAGAATGATTTATCTTTCAGTATCTTTCCATATGATCTTCCTATGAACTTTTCTTGGTGAGAGATAGAATACAAAATACCTCATATTTCAGTTTCACACAAACTTCCAGGTGAAAGACAGACTTTGTAAAAAGATTTCAACGTCTACAGATTATTAGGTTTGGGCTGTGAATACTGAAGAGCACTGCCTACTTTATTTCCCACTTAGCAGGAAAAAAGCTGGAAAGAAAAAGTAATGAAATACACATAATGGAATATCCATAAAAACAGAACTCCAAATTAACAAAATGACATTTTTTAAACTAAGAAAAATACGTAATTAATATTTTCTACTAAAAACAAAACATAAACTACTAGATTCCAGTTAAGAAATTATTTTAAATTAGAAGCAACAAAACTTACGATAGTATTTACTGAATCTTAAGAATGGAGAAAGACACACGCACCAATACAGACTAGAAAGAGTAAAGGATAACACACTATAGGAATGACTCCCAGATTAGTCATCTTCCATCCAGATGATGACAGTAGTGCAGTCTGTTATAATGAAAGATTTGCATTAAGTTTTATGGGCTTAAAATATGAATGTTTGAAACTGTGTATTATGAATAACCAGCAGTTATTTATCTCAGGCATCTTTCATTTAAGTGTCTAACCCTCTAACCTCCAGACATTAAAATGTCGTATTAATTTCTTCAGGGAGTTGGCCATCTGTTTTGCATCACGTAGAAGCAATCTAAATTGAGCCATCATTTACCTTATTTTATTCTTCCTACTTTCCAGGATTAATATTCAACTGCAAGCAAAAGCTGTTTGACAATGCCACCTCTATTATGTACAGTTTGTGATAAGCAAAACACATAATGACTACCATAAATCTTAAGGACTATCAGGATTCTTAGACTCGTATCACTTGATCTCACTGTGAAAAGACTGAGTATTTGGAGAAATAAATGCCTTATTAAAATCTGAAAACCCTGGGGTGCCTGGATGGCTCAGCCAGTTAAGCATTCTACTCTTGATTTCGGCTCAGGGCATGCTCATGATTCGTGAGTTGGAGCCCTACATGGGGCTCTATTCTGGCAGCACGGAGCTTGCTTGGGATTCTGTCTCCCTCTCTCTCTGCCCCTCCCCCACTCACTATCTCTCTCACTCTCTCTCAAAACAAAATAAACTTTAAAAAATTAAAAACCTTAATCAGCATGGTTTACACTAGATATCTGTGAATGGACTATGACAGCCATTTCAACTAGGAACACACTGGCCTCAGCCACTACCCATCAATAAGAGTTGGCTCTGTTGATGATGTTTTATAGGAATACAATAAAGCAGAACAAAAATTTACTTTGTCAAATTTAAATGCCTAGAAAAGGGCAGAACAAACAACAGAAACAGAGAATATATTTTAAGTTAGGTTGATAAAATAGACATTCACATAGGATATCACTGCACTGCATTACTTGAAAGTATGAGCCTCATTACAATTCTGTTCCATCACCACACTTAGGATGGCAGACACAGAACCACTGTGGTGCACCTCATCCAGAAAACAAACATAGTCCCAAGGAACTTCAAAGGAAAATATCAAGAGTCCTAAATACAAATGGTTTACCAAGTAAATTTGAATTTTACATGACTTGCATTTTTTGGTGAGTGATTTTAGCCAATAGGTTGTGGGGGAGAATTTTCCAAGATGTAGCAGGTTTTCACCCAACAACTAATTTCTCGGCAAAACTCATGACTTTCCTCTAACTCATGTTGTATTACCTAGGATCTTAAAAGTCTTTTCTGTGGAGGACTGGAATAGTCCTGCCCAGCCCTTATCACAATTTGAAATTCTATATTAAACTGTGAATTTATTCATGTCTACTTTACTCATTCCTGTGTGTCTCGTATAAAATAGGCCATTAAAAAATGTGTTTAATGTTGAACGAATGAAACATGCTACAATCTATTCATCCTGCTCCACCTCCCAAACCCATACAACTTTGGGGATTAATCTGAAACCAGACAATATGAAACTTTTGTGTCTTCCCATTCTGATGGTAATAAACATCTTCTATTAATGTTTTCATCACATTGTATTGTAACTGCCCCCAAAAGGAACGAACTAGTTATCTGAGTGCCCATTAATCCCTGGCAAGGCAAGGTGATTCCCTTTTGTTTCACTTTCTAACCAGCATCAAGTAATGGCTTATGAAAATGATACATTCATTAGCTCAGAATATAAGGAAGTACCAGATGATGTACAAGAAAAAATTTATGATATCAAATAAGGCAATAAAATATAACAATATAAATCACCTCCTTCTAAACCACACATCGACAGGATTAAAAATTGCAAAGTATCTTCCAAAAGGAGGATCCTACACAATTAATACAACAAAACACCAAAAGTCCTATTCATTTTTTTTTTTCCATGTAAAATAATTCCTTCACAATTCCTTTTCAGTAAAAAGCCAGGAAAGAAATACATACATGATGGTGTTAATGCCTGAGAGCTGTTGGAACATTTGCAGACCACAACCCACAATTAAAGCTCGGCGAGTTGGGGGATAACTCAGCATTCTGCAGATCACAGGTCCAGCTTTTTTAAAAAAGAAAGAAAAAGAAGGACACATCTATTATTTTCAGCTCCCACAGTCATTGTTCCCATTAGGATTAATTTCCCCAAATCTCTGTGAAGTCAACATAACTGGGCATTATAAAATAGAACGTATATACTTTTACAGAAATCTGGGCACAGTGTATTTTCTAAAACAGATTTAGTATATATTTGAGTTTAAACTGTAAAAGCAACAAGGAACAACTGAAGTTAAAGCAATTTATGGGTTCTAGGAAGACCTACATAATTGGAACTGTCAGTAATTATTCTTCCTTAAATCCCTACAAACTGCATTAACTACTCTTCATTTTTCCACTTTCTTGGCAATTATTATTTAAAATCCATTCAATGTGGGACAACTTACAAAGTCACTGGCAAATTGCTTTAATCAACCAAAAGAATGGCATTCATTAAAAACAATTAAACAAGGAACAGAATTCATTCCAATTTATCTGACTTAAGCAACAAAATTCTTTCCAACCTATTCAATTAAAGTTAAGAAATTTGGGCAAGATATCAGACTTGGTTATGGTTTATATGATGTATACTATTAATAAATGCTACCCAAAAGATAATAAAAGAAAAAAAATTACATAGGGGTATAAATAAATATATAAATATATTTTTTTCTAGATTTTGAATAGTTCCCTAACAGGCATTCAGTGATCTTTTTAAAATACAAATGGGCTTTCAAAATGGCACAGATGCCTTGGTCTCTATGTCAGAACACTAGATCAATTTTGTAAAGCGTCAGATATGAACCACAGAGGTCATATGTAAGATAACTAACCTTATTGACGTCTATGGTCTGGGCATAATTATTAAAACTGCCCCTTCTAGTCCCAGAAGTACTTCAAGCACACCTTTACCTAAGCTTGAAGAGGCATTCTATACAGTGTCCTCATGGGGCCAGGGTTGACTCCCAGGACCTATGGTATTCCCGCTGTTAGAAGAGATGGCCTAGGATTACTGGAATGTTAATTGCTTAATTAGAGGAATTCTTCCTGGAGGCCAAGTTTCATTAGTAAACCCTAAACCAAGTCAAGTTCAAAATCCAAGGAAATTTTACCATTTCCGCAACCTTTAGGAAATCTAATATCCCAGTTCACAAAAATGGAATAAAATATGCTGTTGTCTTGGCAATAAAAGTTAACATGGGATGTTGAGCCAGGGTATTAATTAGAACTGAACATTATCAGATTGAAAATATTCATCTCTACATGCATGTGATTAAAACCACATGAAAAACTTGATTTATTGCAAATGATTTTGTCCTGAAATGGTAAGACAGGATACGGACAGAGAAGCATTTATGGTCATTCAAAGCTTAATGCAGTGACAACCCCTTTAGAAAGGAGGGTGAAAGTATTTTAATGTCAAATGTTTTAGTTTAAAGTAAAGCAGTTTTAAACCTAGTGTATCAGAAAAGCTGAAATAGGTAGATTTTCAAAGCTTTACTGTGACAATACTGAAATACATCTGGATCAGTTGACTGAAAGGTAGCAGGTTCGCCTGCAAATTCAGCTATCTGTAAATGAGCCACAACATGAAAAACACACACACAGCATCATAAAATGATACACCAATTTCCATAAATAAAAAAAAATTAAGTGAAAAATATTATCACTTACTTTGTGTACCATGGAAAATTTAAAACAATGACGACAACACAAAAATAAAACCCCTTTTTCAGCTTTTAGTACTAAACCTCCATAGATGAGAAACCAGTGTTTTGCAAGGAATCTATTATAATCTGTGGGCAGCTGTGCCTACTTTCACTATTAAACTGTTCCATGATTTGATGGACAGACTAGGTAATAATGATTTTAGGAGAAAGAAAAATAAAGAGAAAATTAGGACAAATTAGGATTAAGGTTTGACTTGTATAAATAACAAGATATATACTATTGTATAAATGTCACATATTTATTTCCTAGTTTTTAAAATTCTGAGTTTTTCAGCTTTTTTTTGGTTTTGATTTCCTGCTAAAAATAAACAATAGCTGTTCTGTTATTAGAATGGCTTTAATATACAGATAAATTCTGGTCACGGTAGTGCACATCTGATTATGCATAAATAAAAGGAAAGAATTTCCTTTCATTAAAATTATAAACCAGCTTTATTAGGCACTAAAATTGACTTAAATGCAAACTATCATTAATTTTTGTATCACAGAAGATATGAAGCAGAAGAAAAAGATCAAACATATTAATTGGTTGAATGTTTGTAAGTGAAAATTTAAAATGTCATGCTCTACTTATTATATTTGATTTTTATAATTAAAAACATTTAGTGTATACAAACATTTTACAATTTTTAAAAAGTTATTTGTCTTTGGACACAAATTCCCACACAATAAAACCTACTGGACTCAAAATATAACATACACTAAAACACCAGATGAAAGAACCAAACATAGGTTCATCTTTTCCTCCATTCTGAACACCTCATACTAATATTCACAATGGCTGTCCAAGTGTGGCAGGTACTCCAGTGGCAAGGATGAAAAGGACAGTCCTACAAGTGTAGCCATTCCTGTTATTGGCTGTCTATGAGCCAAGCCTACAGATGTTTCTCCAGGTGTAATTAAAAATGCACTAGAACTCACTCTGAATAAAATCCAGCTCCTGATTTCCACTTCCACACAAGATGGGAGTGATGGTTACCAGATTTGCCTTCAACTTGAAACCAACTAAAAGTCATGAAAAATGTATTGGACAATAGTTCTCATGATAATGGGTAACAGGCAACAAAGGATAGTGACCTCTGAGATTCAGGAAACAAAAGAAGTGAACCCAACAAAGACTGCCCAAGCTTAATGCCTCAAAAAAAGTTTCCAGGACACAATACAAAGAGGGGAAGCTAGGCAGACCCTGGTGATCTCCCTGAATTGAAAGGATGCAGCTCAGAATGCAGGGATGCCAAAGCAGCTAGACTTGCCAGAGTGGAGTGCCAGAGTGGAGAGAAATTCACAGAGAGGGGACAATGGAGATCTGCAGTCCCCCTTGGGTATTCCTCCATTGAGTGGGTATGTGTGAGGAAACTACTCAAGGCAGGAGTAAGAGCTGTAGGAAGGGATTAAAGAATTCCACTCCAGGACTTGTTTGTACCAATCAGAGGGAAAGATCTAGAGTGTAAGGAAGAGTAATCAAAAGTACCCAGATTAAACACTGCTTGGGTACCATCCAAAAGAGCTTAAAAATCAAGACCCCCCTGCTTCCAAGGAATTGAATAGCATCTGAGAACAAAGTTCAACAGTAAGATAAAATTTATAATGTCTAGCATACAATAAAAAATTATCAGACATGCAAAAAGGCAGGAAAGTACAACCTGTAACAGCAAAGGGACTAATTCATCAGGAGGACATAACAATCCTAAATGTTGAGGCACTTAATAAGAGTTTCAAAACATATGAAACAAAAATTGATACAACAGCAAGGGGAAATTGAGAAACCCAAAGTCATACTCAAATATTTCATCATTCTCTTTTCAATAACTCACACAATTAAGTAGGCTGAAAATTTGCAAAGATACAGAAGATTTCAACAACATGATCAACAAACTTGAGCTGACATTTAAACAACATTCTACTGACCAAGAGCAGAATACACATTCTTTCCAACAGTAAATGAATGGTAAATGTCATGGAATACTTAGCAAGATAGATTATATTCTCAGCTCTAAAACCAGTCTTAATTAATTTAAAGGTATTTAAGTCACAGAAAGAATGTTCTTGTACCATAAAGAAATTAATACAGAAATCAATAACTGAACCGGAAAATTCCCTCCTTATTGGTCACTAAACAATACATTTCCATGGAAAAGAGAAACAAAGGGAAATCAGAAAGTATTTGAGCTGAAAGAATATGAAAACACACCAAATGAAATTTCGTGGAATGGAGCTAATGTAAAACAGAGGAAAATTTACAGCAGTGGCCATGGCTTCCACTTTACAAAACCAGGAAAAGAGGGACAAATGAAACCCAAAATAAACAAGATAAAAAGACTAATAAAGAGTAGAACAGAAATCCAGGAAATAGATAAAAAGACAGTTGAGGGGAAAAAAATCAATGAAACCAAAAGCCAGTTAGTTCTTTGTAATATAAATAATATTGACAAATTTTGAGCCACACTGTGGTAGGCTGAATAATAGCCCCTCAAAAGATATGCATATGAACTAATCCTTGAAACTTGTTAATGTTACCTCAGATGGCATAAAAGAACTTTGCAGATGTAATTAAGTTAAGGATTCTGACATGGAAAAGGGAGAATCAGGACAGGATGGGAGAAAGCAATGTGGCCATGAACACTGAGACTGGACTGATGCAGCCATAAGCCAAGAAATGCCAGTTCCACCAGAAGCTGGAAAAGCAAAAAACAAATTGTCCCCTTAGAGCCTCTAGAGGGAGCATGACCCTGTCAACACCTTGATTTTAACCCAGTGAAACGAATTTCAAATGTGAGGCCACCAGACAGTGAGAATAAATTTCTACTGTTTTAAGCTACCAAGTTTTAGTGATTTTTTTACAACAGCCATAGGAAGATAATACACAGAACAATCAGGAAAAAAGAAAGAGAACATACAAGTTGTTATCATGGATCAGAGAAGTGTCATCAATACAGATTCTACAGATATTTAAAAAATAATAAAGGGGTATTATGAAAAACTTCACGGCATCAAATTCAACATCTTAGATGTAATAGGCAAATTCTCTAAAAGACAGAATCTTCCAAAGCTAACTCAAAAAATAGCCTGAATATACTATAAGCTATTTTAAAATAATGAGTTTGCAGTTAAAAACTTTCCTCCAAGTCTCAATGCTTTGACAGAAAATAAAATAGATCAGGGGCACCCAGGTGGCCCAGTCAGTTAAGTGTCCAACTCCCGATTTCAGCTCAGATCATGATCTCACGAATTTGTGAGACAGAGCCCCATGCTGGGCTCTGTGCTTACAGTGCAGAACTGGCTTGGGATTCTCTCTTCCTTTCACTCTCTGCCCCTCCTCCATTCTCTCTCAAAAACACATTAATTTTTTTTTTTTTTTTTTTACAAAAGAAAGCAGATTAGCAGTTGCTTGTACAGGGAACAGTTAAAAAGGAGCACAAAAGAAAGTTTTGAAGGAGCAAGGACATGGTCACCATCATGACAGTGGTGAGAGTTTCACAGTGTACACATCTGTCAAAATGTACCAACATATAAACCTTAACTATGTACCATTTATTATATGTAAATTATACCTCACTGGATATACTAAAACATAACACACACAAACACACACACACACACACCTTTACAAATAAATAAACTATGTCAATAGGGCTGACACAGTGAAATGATTGGGAAGGAGAAAATTCAAACATTCGAAGACCATAACCTTCGCTGAAATAAGGGCACAAAGGAGTTATTGACTAGATGCAACAACAATATTTGATTAAACTAGACTGATGAAATCAGCTGCAAGATTATCAAGTGAGAACTGTCGAGGATGCAGGACCCTTGGAATCTCTTCAAGATTTTCCGTGCTCTTATTCTTCCCTTTCCTTTTGTTTTTGTTTGTGGATTTTGCCATGTACTAAAGAAAACTTAAAGAAGAAGTAGAACACATGATGACTAATGAATTCCAAGATGCAAACTGTAGGCGGCTTCTCCACTGCTGAGTCTTCACAGACTAAATTATTTGTCAAAGGGAAGATGCTCTGTGGAGACAAGCAGGGCCCTCAGTGGGAGCACAAGAATCACTGCTCGGCTTCAGATAGCACCCTCCCTGCTCCCCAATTTGGGACTCCATGACTGGGCTGCAAACAAGCTCAGTAAGAACCCAACACCACAGTCCTCTCCTGATACAACTAGAGGACGCAGTTCTCACGCTCCACAGGCCTTCGGGAAGGGAGGACGTGTGCCAACCACAGTGACACCAACAGATCAATGAGGATTTCAAGGCATCTGCTCAAATCCCAATGGGTTTTCTAGTATTTCAATAGCTCTTCATGTCTTATGAGCCAATTTTCATCATCAGAAGAGCCATAAGTAGGTGAGAGCATTTGGTGTTAATGAGCAAAGGAAGCACAAAGGGATCATGTGATTTCCCAAGGTGACAAACCAGTAAGCATGTAGAGCTAGGAGTTGAGCTACCTTCTTGTTCATCAATAAATGACAGGAAGTTTTATATGCATACTTAAGCTGATTTTCCTTAGCATAAAAAAATCAACAATTGTGAACAGTATAACAGAACAGAACTGAAGCACTTTGAAGCTACAGTAATAAACATGGTCTGTGCTCAAGACTCTAATCCCTCAACCTCCTCTTTTTCTCTTTTTCATAGCCTCACTTGCCACAGTCTCAAGCCTTAACTCCAGAGTTAACTGGTTTCAGAACATTCATTTTACTCTACTCCCTCCACCATTCCCATCTCCAGGGAGGTGAGCATCATTTGCAAATAATTAGGAAAATGGACACACTTGTTTCATGATAAATTCAGTGTGTCTGTGAAGCAGGCCCTCCGTGCTGCTGGGGAAGTCTTTCATTCATCTCTAGTTGGGTCCAAGTTATAGTTTCACAACATGCATTTCAAAAGGTCTTCTTCCTTGGACTTCCACTGTTCCCTCCTGCCTCTGTGACCAAATGCTCCTAGCCTACATAACATGCGTGAAGCACATTCTGTGAGCCTACTCTGTGCTAGGTACAGGAACACCAGGAGTCTCAGAGGAGCTCCTAATATCGGGGTGGGGAGGGAGTCACCCACAGAAATAAAATAAGCTACTCCACAATAGCTTAAGTGCTCTAACGGAGGTACATATAAAGTAAGGATTCAGGCCTAGGGAAGGACCCAGAAAAGGCATGCCAGCTCAAGTACATATAAAACAGAAGTCATCATTTCTCATCTCAAACTTGTTCTTTACCTTATGTGCTATTAATCAAGATTAAAAACTTGGCATTTGGCTATTCATTCCCTTTTCCTACTTTCCATAGCCAACAAGTTGCTAAATTCTAATGAAAATGAATGTATGTGTGCCTCTTTTCTTTCCACAAAACATCAGAAATTTTTCTTTGGTTTTTGTATCTGTGCTGTCTGTGGCTCCCCAGCTCTCTGCTGCCCCAGCTGGACTCTCAGCCAGCTCATAGGTGAGACAGCACAGGGCAGAGGATGGCAGTGAATCCACAGACCAGGCCTGAAATTACAACTCCACTGCTTGGCCACTGGGAGCTTTTCAGCAGGTTACTCAACCTCACTAAGCCTCTATCTTCTCTTCAGCTACGTGGGTACAGTAGTGGCACTGGCCATTATCAGGATTAGAGATAACAAACTTCCTGGCATACAGTAGGTGTTAATTTTATATGTCAACTTGACTGGGTCACAGAGTGACCAGATATTTAGTTAAACAATATTTCTGGGTGTTTCTATGAGGGTGTTTCTGAATAAGACGAACATCTGAATGGGTACACTGAGGAAAGCGCACTGCCCTCCCCAATGTGGGAGGGCATCATCCAATCCACTGAGGGTCTAAATAGAACAAAAAGACAAAAAGAGAACAGAGTCTGTTCTCTCAGTCCACCTATTTGAGTTGGCACATTGGTCTTCTGCCCTCAGGCGGCGACTTACACCATCACTCTCCTGGGTCTGCAGCTTGCAGTGGGCAGATGATGATACCTCCTCAGCCTCCATAACCATGTGAGGTCCATTCCTTATAATAAATCAATCTTCCTCCCCGCACTCTCCCCTCCCCCACAGTTCTCCTATTGGTTCGGTTTTTTGAAGAACACTAACAATGACTAAGAAATACATTCTGTATTCAGTGACAAAGCCTTATATATGGTCTCCACTGGATCAGTTCAGCCTCTCCACACTGCCATCACCCTAACGCATACCACCGATCACTTACTTCACTTACCTGCTCAAAGTCTTCTGTAACAGACCCACTAGGGCCTATCTGATAAAGGGCACACACCTGTCCCAGACTATCTTTCCAGATTTATCTCACAATACTTCTTCTCTAATACGCTATATACTTCAACAATCTTGGGGCAACCTGTTTTACAGAAAGAAGCCTCATATTTTTACATCTCTGTCTCTTACAATGTTCCTGTTCTATGAGGTCACCCCTGTTCCCAAAAGAGGATATTCTGTCATCTGAATCATGCTGTCAGTTTTATACCTCTCTTATGCTCTCACTGCTGGCTAATTTGTTTTGCAGGGTAGGTAGCTGATGTTTCTTCCACACTGAATTACATGGGGTGGGGTGAGTGGCTCAGGTTTCATCTCTCCTTTATCATTTTGCTTCCCACTGTACTTAGCCTAAGGTCATGCAAACAGAAAAAATTCAATAAATATATGTTTAATGAATATGAGGGAAAAGGAGGGAAGGGAAGGAAGGAGAAAGAACCAGAGCAAA
The DNA here is from genome assembly GCF_024362965.1 of Panthera pardus. NCBI lineage: Eukaryota > Metazoa > Chordata > Mammalia > Carnivora > Felidae > Panthera > Panthera pardus. The sequence continues at coordinate 73,986,641 of NW_026526991.1, read as the reverse complement.
TAATGGTTATTGAGAACTCAAGAATAAAGCAATCTGAATACACTGCGAGTTGCTAAACAATGTTGTGATTAATTATAAACCATCACTAAGATCCTGAGCATATCTATGCTGTTTTCCTCTTCAATATGCGGCAGATGATGTTTGTGATTACAAGCTGGTGCTTGGCACATGTTTTGTTTGGAAGAATGGACTGCTGCTACTGATAAATTCAACCCCATGTGGCTCAATCATTCCTTCACAGTCTGGCATTTATGCCAATACATTCTGAGATCCTTCTAAGGCAATCAATTTGCCAAGATGTTGTGTTGGGCTAGTTGTCTATAGATGCGTGCTTATGAGCTGATCATGGTACATTAAGGCCTATATGCAATGACTGTGTTAATCCAGTCATTATTATTCTAGGTTGCTAAAGCAAAGACTTTTTTCCTATTTATAAGAGGAGATGATAATGGGGCTTTATACTACTAAAATCCTGGTTTTCCCCCAAAACTTTGGTTTTATCTTAATTCTAAAATATTTCTTTCATTAAAGGTATCTACATAAATGATGGCAATCATAAAACGCACCATCTAGCCCAGCAATTCTCAAACAAGACCTCTGAAGTTCCTAACAGCCATGGGAATATGGTATGTTGCTGAGGAAAAAAATATTAAAAATTACTACATTAGACAGTCTTTCTTGAGCTAAGGGAGATATCCTTTTTTAAAAATAAGTGAACGGTTTTCTTAAACTATATTCTTAACAATACTGTCTTTGGACAAAGCAATTTTTAAGTGAAAGAATATATACACTCTTAACCTAATGGTCTTTTGCAGTATTTTCATAACAAGTTGTCATTCTTAGTGATATAAAAAGTCTCTCACCTACCCAAATTTTCTATTACACACTAAGATCTAGGACTATGTATGACTTGCATCTACTGAAGGATTCTGCAACCATAAGTAATGCTGGATAGCACAGGGACCAAGAGTCTCCAAATCAGGGAGTCAAATCAGCTAGATCTGAATTTAGCTTAGCTATGTTGAAGCTGTGTGACCTTGGGCAGGTTCCTTACTCTCTCTGAGCCTCACATGCCACAGATAAGATAACATGTACTTCACAGTTATATGGTGATGATTAAAAGTGGTAATGCATGTGAAGTATTGCACCAAAACTCAAATAATGAAGCTCTTATTTCATTTATCGGCTCTCTAGAATTTCTCCATAGATGAATAGAAGTAGAAAGTTTTAAATGAAAAATTGTCAATAAATCACATGGGTTTTCTTTCCAGATAAACAAATAAAGTATCTTTACTTTTAAGATTCCACAAAAATACAATTCAAAGAGCTCCATTAACATAAAAAAATAAATGATACACTTATAATTTCTATTTCTTTTATAATAAACAGAACATTCCTATACAGATTACTAATAAACCACTAGGTGATAAATCAATAATACCTATGCCACAGGCACTTATAATGAATGGCAGTTCTATCAAATTCAATGGCATATACTGTCAAACTATTCATACCACCACAGAAAAATTAGAATTATCCCATTGCCTGTCTTCATTTTAGATTATGTGTAGACTCCTGAGAATTTAAATATTCCTATATCTCTATTACATCAGAACATTTTTTAAGATATATAAAGGATAACTCTAAACAGTAATACTTTCCTTGGTTTAAAAAGTGTGTATTCATATGGATATTTAAATTTTATATGAATATTTGAATAATATTCTATTAGCATTTTCTGTTTTTAGATTTAAGCATTCAACAAATAAGTACCACTGAGAATAAAGATGAAAATCTAATCAGGATTCATGCATTTTTTAGTGTTCTTTCTTTTTCTATTTGGTTTTATACCTGATAGTTACCATGAATGGAGATACCAAAAAGATAAAAATCAGGCCGAATTAAATAGCTCATAATTTTACAGTAGGGCAGAATGTTGAAAAATTACAAATGTCCTGCCAGATCCTGGAAGCATGATTGTTGCAAACATAGGTGGTACCTTGAAATATAACATCTTAAAGAAAATAGACTGATTTCTGTCAGCATGGTTTTCAAAAACTCATCATTATTCCAAAAATAGCCAAGAACTAGATTTAAAAATGAACCAAACATATGAGGCTGTAAATGTATTCGCTAATTCTAAAGTAGTTCTCCTGCCCCACACTCTTATCTCTTTGCCCACTCTCCAATTACCACCAGCAGCAACAACAACAAAAAAAAAAGGCGATGGGAAGGAGAGATCTTGGTCTCCTATGTGTTTAAAAAAATCCACGTTAGTCATAAAATATAGAGTAAGAAATAAAGATATTCTATAAAAAGAATTTAGTACTAAGTTCTCCAAAATAGGGTAGGAAGTAGAGTACTGGGTTCACGGAAATGAAGAGCTGATTCAAAATACGGATTTTTCCAAGACTCACATCTTTCACTTATAAAGGTTTAACTCCAAAAATAAATAACACTTATGGCAGAATGTAAATGCTGTGGAAAAAGGGAACAGGATAATAACTGCATCTTCCATTTGTTCAGATACACTAAGACATGTGAGATTTAAAATGTCTGTACTAAGCCATGAACACAACACACAAAGCTTGCAAGGGAGCTCTATAAACATTGGTCACTGAATCCAAGAGAGCTGGTGCACTGGACCCTGGAGGCCACAGGGTGGAAGAGGGATTCAAGAATCTATTTTGCTCAGGGCTGCAATCCAAAAGTATCCTACATCAGCATATAAATAAAATCTCACTTAGGGCTGCTTTATACACTCGCTCTCTTGGCAATTAAGGTCTTTCCAAAAAAGTTTTGTGTAGCTGCTGAGCTTGCTTTAACAAAAAAACACCAGTCACTTCCGAAGACCTTAGCAGAAATGTTGACCTACACAGCAAGGATGAACAAAAGCCTGGATTTTTAATGAAAAAAAAAAAAAACAAAAACAAAAAAACACAAACAACAACAACAAAAAACTTCATTAGATATGTCCTTTAGTCTTCTTGTTTTAATCTACAAAATTCAGAAGAAAATATCCATCAAGAAAATGTAAAACACAAATGACAAAATATAATCACGGTATTTCCCAAATACAACTTAATAGGAAGACCGGTTAACTGGCATAAACATTGCTTCATTTATTCTAGAAAGATGTGCTAGGAACAACACAGTACCAAAACAATCTCTTTTCTTTTGCCCAAAATATTTTATGGCCTAAAGCAGCTAACTAAATACCCCAACCTCAGATCAATACCTAAAATAAATACTGAAAAGGAAATTTATGTCCATTAACAAGCTGGTACATTAATTTTAATTTAAAAAAAAGCTATTGGATTTCCATACGGAATTGATCACTTTTACTGAAGATAAAATTTTAAGGTTTTACTTTTAAAGGCTCATCTTGTTACTCATAGCAAATCTGAAAAAGAACAAAATGAGGTAACCTGGAAAGGTAGGAGAGATTGATAACTCTGAGTAAGTTCAAATAACTTCCAAAAACTACTCATAAATCTGGCTCCGAATAGCATATCTTCTAACTTATCAGAAATAAAAATATGACATCTAAAAGCTAAGGCATCTGGAGAAATGTCTTTCAAATTCTCTTTGCCTGGTCATTATATGCAGTAGGATAATACATAGAAGAAGCATTAAAAGCTCTCTTGTGTCTGGTTGTGACAAATTTTCACAAATATCTACTTATAGGTCCAGTGATACATAAGCGAGGGACTCAGCTGTATAAAAGACGTGGTTTACATTGATTCATGCGTTATAAAGATCAGTTCGGAAGGATCAGTGACCTTTTTTATGGCAAAGTGCAATTTTCAGAGTTTCTGGCTCATTATGAGGGTAATTTCCTTTAGGATCACAATTTTAATTTAAGATAAACCTGAAGGATAGCATTACACCTAGAACACAACTCATCACTCAATGAAACCCAATAAAATACTACTACATCAAAAGGAAAGCAAAGGAAAAGGAAAGCTCTCAATGAACATTTAGAAACATTAATATTATTTTATTAACTTGAGGCACAGAGCATATCCCTGAGCCCACAGATTTAAATAAAACTTGGGACATGAGAGATCTGCTAGAATAACACAACGCCTGTGGGAACTGGGCTTGCCTGTATACTATGAGGGTGTTAACATGTTCCTTTTTCTCTTATGTGCACGTACATACACACACGTGTATATATCTATAAAATATATATGTGTACATATGTATATATGTATACACACACACACACACAGAAAAAAGATGTTTTATAGTTACAATGATCACCATTATAGAATCTCTTATTATTTGCAGACCTTTAGTTGCTCATCCCCCTTTCTGACCTCTTCTCCACGCCTACTTGGATGAAGAAAATGAGATATCGCTGAAGATATAAGTACGTTTTTTTCTAACTGCTACAATAATTCTGTTCCTACTTCCATGTTTCTATGCAATGCATAGGCACATGCCTACAAATCTAAGAGTTCTGAAAAACTGTGGCAGAATTTCAACAGAAAACAATTGTTAGAGGAAATAGAGAAGTGAATTCCTTATGTCCCACTCAAGAAATTGTATGGCAGGAACCAGAAAAATACCGGTATAGTAGACCAGTATTTGCATTCAGTGCCTGCGAGCCTGAGAACAGCACTCCAACTAATCATCCCCTAAGCAATTTCACTCAATCTATGTTCACAACCAGACACAAGAGAGCTTTTAATGCTTCTTCTATGTATTATCCTACTGCATATAACGACCAGACAAGGAGAATTTGAAAGACATTTCTCCAGATGCCTTAGCTTTTAGATGTCTGTGGGTATCTAACCTTATTTCCTTGGCATCTTTGGTTTTAATTTGTGATTGTTTTTCATTAGGCAGATTCTCCTACTTTTCTAACATGACACAAACCGTAATTTTACTTGATATGGTTTGAAATGCTCTTCTAGATAAATATGGCTCTCTAGGGATGAGGTCAGTATTTGAAAATCTACATATGGCTGTTTTATTTTGAGGCATGTCTGCAGTTACCATATGGTCAATGGCAATCTGTGAAGGGAGTCAGGATGTGTCTATTTAAAATACTGACTGAAACTTGAGTTTCTCCTTAGAAATGCTTTCATCCATCTACTTTTTTCTGAATGCTGAAGGTTAGTCTTTTAAAAATGCAATCTGCCCGCTGTACTGCAAAATTCAATTACAAAATAAAATTCATTTCTACATATTTTCGGGTATGCATATATAAAAAGCACACTGAGATGTGGAAATGGTTCTGATCCTACTACTCAACTTGTTCATTTCTTAGACTATATTCTAGTATGGCTCATGATCATCTGAATGTACAATTTAAATAGAAGTGAAGCAGTGTGTAGCTGCATGCTTCTCAGGGATGTCCTAGAACATCCTGTCCTTTGAAGTCCCTTAAAACATCAAGATTCTATGACTCTGTTGAATGAAACTAATTTAGCAACATTTACGTTAAAAATATATGGCTCTTTATGTGAAATATAGCCATGATGTAACTGTTATGTAGGAGTATAAACAAATGTTCTATTTGAGTGAAGAATATAGCTTTTATAAATTATTCCCATTCATTATTCATCAAGTTACTATAAATGTTACAGGAAAATAGTGAAAAACCATTTTTCCAGCACTTTTCTAAAAAGTACTATTCATAAATATTCTATTTAGACAATTGGTATAAAGCTCTTTCACTTTGTTGTTATATATCCATTTGGTCTTTTAATGAAAAAGAAATACATCTGTGTGAGTGCTGAATGGTTGTGAAGGGGCAAGGCAAGCTCAATTCTTTCTAATGAGACAAAGAACTGGCATATTTAAAACCAGAAAATGGCATTTAAATAACCACAAAAAAGTCTGTTGTAAAATGGTATTCTGACCTAACAAGTGATGACCTAAATAGATTCCCTATCCCAACGTACTTTCACCTCTCTCTGCAAATTACCTCAAATCTTAAACCAATTCCGAAGTCATCTGATGTAAGTTCCTGTAACTTATCCTCTTTCAGCTCAGTGAAAGCAACTCTTTCCTCTCTGACCCCCTATTTCTGTGCCCCATCTTACTATCTCCTTCCTCCTCTGGGATCTTCCCTTTTAAGCAGTCCCTCCACCCCGATCATACCAAACAACAATTCCATCATCTCTAAACCTCCTGGAAGAATAGGTCTACATACACTTTTTTCAATTTCCACCATGTTTATGATATAAGCACCCTCCCCTTCCCAGTCTTCCACCACTGTATTGAAAGTCTCACACTCAACAAAATGTCATTAATGGAATTCTAATTGCTAATACCAAGAGTGAGTAGTCATTCTCTTTATCTCCTTACATTTCACGCTATGGGCAATTCCTTTGTAAATCTCATTCCCTGCCTTCTCTGATACTAGAGAATTTTATATCTCTAACATTTTTTTGTTCCATTTCAGTGACCTTTGCTGGATCCTTTTTTTCTGTTATCCTTAATTGTAGGCATTCTCTAAGATTTTACCCCAAGTCCTTAAATTCTATTGTAGTCTCTTACTTCCAAAATTCCATCTTTTCATTTTAAAAAATGCAACAAAAAGCATGCACATATACACCCAATTTTTAAATATAATCCTGTCCTGTTTCTTGATCATCAAACTGTGTCCTGATGCTTCAACAACTAATTTTATCAATCTGCTATCATGGAGGACACTTTTCACTATCCACACAGGGTATCCCCTGTAGGAAATCTCACGTAAGAAAATATGTAAATAGCAGTATAAATATTATTTCATTTTCTCCCCTCATAGACAATGAGAATCATGCAATTGATTGCATTATCCTTGCAGTTATGGCGGACAGGAAGCTCAAGTCAAATATGCAACCAATTGTCGCTAAGTTGTCTATACCTCTATGGTCAATAGTATCTATCTACATCTTAGTCCTCCCCTGGCGTTGACTTTCTCTTCTAATTCTTAATTTCCCATATCATTATGTTTTGATTTTTATTTTAGTTCCACTTTCCTGAATGTATTTTCTGTAAGTTTCCTAAAATCATATAGGAAATAAGCCAAGATATAACCAAACAACCAAGCAAACAAATAATGTAGAACTGTAGGGACTCAACAAATTCAGAATCAAATCATTAAATCCCAGTTATACACATAAAAATAAATATGATATCCCTGCTCTGTGTCTCTTTTTTTGGAAAAGGTGTAAACGAAATTCCTTCTAGGAATACCAGTTCTTTTTTGTTTTCTCTTTGCCCTGTATATCCTACTTTGGGTTGATCAACAAATACACTTGTCAAATGTCTTCAGATTATCCCTTACTTCCAGCCCATGCTTGGTGACAAATAATCAAACTAATAAGCAGTCATAATCATTTCACTCCTTTCTTCAAGTCACAATTTCAAGGTTGCCCCAATACTTAAAGACTTCTTATTATGGCGCCCAAAGTAGTCTGGTATCCAGTTTCAAATCTCCCATAATAACACAGTGAACTTGTCACCACTCAGAGACACACATACACTGCCATATCTCTGTGCCCTATTTCAAGTTCTTCACGTTTCTGGAATGTTTAAACCAGTCCTAAATCTCTCTTCCAAAGTTCTAACCATCCTTTGAGGTCCAGCTCAAATAATATCTTATCCTCGGGGTCTTCCCTAACCTGACTCAAATGTCAGAATTATTAGCTTGCTCCTATTTTTCACACTCATCTTACATCACTTTATTTTAACTTGTACAATGACTATTTTTACACATTTGTTTATCTACCATTAGGTTAGTTTAAGTCCCTTCTAGTTGAGTCCATGTGTTATACATATGTTTGTTTCCTCACTGTGGCTTTCAGGTAATGCTCACTGATCAATTATCAAACTGAATTAAAAATAATTTGGTTGATACAAAATCTCTCCTTTAAACATTTTTCACCTAATAAACATTTCTTTAAGATCTGGTATTAACAAATAATTTGAAATGTTACCATCTTTGTCAAAAGGTACAAGAAGTTTATCAAGCATAATTTATTTCCATCATTTCAGAAGTGGCTTGGGTCATGTCAGCATCTGTGGCTGCATGAAAATTCCTATGCTATAGTTTCTTTATGGTAGTGAATAAATTCATAGGTGATTCCTCTCATGACCTTCTGACTCACTATAAATACTGTTTATAGTTACAAATCATTATATTGGAGTTTAGAGCAATGCACATGCCTACAATGAAAAATGAAAACACCGTATGCATACAGACTGACTGTGATGGCCTACTTCTTAGGAAACTATCTGATAAAACATAGTGAAAAACTTAAGGTATAAAGTAGGCTCTTCTTCCTTTCACTCACACTTCACTGCTCAACTGAAATCTGTAAGAATCACATGGTAAAAACACAGGATAGCATTTATAGCTAAAGTAGGGCAGGGAACACAGCCCACAAAGCCCAAAGATCTTCTGTTGGGAAACATATCTCCCAAGAGCCTGCTGCCCAAGAATGTGGTTTATGCAGATGCTGTTAATTAACATGACTCATCCATTATATTGCACTTGCTAATGACCTCAGTTCTTCTTTCACTGAGAAAACAGAAGCAATTAGAAGAGAACTAATTCATCTTCTCACCACAACAGCAATCTCCATGTATCTTGACCCAAATGCTCTGCCATACCCCCTGGTACAAGGCTAACGTCTGTACTTTTGATCTGAATTCTATCCCTTTGAGCCTGTGGACAACATTGCTCCTATAATAATTATCCTTCCCTCTATCCCAGTGTCAGTCTCCTCTATTTATTGGATCCTTCCCATTAGCATATAACCCTGAGGTAGTATCATCTATAAAATAAAACTGAAAAATCAACTTTTAAAAAAACCACATCACCTTGTAGTTTATACCTAATTTTTCCACCCTAGTTCACAGATAATTTCCCTATGAACCATTTAGACTTTATATCTCCACTTCAATACCTCCTATTATCACCTCATTCCCATTCTAAGTAGGCTTTCATCCCCACCTATCCACTGAAATCGTCCTTGTAAAGGCTTCCAACTATCTCCACTTTGCAAATTCAATCATCAAACCTAAACTATCAGCAACATCAAAAATAATTGGTTTTTTTTCCTTCCTTCTTTCCTTCCTTCCTTCTTGAAACACTTCCATCATCAGCTTCCAGAAACCACTTTCTCCTGGTTTTACTCCTACATCACTAGATGCCCCTGCTCAATCTCCTTTGCTGCTCCTCTAGCTGACCTCCAAACTTTGGAATGCCCTGGGGCCCAGATCTCTCCTTTTCTCTGCATGTATGTATTCCCCATTAATCTCCTCCAACCCCCATGACTCCCATGACATTGCCATGCCAACCCCACCTCTGAGTTCCAGACTCACAAACCCAACTTCTGACTTCACATCTGCACTTGAATATCTGACATCGCAAAATGTGCTACCCAAAACCGTACTCGACTCCCCAGCAATTCACTTCTCCTTGAGCATTCCCCTTTGCACAAAATAAAATCTCCATTCATCCAGCTGCTTCTGCAACTAGAGTCTTCTTATTCTCACACCTGTCAGTTAAATCTATCCACTTAAGCTGCCTTTTCTTCAAGGCACGCATAGCTATCTGATCGAAAGCCAGGTTATGTATTTACTTGTTTTCTTGTTTACTGTTTATCTCCCTCACTAGACGAATTTCTACGCAGCTGGGGTTCTGGACTCTAATGCCTATCCCTAGGACATTCCGTGCCTTGCATATGTGTTAAAAGAATTCTTTAGCTTCAAAACCTACGACCGCTTTGGATTCCAGGCACATTTCCATACCATTCTTTCTGATCTCTTTCAGAATCAGAGTCAGTGGAAAAAGCAAGTGTTCTGGCATTAAACGTGCCTGGGTTTCCTTATGAGCTATGCCCTCCCACACCCCTGCCAGAAGCATTATCCTCATCATTGACATCATTTATTCAGCACTCAGTATACTCCACAAAGTATGTCAACTTCTTTATACATGTTGTTAAATTGTAACAAGACATATGGGGCAAGTGTTATTATCCCTGTTTCACCAATCACACAATTGCTAGCTGGTAGAGCAAGGACTTAGTTCAGCACCTGCTCCCAAAGCCTCTCCTCTTAACCAATATATTCTCCTTCAGCTCCAGTTCAACAACTTGCCCAAGGTCTCCCGTGGAGCTATGAATGGTGCAAAGAGGACTCAAGGCCACATCTGGCCTCAACTCATGTTCTTACTAATGATGCTGATGCCATCAGTGCCATCATCTATAAATATAAAGCACAGTGATGATCACACAGAATGAGATGATGAGTGCACTCAACAGCTTCTAGCTCCCTGTCCTGAGTTCTAACATTTACATGCATGTGACTACATTTTTAAAAGTTTCACATTGCGTCCTGAAGTTTTCCCTAGTCTCTGTATTATATTCCAGTATATTTGAATTGAGAATTCAAATTGAGAATCTAAATGAAAATGCTACAGATTTTTCAAGACATATTCATATTTATTAAGGTATCATTATATAACAATTTGTACAATTTTAGAAAAATAGCATAGAAAAATGATGACTATCCCTGAATATCATTGCCTATACTGAGAAGTTTTACATTATGAATTGTGACAAATAATTCCTATTCCCCTTATAATGTGATTACACTATAAATTTTCTTTGTAATATTTTACATAATTTTCCACAGAACACTTAAACAAAATTCATTTCTTTTGTCAACATTTCCTCAATGTTGAATTAATCAAATGCTTTGTGTTCGGGTACTTTTATATGTTATAACTGATTTATAACTCAATTTTATTCTACCATTCAGAAATCTTAAAAATTCATACTAGCATCAAAAATAATATATTCTTTCTCTCCAAGATTTATCCACTGTGTCACATGACCAAATGCTTTGCTAGGCCTGGAAAGGGCTTAACTGCTACTCACTACAGTGATTCTTTCTTACAAATGCCTCCAGTTTAGAGAGACAAATATTTACAGATTTGGAGAGCAAATTTCACTTAGGCAAACTGTATACTTTCTGTTAAATACTAATTTTAGAAAACTGAGGGAGAGAAAAACAAATTCACCTTCCTCCATCTGGCTTACCCTTTGTTACTTTGCTATGGAACAGGAAGAAAATAATGCCCAGGGAGGAGACTGAGAAAATTATGTACTCCCTAATATTAAACCAACATAGTAATTTTAACTACATACATCGTTTTAAAGATAATCCATCTGCAGGGTGCCTGGGTGGCTCAGTCGGTTGAGTGTCCAACTTTGGCTCAGGTCATGATCTCTCAGTTCGTGAGTTCGAGCCCCACGTCGGGCTCTGTGTTGACTGCTCAGAGCCTGGAGCCTGCTTCAGATTCTGTGTCTCCCTCTCTCTCTGCCCCTTTCCCGCTCATGCTCTGTCTCTCTCTGTCTCTCAAAAATGAATAAATGTTAAAAAAAATTTTTTTAAATAAAAAATAAATTAAAAAAATATAATCTATCTGCATTCTGAATTCCCATACAAAAATAAGTCCATGTAATAGCTTTCTTCAAGTGACTGCTTGGATAATGCCTACATTTTTATATAATGGTGTCACTCCAGAGCAGTGGAGATTCTCTAAATTTCTCCATGACAAGTCCCATTAATTTTAATTGAAACTTCCCATTCCCAGCCTATCCTTGGCAGATAAAACAGCTTAGAGATTGTAGCCAAATGTAAGATTTCCCAGGAGGGCATCTGAAAATAAGTTATAAGTATTCAAGTAAGCCACCTGTCTGGATGAAGATTTATTCATTTGATCAGAATAGCTTTCCAAACTTCAAACAACCCATGCACAGAACAGATGTAGCTCTTTAAATGCAACTGTTTTTATTTCACTTTAGTTAACATGCATCACAAATGGATAGAGCAACTCTAAAGAGTCAAAATATACCAATGTTCAATAATGCATATTTGTTTATAAATCACAAGACATAAGTAAATGTCAAACCATAGTCTTAAATTTGAACACTCTAAATAATTATGTATACTAACAGACTGGTAGCACTCCCTTCTAAGCTATGTTTCCAAATATAACAACTCATACATTGCAACAGTGACAATGTCATTCAAAAATGTGACTCACAGAGAAGGCATGGCTGTCACTGGGTGTGAGCCTTGCCCAGGACTTCAGCTTCTTGTATTCTAATAACACTAAAAAAAAAAAAAAAGACCTTAAGATAGCTGTTCCCTTAGATAATCCCTAAGATAATCATCTTAGACACCTATTATGACAGCACTAAAGTAAGTTCCTTCTAGTAACCATCAAATGCAATTTATTGTCATCACCAGAGAAAACTCTATACAAAGTGGCAGGTCCAAAGATAAATGAGACATGGTGCTTGCCCTCAAGAAGCTTATGCTATGGATGGCAGTTACCATGGCAGACAATGGTAAGAGCCACGAAGGGTGAATTAATGACTGAGAGCTGAGAACAGGAAAGACATAGTCTAGTTGAAGAAGACTATATTTGGACACACTTATTAGTTCCATGATTCATTCCAAGTTACAATGCTGGATTCATAAATGTCATTTCTGGTGTTTCTACTTATAATAATGTTTTAACTTTTGATGGGAAATGTATCATTTGAATGTGAGAAACCAAACTGACCTACCTTATGAACTATTTTATGTAAGACTTTTTCACTGAATACTTTCTAACTACCAAACCCAAACTCCCACCTTCTACACACTTAGATCTCTTGAAGCTTTCTGGCCTTATCGTTAGATGGAGAATAAAATATCCTTCTCGAAAACCTCAAATATGTTGTCTTTTTCTGACCCTAACTCTTCCACTGCTATCTCGTGTAATACATTAACATGTTTTCCCACTCAATATTAAATTTTAAAAAACCAGAAAGGAAAGTATGAAAACAACATGTGTATTTTAAGATCATGACCGGATTTCACTAGGTTGGACATTTGCGGTCAAGTGGGGTTTGAAGGGACTGGAGAGAGCAAGGTGGGCATGAGCTAATAATATGTGACACCTACTACATTCAAGCTGTATGTAAATTAATCTGCACTGCCACCAAAGAAATTGATAGTATTAATCTCATCTGGCAGATTAGAAAACAAAGGCTCAGAGAGGCCAAGTAAGTTTACAAAGATCAAACAGCTAAGGACATGCTAAGGTCAGTGCTTACCTGAATTCAAAGTCCAAAACAGTCCCTAATCTTTCTACCTATCAAACTATTTCTCTACTTTCATTCAGACATGGAACAAGCAACTGAGCCAAAGAGAACTTCATTCATGATTACAGAGATTATTTTGTCTCAGTCTCCACTTTCTCTACAAGAAAAAACAGTGGACCAGGCTTCTCTAAAAACAGGCCTTTTCTAATTCTCATTAAGAGTGGTTATAAAGTAACAAGGCTGAGTTTTTAACAGTTTTGTCCCCACCATGTATCTGGCATCTAGAGAGAACTGACGTAAGTAAGCATTCAATAAATTTTTGTTGAGTGAGTGAATGGAACATACTGCTTTGTGACTCAAGAACTGGCTCTTGAGGCAATTTGAATAAAATTAGAAGTACTCTGAGCAATAAATAGCAGCATCTCTAAACTACAGTGCCCCTGCCCCAAATGAGAGAATGGGCAAATTCTTCTTGGTTGGTTAAGAAGCTTTTACTTTTACAGTCACACTTTCTGTTTAATAAGATGTTTACAAAACAGGATAACAGAGCAATAATAAATGTAACCTTTTTATAAACACAGGGCTTAATGGAAAAAAAAGGATACAAAAGTAATTTTTTTGATTTACCTTTTGTTTCTGCCCATTTTAAATGTAAGTTTCTGGTACTGAAGCTAGTATACATTATGCTACACTGTATACACAGTAAATTATTAGAAAATCATTACTACCAGTAATTATGAAGGCTTAATGCAAAAATTCTGGATTATTAACATCCAGTGAATATATTCCATTCACTATTTTTTAGAGTGATTGTTTTTTAGTCAAAACACTTTTTTGGTAATGTTTCATAAAAAGGTAGCCAGCCAATAGTTTCTCTCACTTAATTTTTTAAGTGGCTAATGCCCTTGTTCGCTAAAATTGAAAGTATTCTACAGGGATTGAGAGATTTTTCTTGACATCTTTACGGCTTTGTAAGTAACAAAACAAACAGCCCTTAGATAAACAGCTTTTCACGTGCTCATTAACTGGCAGAGATTTGCTGCCATATAGCTTTACAAAGACCAAAGAAGGAATCTATAGCCAGTCACTGGGGAAATCACCGAGAAGAAAGAGTTTGACAGGAATTTTTAAGCTCTTCAAAACCAAGAACATCAAAACCAGAATACCAAATGCACCAACTTGCTTATCTGACCATACTTACATGTTTAGGGTAGGGCTATACGTAAACAAATTTCTATAATAATAGTAATAACAATATGTAGTTAATGTTGATAATCTAGGAAGTTCCAAGATAATAAACAGCAAGGGGAGACCATCTCAAAACTTACAACCTAGAAGAAGCCACTCCAACTGTGGTCTTCCCAGGGCTCTACTGTGCTTTACTCATCCTGCTGTTTCTAAGTGTCATATGGTTTGATACAATTCCTAGGGCTTCCCTTTACTTCCATTCCTCATATCCGTTCATTTTCTTTTTCTGAAATCACCATGTTAGCCATTAATTGCATCCTCTGAGGCATATTACCATCACTTATTTAATAAAAATGAAATAAAATTATTCATGGAAGGTAATACTGGTTAAGAAGAATATTAAGGAACGGATCAAAATGATTATTAATGCACAGTGTGTCTCCTGATAACTTCCTTCTGAAGTGTCAAAAAAGATAAATGAAAGGAGTAAAAATGTTCCAGAAGCTAAGAAACAAGGTTAAGTATTTGGTGCATAGATAGGTTGCAGATAAGATTGCTTCTAGAAAACCATAAAACAACATACTGACATATGAAGACACACCTAAAGTTTGGATGCTAAAAGGAAATATTTACAAAACCAGGCAGTGGTTGTTTATCTCATAATCTACCCACCAAAATGTCAGACTTGAGATCAACAAAATATGAAAGAAATCCCGAATTCTTTTATGTTCCTTGTCGTGGTATAGTAAGTGGTTCTTTACCTCTTTTCATGCTGCCATATCATATTCCCGTCAATAAGTCATGACATGAAAAATGGAGCGAATTTTTTTCAAAGTACACACATTTTCTGGAAATACTAATCATGCCTGCTGGCTACATTTTGATCCACTCCGCCTCCTGTGAGAATTACTGATTTAGCTGAGTCCTCAATTAGTGAAATGCCTTCTGATATAATGAAGATGTATGCTGTTCCTCAAACTATGTGTGATGGACCGATTTTTTTAAAAAATTTCAGTTTGTTGCAGACTGATATTTTGTTAAATACAATAAAATGAATTACTAGAAAAATAAAATGAAAAAAATACAAGCACTGTTGAATGAGATTCAATACACATAAAATTACTGTCCACTGCTATACGAGTTTTTATTTTTTTAATGTTTTATTTTTATTGAGAGAGAGCGAGCAAGCGTGACAGCAAGTGGGAGAGGGGCAGAGAGAGAGGGCGACACAGAACCCGAAGCAGACTCCAGGCTTTGAGCTGTCAGCACAGAGCCCGACGCGGGGCTCAAACTCACAAACTGTGAGATCGCAACCTGAGCCACAACACAACACACAGAGATCGGAACACAGAGCCCAATGCAGGACTCAAACTCACAGACTGTGAGATCATGACCTGAGCTGAAGTCAGACGCTTAACTAACTGAGTCACCCAGGTACCCCAAAGTTTCTAAATATTCTCAATTTCTTTATTTAATTCACAGCAGACAAAAAAAAGAAAAAAAAAAAAGAAGGGGCGACACCAGGTCAGGTCATAATCACCAAGCCAACCAATTTCAAAGAGCATAAATCTCAGGCTTATCTATGGTACTAGCCAACAGGTTATAGGTCTAAGTTTACAGGAGGTTTATTTCTCCAGGGCATCAGTCTGGATTAAAGCTGCCACTTACACCTATGTTATGACTGTACTGAGTTGGGCTACCCAAAGGAACGTATTTCTTAGAGGCACAAGGGTAACTGCAATTGAGAGCAAGATACTTTGAGATGATAAAATCTTTAAGCTTTGACCATAAACTGTACATTTAACAACCTGATTTCCCACTTCAGTAGCTTTTTTAGTCTTAGTAAAAATGTCTTTCCCTGGATAAGGCTGTAAGTAAACCCAGTTGCTCACACCCCCAATGAGAATCTCCAGCTTCATACCACGGCCAGGCTGCCATGAACAAAATATTAAAATGTCAAGTAAAATTCAGTCTCTGTACTGAAAGATCTTAACCCAGACAGACAGATATATCAACAATGATAAAATGAAGTGCTATAATCGACACATGTATAAAAGGTCATGTTCTCAAATACCATCTATACACCAATGATTCCCAAATTCACATTTCTAAATACACCCTGTCTCCTGAACCAAAAATTTGCTCATCCAACTGTCCACAATTTCTCCACCTGTATATCTGTGGGCATCTCACACCAGGTACAAAGTAAACTCCTAACTTCCTTGCCCAAAAGCATAACCTGCTTCTCCCACAGTGTTTCTCAATTAACAGCTACCCCATCCTTCCAGATGCTCAAGGCAAAAACCACAAGTCACCTTCAATTCCTCAGTTTCTCATCTACCTCACTTCCAGTGCATAAGTAAGCATATCAACAATACACTCTACTAATTGTCACTCTCCCCATGGCCATCATGTAGGCCTAGGCCTCTTGTTCCTGGATTATTTTCACAGCCCCCAATTTAAGGGACCTGATCCAACCACTGTCTCGCTTAAGTCTATTCTGAACAAAGGAGCCAGAGGAGCCTTTATAAACCCAACTCTGCCAGGTGGGTCCTCTGCTCACAAACTTCCAGTGGCTTTAAAGCCCAAGCCCTTTCAGTCCCTACCTAACCCGCCCTTCTGACCTTATCTCCTAAAGTTCTCCAAGCAATTCCGCTTTAGCTATGCTGCCTGCTTTTAGTCTCCTCACTTATTTTAGCCGTACCACCTCTCTGACCTTCCTGGATCAACTGGTAAGAGTATAAGCCCTCTGTCCCACTGCCATCTACCAGTTCTCATCTGCTCATTAATTTTTATCACCGTTATTCATTAACCTTATCACCACCTGTCACTCATCAGTTTATGTGTTCATTTGGCACCTCTCCTCATGAGAAAGAAAACTTTAAGAGGACCTCCTTTCATTGACTGCTAAATCTTCAGGGCCCCGAACTGTGCCTCATAAGTAATAGCCAATCAAAAATATTTTCTGAATGAATGAATGATCAAAGATGGATGTCATGATCTGGCTGGTTATAGGAAGTGCCAGAGATGCATTTACACAAAACAGATGACATTGAAACTATGTCTTGAAAGAAGACTCAGGATTGTCTGACATGGAAAAGACTAAAAATATCACTGCCATATGCACATTTTCCACAAAATCTTGAAGCACAAGAATACATTATATGGATGGGGGCACCTGGGGGGCTCAGTCAGTTAAGTATCCGACTCCTGATTTCTGCTCAGGTTGTGGTGTCATGGTCTGTACGTTCAAGCGCCATGTCAGTCTCTGCGCTGACAGCACTGAGCCTGCTTGGGATTCTCTCTCCCTGTCTCTCTTAAAAAAAAAAAAATAATAATCATAAGGAAGACTATTAACTTGCTAGCTGAGAAAACTCCCCCTAAAAGAAATTACTCCCCAAAATTCAGAAAAAGGTCAGGGTATGGATTAACCATAAGAAAATTGGGGCTCCTGGGTGGTTTAGTTGGTTAAGCATCTGACTTCAGCTCAGGTCATGATCTTGTGTTTGTGGGTTCAAAACCTGTACAGGTTCTGTACTGACAGCTCAGAGCCTGGAGCCTGCTTCTGATTCTGTGTGTCTCTCTCTCTGCCTCTCCTCTGCTCGTGCTCTCTCTTTCTCTCTCAAAAATAAAGAATAAAAACACTTTTTTAATTTAAAAAATATAAGAAAATTTCCATAGTCCTCATAAAATTTTACAGATGAAAAATTACCACAAAATACATTAAGCTCTAAATAAGGTAAACTTGCTCTCAGTAACCTGTTTATTGTTTCCTTGACTATTTTTTTTTTTTTGCCACAAGTGTTCAATTTCATTCTCCTAGTATTTTCCCTATATGATGGGACTAGAGCTCTAAGTTTATTTTTTTAGCATTTTAAAATTTTAAAAATTTCATTCTTTTTTATTTAAATTTTAGTTAATATACAGTGCAATACTGGTTTCAGGAGCAGAATTCAGTGATTCATCACTTACATACAACACCCAGTGCTCATCACAAGTGCTTAGTCCCCATCACCCACCTAGCCCATCTCCCTCCGTCCTTCCTCCTTCAACCCATAGCTTGTTCTCTATCATTAAGAGTCTCTTGTGGTTTGTTTCCCTCTCTTCTCCCCCCCCGCCCCCCAATTCTAGTATGTTCATGTTTTGTTTCTTAAATTCCACATGTGACTGAAATCACATGCTATTTGTCTTTCTCTAATTGGATTATTTCACTTAGCATAATACATTATAGCTCCATCCATATCATGGCAAATGGCAAGTTCTCATTCTTTTTAATGGCTAAGTAATATTCCATTGTGTGTGTGTGTGTGTGTGTGTGTGTGTGTGTGTGTGTGTGTATCACATCTTCTTTGATAGACCTTGGCGTTCTCTCCATAAATTGACTATTGTTGATAATGCTGTTATAAACACTGGGGTGCATGTATCCCTTCAAATCTGTATTTTTGTTATCTTTTGGGTAAATACTTAATAGTGCAATTGCTGAATCATAGGATAGTTCTTTTTTGTTGTTGTTTCTTGAAGACAGTGCTCTGATTTTAAAAAGATAACCAAAGAGAAAAAAACAGTTTTCAACATCTAGAAATTCAGAGTTCCATGGAATATTCAATGGACTATGGCCATTCTGGAATATTTCTCAAATATTATCTTTCACTATCTGAAATTGTCTTACCTATATTAATTTTCTTGTAGATTTCTCATCTTCCCATTAAAAAGTGAAATCCCATTAAAAAGTGAAAAGAGAAGAGACTTTACCTCTTTTCTCCATAGTATCCCTAGGGTCTGATAGGTCCAAGCACTCAGAGCACCCAATAAATGCTCAATGAATGTATAAATAAAATTCAAATTATAAATAAATGATTATTTTTCATAAGGACTTAAGACTTTAACTTCTGGCACCTGTTTTTAGCAGTGCATTTATCCCTGAGTTCTTTTTCTTTTATAAGTATTTTTTAATGTTTATTCAGTTTTGAGAGAGAGAGAGACAGAGAACAAGCAGGGGAGGGACAGAGAGGCTGGGAGACACAGAATCTGAAACAGGCTCCAGGCTCTGGGGGTCAGCACAGAGCCCGACACGGGGCTTGAACTCACAAACCACAAGATCATGACCTGAGCCGAAGTCGGTGCTTAACCAAGTGAGCCACTCAGACGCCCCCTCTCTGATTGAGTTCTCAACAGTATCAAAAGTACAAGTTGAATTGTGTCATTATTCTCATGTCTGGTTTTAGCATATTCTAGGAAAAGTATCTCAGCACATGCCAGAGAAGCATGAAGTCTGGGAAATGGTAGCTGTGATGATACAGTGCTACAAGAAACAGGGCAAAGAAGGCAGAGAGATACCCGCAATATGCCAAGAAGTGACACTGGGCTTTATGTCGCCCCCTAGTGGCAGCTGTGCGAGGAATACTTTATTACATCCTCATCCACATTTCTTGCAGGCATTGCACAATCAGTTTACAGACTTTAAGCAATGCCAAATGTCTCTATAATAAAAGCTGTAGTAAATTCCAAAATACTAGTGCTTCTTAAACACCCAAACTCCACACATACTCAAATTAGTCTCAACTGTATTAAATTTACAAACCTAGGCATAGAGGTCCAAGTCTTTTCTCTTTTCTCATCATTGCAACAACACCCTTCCACTTCTCCCTCCCCCATCCCACCTTTCGTCTCTCACCCGTAAAATTCACTCATTCTTTTAATTCATTTATGCATTTGTTTAGCTATACATTTCATAAACAGCTGTCGGCATCATTCAACAACCCCTTTTCTGTGTTTATAACATTGTAAAATACTGTTTCACTGGCTAAGGAACTACAACCTGTTTTGATTCCCTGCCAATCACTGCAGGTAGTTATGAAGAATGCTGCATAATGCTAGATGGAACCTCTCTCCCCTCAGGTTCGGGTTCTTCAGGCAACAGCAGCTCCCTTACTAGCTTTGTGAAGGAAGGGTGCTTCGCCACTGCCTTCCCCACCCACACAAAGGCCTGTCTCCCTCCCTCTGCTCCGCTCCCCATACTAGCCAGCCCTGAACAAGGTCACAAATGTTTCCACTGCTGAGGCTGGAAGCTAAACAAGCCAGACACCTGGGAAGCTCAGTGACGGTCAGTGTTTTAGATAAAGCTGTAATCCCTGCCACAATTGTTGTTTCTCTCCTTTTAAAATCACCATTAAGGTAATAGTGGATGTACCTCATTCAGATCTTAAGCAAAATCAAAACCAAAGAGGAAAATGATGTCTAAAGAACATTTGGACTTACCAAGTCAGTATTGTGAGCTATAAGAAACTAGCAGTTTTCATTTTTTTTTTCCATCAGAAACAAAAATAAACCAACTATCATCTACTGTGACCATTTCATTAAAAAAAAGGGGGGGGGGATTTAAAGCAGTAAGATTTTACTCTAAGGAGCAGTACTTACAAAGAATGAATATTAGGCAGCCTAATTTTTTCATGTGTGAAAACTAGTATCATAGCGAGTAGGACATTTCTTTTTTGTCCCTGAACTGTGTCCAAAGCAGTGGTGGACGAAGGAGCAATAAAGTAACATATATTTTAGAGAAGTGCATGTGAGAAGAGAGGGGTGGCTCTCCTCACATTTCAAGGCTACAGATAGGGATCAGGAAAATCACCCATAAAGATAGGAGGTACCCGCATGAATGGAAAAGACCAACATCTCATTGTCTACCTAGCTAGGCATGCATTTATGAAGTATCCTTACTAACCAGCCCCCTGTGTATATTTAAGCAGGAAATAGGGAGAAGTGGAGACTTAAGGGCCGTGGGATTGAAAGGTGGGAAATGGGAGAGGGTAGGGGTAAGGCAAAGCAACCAAGTGACATAAACAGCTATCATTTGGCTGGACAACAATGCCACTTAGCTCATCCGAGGTGAAGGGCGAAGTCTTAATTCAGATATGAAACTGAAGTTAAAATCAAATGGACGTAAAAAATGGAGGGGGGTAGGTGCCCGGGTGGCTTAGTTGGTTTAGCATCCGAGTCCCATACTGGGCTCAGTGCTGTCAGCCTATCAGCGCCGAGCCCACTTTGGATCCTCTGTCTCCCTCTCTGCCCCGCCCCCGCTTTCTTTCCTTCACTCTCTCTCCTTCTCTCCTTCCCTCTCTCTCTCTCTCTCAAAAAATAATGAAAACATGACAAAAAAATTTTTTAAGTGGGGAACAGAATTTGAGAACTCTGCTTTTCCATGAGAAAGAGCAGTTGTACAAAGTACAGTTGGATTCAGTGAGTAGAAAAAAAAAACAGAAAAAAGAATTTAGGGGTACCTGGGTGGCACAGTTAAGCATGTGACTCTTGATCCTGGCTCAGGTCATGATCTCACGGTTCATGAGTTAAAGCCCCACATCATGCTCTGTGCTGATGGTGCAGAGCCTGCTTGGGATTCTGTCTCTCTCTCTGCCCCTTCCCTGCTTATACACACTCTCTCTCTCAAAATAAATAAATAAATAAACATAAATTTTTTTTTAATATTAAAAAAAATTAAAATTTAAAAAGTGTGAACCCCATGAAGACTAAATTATGAACCAGCTATAAAATACTTAGTTTTTGAAGCTGGCTAAAAACCCAAGAAAACTCTATGGATCAGCACAGGCCCCCAGACTGGCTTTTAGGAAAGACCTGATCTAGCCCTAGTCTTCATTTGACATGAAAACAATGTGCTCAACTCATGCTCAAGGACCCACACGATTATGTTTTCTACCTTTATTCTTTCTTCATGCTGGGTATTGCATGGAGAGCACCAGTGCACCCTGGCGGGTGCTGGCTGGTAAACACGCTCATTCCTGGCAAAGTAACAGCAGAACACTACTTTCACAGAGGTGGTAGGGAGAAAGACGTAGCAGCTCCACTCAATCCCACTGCCCCACCGTTCACTAGTCACAACCATTTATTTTTAATTTTTTAAAGTATTTTTATCTATTTTTGAGACAGAGAGAGACAGAGCATGAGCAGGGGAGGGGCAGAGAAAGAGGGAGACACAGAATCCGAAACAGGCTCCAGGCTCCAAGCTGTCAGCACAGAGCTCAACGTGGGGCTCGAACTCATGGACTGTGAGATCATGACCTGAGCTGAAGTCAGATGCTTAACTGACGGAGCCACCCAGATGCCCTCACAACCATTTTTTTTTTTTTTTTTTTTTACTCATGCTTCATCTTTCCTTCCATTTTCCTCTTGCTTTCTCTTCCCTCATCACTCTTTTCCTTCCACAGCCCCCTTTCCTAGGGTCAGTTACAGCAAACAGCACAAGGACAGTTAAGAGAAGAGACATAACTTCAGATTCTTGTCATCTGAAAGGCACTTTTTTTCTAGTAGATATGTCTTAGTATTATTAACAGGTAACGTCATTGTATTTTACATTTTAGGCCACCCAAATTAAATGCTAAGATTAAAAGAAAATAAAAATACAATAAAGTATAAAAATCATAGTTTCTATTTTAAACGTGCTAAAACTTCAACATCAAATTACTATCAATTTCCATACAGAGAAATTGGAATGAAGTTATTTGTTCATTTTGTTTAAATGTAATGAAATGTATCATTTAGCTCAGAAAGCATTTTTCAATTTGTCAGTCTAAAGGTTTAAAATACACAGGTGTGTGTACAAAGAGTTACATACACATAAGTATATAATAAATTTAGGGTACACTGTCCTCCCTTCTTTTAAGGAAATGAAAAACTGAAGATCCATTTTATTTCACAATTATGAACAAGTACTTATTAGGCATCTAAGAGGAGTAACTTTATAATAATAACTACCTTAATTCTCAAGTATAAAACAGAACTGATTTCATCTCCTTACTCCAGTAACCTTCATTTCAGGACACACATAAATAGCAATGGCTATAAAAAATATTACTACTGATGAAAATTTCCAATAATCTGGCTTTGATGTTTCATCATCACTACTCAATTTTTCATGTGCATCCTCTATGACTATTCTCTCTTAGAATCTAATGAACATAAAAGGCAAGCTTTTACTAGAAACAGTGAAGAGAAACAATGTAGTCTGGGTACTATTTCTCAGAGGCTGTTTGAGAAATGCAGAGCAAGTCCCTGATGGCTTTCCTTCTGCATCCTCCACGTGTGAGTCAGTTGCTAGGAAACGTGAAAGACAGGGATTTCGTATCAGGCCTGAGGAACAATGAGCTAGCTTAATAATGATCTGAATACTAACACATAACCCTCATAAAGGTTGTCTACCTTAGGAGCTAAAGATTACAAATGATGTGTTTCCAGAGAAACAAATTTTGAGACCTAGCCTTTATTATAAACAGATTCTGGTATCCACTAAAATATGAAGTAACAGCCATGGACATCTTAAAATCTTTTTTTTTTCTTTCAGCCAGAAGTTGCACCCATCCTACTAGCCAAGCTTACAGATGACAAATCTTTCCACTGCTTCAAGTTATATTTTGATATCACTGAACATACACACACACGTGCACATGTGCATACAAGTACCAAAAGAAAAAAGAAAACATGCACATCACCACTACATAGTAAAATACTTGCCACAAAATTATCAGAAGAGCAAAGGGAAGAGCTAGAAACAAGGGAAATACAAACAACAGGCACACGTGCACACACACATCAAATGCATCTCTCAGTCCATGGGGCTTGGTGTCCCTGTGTCTAAGAAACAGAGAAAGAGCTCTGGATGGGGACTCAGAAAATATGGGATCTGTGAAATCACTGTGTGACTCTGAGAAAGTATCCTAACCTCTCTGGGAATCATTTCCTAGAAAATTAAGAGAATAATGCTAACTCCAAAAGATTTTTTGGAGGACTGGATGATGCTGTGCATGTGCAAGCATTTTAAAATTGTACCACACTATGTGTGTAAAGACAGTATCAATATTGTATTTTAAAAATGGCCATTTCAGTGAACAGGTATATGAATAGGATGCAATATTTGAAAATCGAAATTAAGCCACTATAAATCATTAATGAAGGAAGTGGAGAATTCCCCCCCACACACCAAAATTTCATATGTAATTTAGACTATTTCATTTATATTAACATCAAAACACTTGTTTTGAGTTACTAATATGGGAATGTAAGGATTTAAAATCAACAAAAAAACTACCAAAAGAACTTATCTTGGGTATGTGTCTTAAAGAAATGTTAAGCCATGTGTATCAATTCCTCTATAATTTTAAAGTAAAAAAGTATATCAAACTATGAAAGAAGTAAAAGCTTTTTTTAAAATTTTTAAGGTTTATTTTTGAGAGAGAGAGAGAGAGAGACAGCACAAGCAGGGGAGGGGCAGAGACAGAGGGAGACAGAATTCCACGCAGGCTCCAGGCTCTGAGCTGTCAGCAAAGAGCCCGACGCGGGGCTTGAACTCACAGACCGTGAGATCATGACCTGAGCCGAAGTCGGACACTTAACCAACTGAGCCACCTAGGCACCCCAAGCGTAAAAGCATTTTTTTTCTTGAAGTTTATTTATTTATTTTGAGAGAGAGAGTGCAAGCAGGGGAGGAGCAGAGAGAGCAGGAGACACAGAGAATCTGAAGCACGCTCCATGTAGTCACTGCCCAGGGCCTGACATGGGGCTTGAAACCATGAGATCACCACATGAGCTGATACCAAGTTGGATGCTCAACCAACTGAGCCACCCAGGTGCCCCTAAAAGTAAGCTTTCAAGTAAACTATCTCAAATACTGTCCTCTTTGTCTGTTCTATGCTTAAAAGCAGCTTTGCCATCACTTCTACCTTTTAAAAAAATGAATTTACAAACTGTAATATCTGTGAACCTCTACTAAATTCAAATTCAAACTCTATTTATACGTGGATTATGGAGGCTTTTTAAGGCTCCTAGTAGTGTTTCTTACACTCCCAGTGGAGAACGCCCAGCATCCAGGATCTGTTTGTTTGCTAGAGCTGCCATAGCAAAATACCACAGACTGGGAGGCTTCCACAACAGAATTTTCTCACTGTTCTGAAGGCCGGAAGTCCAAGATCAAGGTGTCGTAGGCTTGGCGTCTCTGGAGGCCTCTCTCCTTGACTTGTAGATGGCTGCCTCCTCTCTGAGTGTCTCCACATGGTCTTTCATCTGTGCAAGCTCATCCCTAGATCTCATCCTCTTCTCCTCAGGACATCAGTCAGAGTGGAGTACCGCCCACCCACATGGGTGGCCCTTAGTTACCTCCACCCTATCTCCAAATGTAATCATATTCTCAGGTCGTGGAGGTTAAGAAGTGAACATACAAATTTTGGAGGGACAGAAAATTTTGCCCATAATACTCCACGTCCACTTGATCTCAGTGGAACCCTAAGAACTAAGAATGCTAAAAGGAAAATAGCTCCATACGCAGGCTGCAATGCATTCTTCAAGGTTCAAAATCTCCAGGTCCTTGTCAAGAAAGGAAACAATGCAGCCATTGCATGGCCATTTAGGAGTAATTATGTTAACATACGTAAATATCAACACGGCTGAGGAAACAGAGGTCTTCTGGGCTCACAAACTAAAAGGACAAACACTGGTATGTTCAGCTGTTTTCAAAAAGTTCCTGCAGCTTTATCTGCTGACTTTCCCGTTTACTTAGGCTGGGCCTTCATCTAAAAGAACCACAATGCTTGAGTAGCAACAAATGCTGTGGAGGGGACACAAATAACAAGCTATTATGTGATGACTCTGCAAGTTTTCTTTCAAAGGAAACTCTAAAAAAATCATTAAATGCAGTTCCTGAATATTTCTGACATTGATCTGGTATAAAAAGTCAGGTGAACAGACACATTTTCATTGCCTCAGGCTACGTTATGATCTTGTGTAGAAAATTAACATCACAAAACACTGCCTTAACACAAAAGAACCATAGATTTCTACAGTTTTTACCATCCTCAAATATTTTCTCATTTCAGCCTCATGTAGAGAAGGCAGGAAAAGATGAGGAAAATGAGTAAGAGTGAAGTTAAATGGCTTGCCCAAGGTCACAAATTAATAACCAAGGGAATAAAAATAAGAATGAAGGACTTCTGACATCTAAGCCAGCACTCTTTATTTTTGGGACTTAATGACATTCAGGGTATTGAAACCACAATCTTGCAAAATTCACTTTATTTTAGCTCCACGGGGATGTAAAGGTCTATAAATAAAATTTGCTGAAATTCTGCATGTGACCACAAAATGAATTTAATCTGAAATAAAAAGAAATCTGATTTCTTCAACAAGTGTAACATTTTAAAGATATCAAAGCAAAAAAAAAAAAAAAAGGAATTCCCATAATTAATAATACAAGGCACAATTTAACCTAGCAACCAGACGGCATTATTGACTAGATGATAGTAGTCTACTGCTTGCATTTTCCCTAGGCTATAAACATTTCTTCAACTAACTAAAATTGAGAATTGAACTACTGGATAACTAGACTTTGATTAATCAGGTTAAAGAAATTAGGCTTATTTAGCATGAAGGGAAAGTCAACCATCTGAATATCAACTATGATAAAACTTGTTTTATTGAGCACTAATTATGTGCCAGGCTAAGTACTTTATTTACATGGTCAATCTTCACAAACCACTCTGTGAAGTGGGTTCTACCTCACACCCATTCTACAAATGCAGGAATAAAAGTGAGGTTAATATATTCAATAATCCATATTTAAAATGCGGCAGAGCTACAATTCACTGCCCCCCCCATCTGACTCCAAAGCCTGAACTGTCCATCACTCTACTGCTTGATTTCGAACATAAAGAATGAGATATTGCCTGTCACAACTGAATACAGGTGATGAAATGGGCCAAAAGAGTAACAAAAATAAAATTTCCAAGTAGCATGCACTGTTAAACAGAATGAATGAATGGGATTATGGAATTTCATGTAAAAGTTTTCAAAGAATTACCTTCATTAATTCATTCTATTACACAACAAAATTGCTGAGCACATGCCCCAAACCAGGCATTCTCCTAGGTTCTCAAAACTTCTAGAACGTAACACAATCCCTTGCCTTGAAGGGTTTGAAGTTTTCTGAGGAAGATAAACGCAGGAGAGACTTTAAAAAGGATTAATAATGGTAATGGCATAGATTAGGATTACACGACTGCTTTAGGAATGGGTATCATAAAGCTATTTTTCATTCTCCTTGCAAACCAGTGATGTAGTAATATTCTGTTAGTTGAGAAAAGGCACATTGCTGATGGGCCAAAGTTATGTGGAATACACAACTTTCTGACAGGCAGCCTTGATCCAAAGACAAAATTTCTACTATCTAAATAGTAAGTGAAGGTCAATCTTATGGTATAGTACTGTAAGGTCAATTTTAGATCTCAAAAAATTTTAAAGGAGAATTAATTGTATATCCTTCAGAATGTTACACACACACAAAAATTTTTTGAAACTGACCTTTAATCATAATGTGAAAGAAAGAAATCAAGTTATACTGTTTTACAGAATCTGTTGATGAGCTGACCCTACTACATCACAATGTCTGTCCCATAAGGACTAATGGAGCAAACTGGAGCTTATGTTTCAAAACCAGGAAAAGCTGCACCTCTTGCAAACAAATGATAATTTTTATCAAATGAGCATCACAAATGTAATAAGTGATCATGTCACCCTCTTTCCCCTGGCTATTAGCATTTTTTATAAAGTGACATTTAAATTTCTTTATATCTACTCTATTATACACATACAAGAATTGAAAGAGGCTTTTTTAGAAATATACAAAGCAAACACAAATAACCCCCAAAAAAACATTACGTGATGAAACATGAGTTAGAGACTCCGGTTCTTCAAGTCTCATGGCTAAATGACTCAGCAGGTTAGCAATACATAAGAAGAAATAATGAAACCATAAGAGTTTCTAAAAGAATTACATAAGCTTGCAGATAAGATAATAGAATGTTATGTTAGTGACCTTCCAATAATGCCCACACAAGCACATTACAGTCCTTTAACACAAAATGCCCATTTGATCACTCATAGATGTTACATAGCGTGTTCTTCAAAGGTGAGCCTCTCTACAAGGTGCAACTAGTGACTTCCAACCCCCAGAAACATAGAAACCTGGGATAAAATCTGGAATGCCCAAGGTCTGTGGGGGTAAGGTGATGTTTCCTTTTGACCTCTGACTGCCTACATATATGCCTCAGTCCTCCTGTCTCCCCATGCACACACTGAACTTGTCATTTTTCTTGACATGGACACACACTGATATGCAGCAGACTGCTTCAGCCATCAACCATGACTTCCCCACCAAAAAAGAAAACTATATCCAGAGTTGGTCATGGCAGACATTTTAGCTATACAGGTGTGGCTATCAACAGAGTGACAGAAGACAAGAGCACCTCTTGGGACATGGAAACCATCTACAGTAACACATCCCCCTCAATGTTGCTAACCTCAGCTGAGGGGGCTGTTGGGCCCAGTCAGGGTCTCATTCTTGGACCAGGGGAACCAGAAAGGGAGAAAGTTCAGATACTGAAATGTTTCAATTTCCAAAGTTCATTAAAATGCTTTTATTAAGATAAAATAGATAAAAGATCTATTATTGCATTATCCTGAACAAGTACTGTTACTGAAAACAGAAATACATGTGTATTTGTTAGTGATGCTCAATATTTTTGCATTTTTCTATCTATTGAGGCTCCAGTTGCAGATTCGTATCTTTATATAGGATTTAAATTCTGTATATACTGCAATATATAAACAGAAATAGGTTATTACTAATATTTATGTATTGCCTTGTCTGAATGTTATAGATGATATTTAAAAACAAAAAGCATGGGGCGCCTGGGTGGCTCAGTCGGTTAAGCATCCAACTTCAGCTCAGGTCACGATCTCACGTTCCATGAGTTCGAGCCCCACGTTGGGCTCTGGGCTGATGGCTCAGAGCCTGGAGCCTGCTTCTGGTTCTGTGTCTCCCTCTCTCTCTGCCCCTCCCCCGTTCATGCTCTGTCTCTCTCTGTCTCAAAATAAATAAACGTTAAAAAAAAATTTTTTTAAACAAAAGGAAAGCAAAACAAAAAAAAATTAAACTTTTCATAGATAATTGAAACTACTTACTTTAAAATCATCTTGTTCACATCTATTCACTCACCTACCTTCAGTTCATACTCTTTCCTCAAAATAAGAAATTTTCAGGTGAAAATATATTTCGAACAATTTGAACAATGAAACACTCTCAATGTGAAACAATGTGTAGGATAATTGTTATTTATCTGCCTTACTCCATCTTACTAACCAACAATCAGAAATATTCCTTTCACACTAAATAAACCACAGGATTGTGGGATGAGTCTCCCCTATTAATTTTGAGTTGGGGGCATCTGGGTGGCTCAGCTGGCTAAGCATTCCACTTCAGCTCAGGTCATGATCTCTCTGTTTGTGGGTCTGAGCCCTGCATCTGGCTCTGTGCGGTCAGTGAGGAGCCTGCTTCAGATCCTCTGTCTCCCTCTCTCTCTCTCTGCCCCTCCCCCACTCTCTCTCTCAAAAATAAATGAACATTGAATTTTTTTAAATTTATTTTGAGTTGGAGTACTTGAAATAGCTGTCAAATATAAAGAATTCACATTTTTTATGAGATAGTCAATCATACAAATCATAATGATTCTTACTGTGGAGTGACATCAGCAAAAAGTAAAAATATTTTAGCAATTTCAAGAGTGAAATTTCTGGAGTTTTTTCAGTAACAAACTGCTAAGCAAAGAAAGTTATGTTTTTTTTTTTATTATTTGTAGTGATTATTATTGCAATTTCTTTTTGTTAGTATTTCTACCTTCCTGTACTTAAAAAGACAAGGAGAATTGAAGCAGTTAACATATTTCTGGCTTGCAAATTAAATATTTGCTTATTCTATCACTTTATATATGAGAATATTTTATCTGAAAATTGAGCAAAGGAAGTATTTTACAATGAACAATTTCAAGTTGTGAATACAAATCAGTAGTACACAAAAAGGCTTTTTATTTTTAAAATAAATTTATATCTCCTTTACCCATTTCTTTACCCATTAATCCGCTCTACCTCTAGCAACAACTAATCTATCTGTGAGGGGTTTTTTACTTAAAAAAAAATGTTTTTTTAATGTTTATTTTTGAGAGAGAGAACACACCCAAGTGGAGGAGGGGCAGAGACAGAGAGGTAGACACAGAATCTGAAGCAGGCTCCAGTCTCTGAGCTGTCAACACAGAGCCCCACATGGGGCTCGAACTCACAAACTGTGAGATCATGACCTGAGCCAAAGTCAGGTGCTTCACCAACTGAGCAACCCAGGCACCCCTATTATTATTATTATTATTATTATTATTATTATTATTATTATTTAATTAGAGAGATCACATAGTATTTGTCTTTATCTGTCTGACCTATTTCACACAGTATAATGTCCTGAAGGTCCATACGTGTTGTCACAAATGGCAAGAGTTCATTCTTTTATACGGGTGGAAATATCCCATTATCTGTGTGTGTGTAAAATAGTTTGTTTATCCATTCATTCACCAATGGATACTAAGGTTGTTTCAGTATCTTGGCTATTGCAAATAATGCTGCAACAAGCATGGGGTGTACATATCTTTTTGAGTTAAGTGTTTTTGTCTTCTTTGGATAAATACCCAAAAATATAATTGCTGGGTTAATGGTAATTCTACTTTAAAGTTTTTGAGGAAACTCCATACTGGCTTCCATAGTGGAGAAACTATTTATATTTCCAAATCCGTGCTAACACTTGCTATTTCTTGTCCTTTTAATAGTCATTCTAATAGATGTAAGGTGGTATCTCATTGTCGTTTTGATTTGCATAGTCATAATGACTAATTACGTTCAGTTTTTCAAGTACCTGTTGGCTATTTGTAAATCTTTGAAAAAAAAATATCTATTCAGATTCAACACCCCCCCCCCCATTTTAAATCAATTGTTTGGTTTTTCACTATTGAGGGTTTTTTTGAGGTCTTTATATATGTTGGAATCAGCCCCTTATCAGATTTATGATTTGCAAACATTTAATCCCATTAAGATGCCTTTTCATTTTCTTGATGGTTTCCTCTGCTATGGAGAAGTTTTTTTTTTTTTTTTTTTTTTTTTTTTTTTTTTTTTTTAACGTTTATTTATTTTTGAGACAGAGAGAGACAGAGCATGAATGGGGGAGGGTCAGAGAGAGGGAGACACAGAATTGAAACAGGCTCCAGGCTGTCAGCACAGGGGCCCGATGCGGGGCTTGAACTCACGGACCGTGAGATCATGACCTGAGCCGAAGTCGGCGCTCAACCGACTGAGCCACCCAGGCGCCCCTGGAGAAGTTTTTAAGTATTATGTAGTCCCACTTGACTTATTTTTTCCTGTTGCTTTTGCTTTTGGTGTCAGATTAAAAACAATAATAATCACTGCTAAGACCTACGTCAAGGAGCTTACACCTTATGTTGTCTTCTAAGAGCTTCCTGATTGCAGGTCTTCTATTCAAGTCTTCAATCTGTTTCAATTGTGAGTATGCTATAGAATGGTGGTCGAGTTTCATTCCTTTGCATGTGGCTGTGCAGTTTTCCCAACACCATTTATTGAAGACACTATCCTTTCCAAATAATATATTCTTAGCTCCTTTGCTGTAAATTAATTGACCATATATTGGTGTGTTTATTTCTGGGCTCTTTATTCTTTTCTTTTGATTTATGGGTCTGTTTTTATGCCAATACCATACAGTTTTACTTACTATAGTTTTGTCAGACAGCCTGAATCAGGGAGCATGATGCCTCCAGTTTTATTCTATCTCAAAATTGCTTTGGCTATTTTGGGATTTGTGTGTGTGTGTGTGTGTGTGTGTGTGTGTGTGTGTGTGGTTACATATAAATTTTAGGATTATTTGTTCTATTTCTTTGAAAAATGTCACTGGAATTTTGATAGGGATTGCACAGATTCTATAGATTGCTTTGGTTAGCATGGACATTTTAACAATATTGACTCTTCCAATCTATAAGCAGAGTGTATCTTTCCATTTATTTCTGTCTTCTTCAATTTCTTTCATTAATATCTTACAGTTTTCAGCATACAGATATTTCACTTACTTGACTAAATTTATCCAAGGAAATTTATTATTTTTGATGCATATGTAAATGGGATTATTTTCTTTACCTAAAAGTTTATTATCAGTGTATTGAAACACAACAAACAGAATTTTTGTGTACTGATTTTATATCCTGAAACTTAATTCATTTATTAGTACTAATAGGTTTTTGATGAGTCTTTAGGATTTTCCAAATACATCATGCTATCTGCAAATAGTGACAGTTTTGTTAATTCCTTTTCAATTCGGATGCCTTTTATTTCCTTTTCTTGCCTAATTATTCTAGTGAGGACTTCCAATACTATGCTGAATAGCAGTGACAAGAATGGGCATCCTTGTCTTGTTCCTGAAAGAACAATATTAGTTGTGGCTTTGTCATATATGTCCTTATTGTATGAAGGTACATTCCCTCTATACCCATTTTGTTAAGAGTTTTTAATCATAAATGGAAGGTGAATTTTCTCAAATGCTTTTTCTGCATTTTGAGATGATCATATAATTTTTATCCTTCC
This sequence comes from Panthera pardus, assembly GCF_024362965.1. Classification (NCBI taxonomy): domain Eukaryota; kingdom Metazoa; phylum Chordata; class Mammalia; order Carnivora; family Felidae; genus Panthera; species Panthera pardus. The sequence continues at coordinate 73,953,825 of NW_026526991.1, read as the reverse complement.
ATTTGTTAATGTGGTGTATCACACTAGTTCATTTACAGATGTTGAACCATCCTTGCATCCCTGGAATAAATATCCCACTTTTTCATGGTACATAATCCCTTTTAATGCACTGTTGAATTCAGTTTGCTGATATATTGTTGAGGACTTTTGCATCTATGTTCTTCAGGGATATTGGCTTGTAATTTCTCTTCCTGTGGTACCCCTGTCTGGTTTTGATATCAGGGCAATGTTTTCTTGTTTTTCCTGTCCGGATGATTTATCCACTGATGTCAATGGGGTATTAAACTCATTAGTATTGTAATGCTGCCTATCTCTCCCTTTAAGTCTATTAATATTTGCTTTTGTATATTTAGTGCTTCTATGTTGGGTACATAAATAGTTACAAATGTTATATCCTCCTGCTGGATTGAGCCCTTTATCATTATATAACACCCATTTGTCTATTACAGTCTTTGCTTTAAAGTTCATTTTGTCTGATGTAACTACTCCAGCTTTCTGTTGGTTTCCATTGACATAGAAAATCTTATTCTATCCCTTCACTTTCAGTCTGTGTGTGTCCTTACATGTAAAGTGAGTCTGTTGTAGGTAGCATACACATGGGTTTATGATTTTAAGTCCCACAACACTCCAACCCACAGAGAAAGAGTTCTTAAACAGTTACCTCCCCCAGTGCACAGCAAGAGGCAACAGACCCAGGAGCTTAGTCTTTCTGTGAATAGGGCCTATTAGGCAATCATTGTGGCTGTGACCTAAGGTGCAGGCTTCTAATTAAACATGCAGCATCTAAGGGCTGATTCGAATCCTTTCCAGAGACCTTGGAGGGCAGGAGCTACCTTTGTTAACTGTATCTGCTGTGCTTCAGAGTGCCTATGTCTCCTTTGGGGGTTGGGGAAAAGCTCTACACAGAGCTGGTGTCCTAGTTTTTACATCTGGCTCCATGGTTTTTACAGTCACTGCCCAGTAGACATCCCTTGACTTCCAGGCTCTGGTGGCCAGGGGAGCTTGCCTTTCTAGGTCCTATGATATTGTGGCAATCAGATAAATAGTTGTTGGCAGGCTGCCACACTCAGGGCACTACAAAGACAGCAGATTTATGCACACCCCTGATTTCTGGTGAAGGAAGCCTCTGTTTGTCCCGAAGCTTTGGCCTGAGGGGCAGGTTTGGCATATACCTGGTGGACTTTAGAGATATTTCTAAGAAACTCAGGTTACAGAGGCTATCTTGGTACTCTGCCTTCCTGCAGCTCACCAGTATCTTCTATAAAAGAGCTTACACTTGTCTAGAACCCCAATTTCTATAACTGCCACCATAATGGGATTTAGGTTTATAGTCCCACAGGACTGTATGTATCTGCACACTTTAAAAACTGTTGCCTGATGACCTGGCTTCCAGTTAGTCTGAATCTAGGTGCTGAGAACTTCCCCTTAAGGACACTGACAGGTCCTGGCATATCCTCAACTACTGAGAGCTATTAAAAATATAAAAGGTCAGGGCACCTGGGTGGCTCAGTGCTTGACTTTGGCTCAGGTCATGATCTCATGGCTTGGGCTCTGTGCTGACAGCTCAGAGCCTAGAGCCTACTTCAAATTCTGTGTCTCCCTCTCTCTCTGCCCTGCTTGTGCGTGTGTGCACTCTCTCTCTCAAAATTAATAAATGTTAAAAAAAATTTAAACAGGGGCGCCTGGGTGGCTCAGTCAGTTAAGCAGCCAACTTCGGCTGAGGTCATGATCTCGCGGTCCGTGAATTCGAGCCCCGCGTTGGGCTCTGTGCTCACAGCTCAGAGCCTGGAGCCTGTTTCAGATTCTGTGTCTCCCTCTCTATGACCCTCCCCCGTTCATGCTCTCTGTCTTAAAAATAAATAAGTGTTAAAAAAAAATTTAAACATATAAGAGTCTGCTTGGACAAGCACAAAAGTTTGAGATAAGACAAAGATTTAGGGCACAGCTGAAAGACAAGGTTTGTTCCCTACACAAGGCCACTCCTTCAAGAATTGGAGAGGTGGTTGTTTTATCTACTGTACAAAAAACACAGAGAGTCAAGCAAACTGAAAAAAACAGAGAAATATATTCTAAATGAAAGAACAAGATAAAACTTCAGGAAAAAAAACCTTAATGAAACAGAATTTACTGGTAAAGAGTTCAACGTAATGGTCACAAAGATGCTCATCAGACTGTGGAGAAGAACAGATGAACACAATGAGAACTTCAAAAACGAGATAAAAAATATAAGAAAGTACCAAACAAATGTCACAGAGCTAAAGAATACAGTATAATAACTGAACTGAAAAATACATTAGAGGGGTTCACCAGCAGACTAGATGAAACAGAAGAAAGGATCAGTCACCTGAACGACAAAGCAGAATTCATTCAATCAGAGCAGTCAAAAGAAAAAAAAGTGAAGACAACTGAAGGTGTTTATAGGACAAAATTACATGGACTACATTCATATTAGAGGTCCCAGAAGAAGAGAGAGGGAAAGGCACAAAAATCTTGTTTTAAGAAATAATGGCTTAAAATTTCCCTAACCTGGAGAAGGAAATCAACAGCCAGATGTGGAAAGTCCAGGAAGTTCCAAATACAATGAACCCAAAGAGACTCAGAGACACACAGTAATTAAAATGTCAAAATTTAAAGACAAGCAGAGAATATTGAATGCAGTAAGGGAAAACAACTTGTTATGTACAAGGGAATCCCCATAAGACTGTCAGCAGAGCTTTCAGCAGAAACTTATAGACCAGAAAGGAGTCGCATGACATATTCAAAGTGCTTAAAGAAAAGAAAATCCCAATAAACAAATACTCTACCCAGGAAAGTTACCATTCAGATCTGAAGAAGAGATAAAGATATTTTTAGATAAGCACAAGCTAAAGGAGCTCACAACCACTAAACAGGCTTTACAAGAAAAGTTAAAGGGACTTCTTTAGGCTAAAAAGAAGCACACTACTTACAATAAAACCTACAAGAGAATAAATCTCACTACAAAAGTAAAAATACAGTAAAGATAGTGGATTAATTACTTGGGATACACAAGTAAAATGTGACACTGAAATTGTAAAATACAGAGGGAGGGAGAAATATTGAGGTTTAGACTGGGAGCAATCTTAAGTTGTTAACAACTGGTAACAGACTATTATAGAAATAAGTGGTGTGTGTAAACCTCATGGTAACTAATCATAAAGCAAAAATCTATAATAAATACATAACCAATAAAGAGAAAAGAATGTTAAGTATACCACTAAAGGAAGTCATCAAACCACAAAGGAAGAGAATAAGAGAAGAAAAAAGGAACAGAGAAACTATAAAAACAAGTAAACAATGAACAAAATAGCAATAAGTACACACCTATCAATAATTACTTTAAATGTAAATGGACTAAACTCTCTAATCAAAAAACACAGAGTACCTGAATGGAAAAGGCTTTTTGCAAGGGGTTAGAGCTATTTCTTTCTTGTGTGGCTCATATTACAGATACTCTGAAATTGTTCTTCAAAGATGGCTGCTCGACTTGATACAAGTTAGAATTTATTCATTCTGCAACTTCTCACATCAGTATTTGTCTGCTTCCTGGTCTCTGTAGGTTATAGTTATCAGGGGAAAAATCAAAAGTACCTTCCAAAATTCCAAATTTCCAAAAACTACATGCCTCAACATAAATTTGATCAACTGTGGTGACACACTATGTTTATATGGTGGTTGTAGGCAAAGGCAGGTGCCACCCATTACCACCACCACAAAAAACAATAATTTGACAGAGAAAAAAAAGTTTTTCCTCAATACTGGAATTGAGCAGAGCAAAAAATACACCACATGAGACTCCGATGTACAGGGTAAGTATGATTAATAATTCAAAACACAAACTATGAATAATTTAAATCTGTGATGTGTGAGAAAGGGATACTCACTTAATGAATCTTACCACCCTATTCTATTTTCCACCTTTACCTTCTCCCCCAGTGAAGAATGATGGGATCCCCCCAGTGAAGAATAATGGGGGCAGAACAGGCAGAAATGTTTCAGAACTATTTAGAAATGGAAAAGTATATATAGTTCACCAAATACAATTTTGTAAACTAAGTTATGTAATCAGGAATAGAAATGATTTCTAAAAAAAGTAATACCTGTTGAGAAGGACTTATAAATTATGTTAGCCTCAACTTCTGCTTTAAGCAGAACAGTGTATTAATTATTCTAGTAACTACAGTCTAAGATAAATTTCAATACATATGATTTTTATAACAGTGCTAGCTTTCTAAGAAAGTAATGGGTATCTCCAAAGACCAATGAAGATGAGATACAAAAACAACATTTAACCAAATAATAAATGGGAGCTGACAGCAAAAACCAAACTTAAAAGTTAGAGTTAGGCAAATACCTGTAAGTACTCTTGAATCCTTAAGTGTAAACCTTGGGCATGCTACACAGTGGGACAGCAAATTCTGAGACTCTTAGTAAGGTGGATTATTGAAGGGGCTAATAATCCCAAATCCCTATTATGCCTTAACCCCTGGTATAAAAAAAAAAATCCTCCCCAAATGAAAGAAACCCACAATAAGTATTGTTTTTTCAACTTTAACATATGCACTGAATCTACAATTTATTGAGCTCTTACAATTTTTTTTTTTCATTTTCTCATAATACCACCAACAAAAATACCACAAAATGAGAGCAATTATTGTTCCCATTTTATAGATGAAGAATCTGAGGTATAGAAAATTTTAGTAACTTTTAGATATCCAAAGACACAAAGCTAGTAACAGCTACAGATTGGAGGGAAAGCTTAGGCAGCCTAATTCCAGAGCAATATTCTGTCACTTATTCTGCTCCTTGTATTTATGCAAATAATTGTAACAATAAACATCTTTATGTGATTTTTATGTGTCTAGCGCCATTTTAGATGTACTAATTTAATTCTCACCACAATCTAGTGAAGTTTACATATGAGGAAACTGAGACAAGGAGAGGTTATGCAACATATAAAGGTCACCCAGCTCCTTAACAACAGAGATGGGCTCTGAAGCCAGGCACTCTTACTTCTGAGCTTATGCTCATAACCACCTCACCATTCTGCTTCCTGAATACTGGTTCATTTAATCCATTTATCAACTCTAAGAAAGTTTCCATCCCTGTCCTTCAAAGCTGACTACAGAAGAAGTAAATAAATCTGCATAAAAAGGCAGGAGGCTTCTGGGGGGCAGCAGATCAAGACCCCTTTCTCAACTCCTTTAATAGTGAAGTTAGAAAAATGTATCCAGGGACATGTTTTCACAGCAAACCAGGAGGCCTCCTGACAGCAGCTTAGTGGCAGGGATATAAAACAAGATCTCTGAAATAAAAATATATACACTGAGGAAGGACAGCACCCAGGCTGGTGACCTGTGTCCCACACCAGGATTTGAGGGCTTGTGGAGACAGAAAGCTCAATACAGCAGAACATATGACTATTGCAAGGTATGCCTCTGGACCAGAAGGTGCTGTACTTTAGGGGCCAACAGTGGAGTCTAGGTTTATTGAACCAAAAAAAAAGTTGTAATCTGGTGTTATAGGCAAAGGAAGGTGCCTCCCACCACCACCACCACCACAAAACAAACAAACAAACAAACAAACAAAAAAGGAAAGAAAGAAAAAACAAACAAAACAACCTACTTTCTACTCCCTCATCTCTAGAACCTTCACACATATGGCATTCTTTATTCTCATTATCTATCATTTATCATCTTTTCGTTACATTACATGGCCAAAGAGACTTCCAGATGTGATTAAGGTTTTGGATCTTAAAATAGGGAAATTATCTTGCATTATCTGGGTGCACTCAACCTAATAATCATCTAAGTCCTTAAAGAAGAAGGAGGCAGAAGAGTCTGAGAGATGCGGCAGAAGGAGAGGTTGGACAGACTTGAAGGGTGAGAAGGACTCAGGTCACTCTGGCTGCCTCTAAAGCAGGGGATCCCAAACCATGGAATGCAGGCAGCCCCTAGGAGATGAGGATGAACTGCAGCAAGGAAAGGAGGATCTTAATCTAAAGCCACATGGAAATGAATTCTGCCAACAACCTGAATGAGCCTGGAAGCACATTTCCCTCCAGAAGCTCCAGAAGAGAGTCCGGACTGGCAACCACCTTGCTCTTGTTAAGACACAAGAGAAATCAGACAAGACAACCTACACTCCTGACCCACAGAACTGAGCCATCATAAATTTGTGGCAATTTGTTTTCCACACTACAGGAAACTAATACGTATTAGTAGCCAGGTGGAACATCTTTGCAACCTGGACAGGAACCAAAAAGCCCATTGTTGGCAATGAATTCCACCACAGGAGTGCGCCAATGTAATGCCAGTTCCCACCCCACCTCCACTCTACAGTCTGAGTATAGCCCCAGATTTTCCAGAATATTCAAGTAACACAATGAGGTGAAGTTTAGGGATAATTCTCAACGTGGTGATAAACAGACAAGTAAGGGTTTAAGTGACTTGACCTAAAGAATAAATTTAAACAACGTGCCCTTTTTGCTCTCTGAGCAGCACCATGGCAGTTGGGGGTGCTGGGGGAGGGGGAGGAGTGCGAAGCACCTTACGAGAAGTAGCAAAAAATGAACCAAGAATAAAGTTAGATCCATTTTCTAACAAAGAGTGGTTTCATGCAAAAGCACCAGCTTTGTCAATTTAAGAAATTTCGGAAAAATACTAGTCACAAGACTCTAGGGGATCAAAATGGATGGGATGGCCTCAAAGGTTTCTGAACTGAGCCTTGCTAATCCGCAAAATGATAAGTGTGCATTTAGAAAATTCAACCTAATTACTGAGAATGTTCACTGCATGAACCATGACAAAAATGCTCCATGGTCAAAAAAAAAAATGGCAGATCATGACTCAAGCTCATGTTGATGATGTCAAGATGACAGATGGTTATTTGTTTCAACGGGGGTTAGTTTTACTTAAAAAACATAACAATCAGAGTCTGAAGACCTCTTATGCTCACCACCAAATTGAGACAACGGAGATCATGATCTGAGAGATGCAAATGACTTGAAAGAAGCGGTCAATAAATGGACTACAGATAGCACCGGGAAAGATCCAGAAAAGGCTTGCCAATCGATCTTCTCTGCAATGCTGTCATTAGAAAGGTAAAAATGCTCAAGAAGCACAGTTTGAATTAGGAAAATTCAGGGAGCTTCCCAGTGAAAGTAATAGTTTTGGAAATGCTACTGGGGATGGGACAGGTGTTAAAGTCGAATGAGGTATATAAGATGTGAACTACCACTCTAAGAATCTGTTTAAAATTCAGACTTTTAATGGTGACAAATAAAAAAAAACTTTACTTGCAAAAAAAAAAAATTGAATTAAATAATGTGACCTGGTTTGTAATTATGAGATTGTAAAGCAAGTCAAATAATTTTAAATGTATAATGGTAACTCATTAAAACAATTCTACTGTTGACATGTATATAAACTCAGTTTCTCATTCATAAAATCTCCTTAAAATGCGGTAAAACTACATCAAATCAAACATCTTTTTTTCCTTTTTTTTTTTACTTGGGCAGTAAGTTTGAAGCACATATGGTGGTGATACCTAAGTCACACCCAAACTTTGACAAGTCCTCGAATTAATCCAGCCTCCCACACACATACTAGAAAAACGCTGAAAAGCCCTGGTCCTTTCAGTGCCATTTGGCACACAAATTAGACCAGGAGCTGTATCCGATAATTCTCTATTCTACACCAATCACCATGGTTGGTCCTTTAGAAACTTCATCTCATTTAATCCTCACAACTCAGTAAAATAGGCTTTGCTATTCCCATTTTTTTCAATCAAAACATTAAGAGAGAAGTTGAGAAACTTGCCCTATTTTACCCAGGTAATAAGGGACAGAGCTCTTACTGAAAAGCTGATCCATCTCTGTATAGAGACCATAACCAAGATGATTTATCCTCATTCATATGCAAAATACTTTAGTATAAATCCTGAAAGGCTATGAGGTAGCAATATTATTCCATCAATCAATTCTCCTCTCTATCTTTCTGTCATCCTTTCTACTTCTCACTTTACAGCCCGTATGTCTCTCCCTGCATTTCAATATACAGTCCCATTGAAAACATAAAAAAAGAAAAAGTATGTAAAAAGTAAAAATCCTTTGGGTAATGTTATGATACACCATCTTCAGAACAATTAATCACAAATATTGGTATTCTTTATTTTATCATCTTTTGATTAAATTACATATATGTGTGTGTGTGTGTGTGTGTGTGTATATATATATGTATATATGTATATAAATATACATACACACACACACACACACACATATATATATTTAATCTTCTTAAGTGAATAAATTTTCAAAATTGCCTCTTGGAGAGACAGAGAAACACTGACAGAAATTAGGGTTACATCCTTATATCCAGTAGTTTGTACTATCCATTCTCTTCCTCTCTTCTCTTTCTCAGCTGTCCTGTCTCTTCTCTCCTATCCTTACTGCATATACATTAGCAGTCCTACTTAGAGATAGCAGAATAAACTCATGTTTGGCTTAATAAAGACACAGATGGTTACATATAGAATTACTTATAGACATTTGTATCTACATGGAATTGTAAACACAGACATTACCTTGCTCAGTTCAAAGGACCTAGAAGCAGTTAACACCCAAACAGCAATGAACACATGGAGTGCTAGATCTTGGTTTCTACTTTTCTCCAATAAAAGGAACTTGAAGAAATTGCTAATTCTAGAACTGGGGCAGAAGATATAAGACGTAACTCTAGAGCATTCTGCAGTGCCAGAAAGTAAGGAAACGCTTTAAAAAACACACACAAAAAAACCCCACAATGATGGAAGTATGTCAAAGGGATATAAGGGCCAACTAAAAGAGCTTCCAGTGTCCAAGCCTGAACAATTTATGCAACAAAATATACTGGAGTATAGCTTGAGTTATTTTTTTTATTTTTTATTTTTTTAATTTTTTTTAACGTTTATTCATTTTTGAGACAGAGAGAGACAGAACATGAACAGGGGAGGAGCAGAGAGAGAGGGAGACACAGAATCTGAAACAGGCTCCAGGCTCTGAGCTGTCAGCACAGAGCCCGACGCGGGGCTCGAACTCACGGACCGTGAGATCATGACCTGAGCCGAAGTCGGACGCTTAACCGACCAAGCCACCCAGGCGCCCCTAGCTTGAGTTATAAAGTAAATATCCATGAGTCACATGTGACATAATACATAAATGGAAGAGAACAGACAAATCTCTCATGTAGAAGAATTACAAATAATGTATGTAGATCATTGTCCTCAAAGAGGGGGAGTGTAATTTCTGCACCTTAACTAAGGGCTGTGTGTGACTCATTTCCAAAAAGTACAGTACAGAAGAGAAGTGACGAAGAGTGACTTTACCATGGAGAAACCTAATAGGATCAAAGTCAACATGAGCAGTGGTAAGTCATGTTGGTAATGTGTACCCTTGATGTGATGTAATGACAATGGCAGTCTATCTTTGTGGTCTTCCTCCCCAAAACTCATAACTCCAGTTCATGAGAAAAAAATCAGGTAAATCCCAACTGAGGACGCTTCTGAAAAATATCTGACCAGTCTTCTTAACACCTACAAGGGTCATCAAAATCAAGGAAGGTCTGAGAAATGGTCATGGTCTAGAGGAGCCTAGGTAATGATGACTAAATGTAATGTGAGATCTTAGATGGATCACTGGAAGAGAAAAAAGGCCATTAGGTAAAACTAATGAAATATGGATAAAGTATGAGGTGTAATTAAAAATAATTATATCAGTTCATCAACTCAGCAAAAGTACCATACCAACAAAGGATACAGAAAATGGGGTGTGGGGCATACAGAATTCTTTGTACTATCTTTGCAATTTTTGTATAAATTTAAAACTATTCTAAAAATAGTTTAATTTTTTAAGACAACTGGTATAACTCCTAGAAGACAGGCTTTATAAGAAATGTCATCACAGTATACTACTTGTACTTCTGTAGTAAATCAAAGTTACCGAATTACAATAATGTAAATAGTGATTATAATTTCATAAGTAATAGATCTATATTGTGATGGTGGAAGTAGGTATGTGAAAGTTATAGTAAAGCATAAGATAAATCTATATTTATCAGCCAATCCTCATTTTCCATAGTCATAATAGATACTGCCTAAAATCTGTAAGAAATAACCATATAAACATATTACTTTATATTTGAAGGTGAGTATCTCCTAAGAGTGTAAAAGGGTTTGCTCTGTGCAACAAGATAATGGGAGATGAGATAGCTTGGACACTGATCTTTTTGTATTATAAGTCTTTTGAACTACTTATTTAAAAAGTAAAACAAACAAAACTTTGGGTATCTGCTGCTCTCATAGTTTTTAAAGTAAAGATAAAATTTTTAAAAAGAAAAAGAAAAAAATGGGTTGAGTAAATTGATTTATAACCCACAGCAAGATTAAATATTTTTCTATTAAGTAGCAGAATCAGAAAGAGAAACCTGTCTGCATGAGTTCAGAGTTCACGTGCTTGCCTTTATGTTAAACCTTTTCATGTGGTTGTGTAGACAACAGTATCACTGTACTACAGGAAACAATTAATGAACTGCAGGTATTGTAACTAAGTGATGACATAATTTTTCTTATGACTGAAGAACTTCTTGCCAAAAGGAATTTGTTACTCTTAATTTTTCTACCTTCCACCTATCCTTTCCCAGTTAAAGTCAACATAAAGAAGACAGTTCTAACTGGTATCTTGGACCACCCATAAAGGAATGAATTTGAGATTTTTGATGTTATTTTATAGGACTTATGTCAACGGCCCTAGAAATATGTGTAGTTGATACAGTATGCATCTAAAGTATCTCCTCTCAAAGAAAATCTTGTAGCTAATTTTATTAAACAACAGATTGAGCATGGAATTGTTAATTTCAATTTTAAAATGGAAATTGTCTCTGCCCAAATCTATCATGCTTATACAAGCAATCTGTAGTTTATACAGAGATACTGAAAACTTAAAAGTTGAATAACAAGGTTTTATCTGTTCTTTTCTCTTCCATTTACAGTTCATCAAAAATTAAAAAGAATTACCACATGACCCAGGAATGTCACTTCTGCGTATATGCCCAAAAGAAATGAAAGTAGGAACTCAAATATAGGTATCTGTACACCTGTTTTCACAGCAGCATTATTCCCAATAGCCAAAAGGTGGAAGTAACCCAAGTGTTGATGGAAAGATGAATGATTAAGCAAATGTAGTAATTATATATAATACACACATACACACACACACACACATATAAAACAGTATTATTCAGCCCTTTTTTAGAAATTAAATTCTAACATATGCTACAACATGTATGAACCTCAACAACACTATACTAAGTAAAATGAGCTAGTCACAAAAGACAAATATTGTATGATTCCACTTATATGCAGTATCTACAATAGTCAAATTCATAAAGACAGAAAGTGAATGGTGGTTGCCAGGGGCTGGGGGGAAGAATGAATGGGAAGTTACTATTTAATGGATAGAGAGTTCCAGTTATGCAAAATGAAGAGTTCCGGAGCTAGAGGTGGTGATGATAGCATAATATTATGAATGTAGTTGATAGTAGTGAATTGTAACATTTAAAATGTAAATTTTATGTTGTCTTTTTTACCATAATGGGAAAAAAAAATTTAATTCCAACTTTCCAAGTTCAGTGATCCTTTGGTAAATTTTGGTTAACCCTAATTTATCTGAAATCACTTAACATAGTTGAGAAAGACACTCTTTTGCCAGAAACAAATTGGAATTCGAAATTAGGCAAAATGTTTGCCTTTTGAGATTTTAAAAAATCAGGGCGCCTGGGTGGCTCAGTTGGTTAAGGGTCCAACTCCTGATTTTGGCTCAGGTCATGATCTCACAGCTCATGGGATCAAACTCCATGTGAGGCTCCGTGCTGACAGCACAAAGCCTGTTTGGGATTCTCTCTCTGCTCATTCCTCCCTCCCTCTCTCTCAAAAGAAATAAATAAACTTAAAAAAAATCACCAAAGGACTTTAAAAAAAGTCCTATAGCTCTGGTATGAAGAGATCTCTAAATCGAAGTACTCTGCTTTATAGTTGAAAGAACAGATGAAAGGGCGGAGTCAAATTCATCTGAGGTTCTTCCATGTGGACAAAAACAAATTCTTCTGGAGATATGACTGAACTTCAACGTTGGTAATGAGCATTTGAGGCCTCCTAGTAATCCTGAAGACAGTTTGCGAAGTCTATGTGGGTACGCAGCTGGAAGGGTGGGTAGGTATGGTGATCACTTCTTAAAAAAAAAAAAAAAAAAAAAAAACTCAGAAAGGGAGACCCTAAATCAGTGATCCTCAAAGAGTAACATGTAGATCTGAAGTGGTTTTCAAAAGACAGCCATAAAAAGCAGTGTCAGCATCACCTGAAAACCTGTTCGAAATGCAAATTCCTGGGTCCACCTCAGATCTCAGGGCACTGGGCCCAGCAATCTGTGCTTTAAGGAGCTCTCCGTACACAGGATTCTGATGCATACTAATTGAGATCCACTGCTCTAAAGGACACTCAGTGACATGTTACCACCAAAAGCTGCATTTTAAGTCTCTGTTTCTCTACACTGGATGCACATTAGCAGCACTAGAAGCTTCTGAGGTCAGGTCCCAGCTCACAAAGTCTGATTTAATAGATTCTGCTTATTTAAAATATTAGTTTAGATTCTTTGTATTCCACAATGTTAAGTCAGGGTTGAGAAACAGGTTTTTAAATAATTTTATAACGTCACTCAAACAGGGATAAAAATTTCAGAAGGAAAAACAGTATATAAATGTTTTAAGCCTAAAAATATTCAACTTCCTGCCTAATAAACATATATTAATAACTCAAATAACCACAGAGTCAACTAACACTTAGGGGAAATTTAAAGTTGAAATTAGTAACCCAGGATTATGATAAAACTAAAAGATTTTAGACGAGTCTAAAGAGAGAAACTAAATGAAAAATTATTTTTTCCATAAAGAAATTTTGAAATATGGAAGTTAGAGTGGTAAGAAAACAGACTTTGCAACTCGGGTACACGTGGGTGAGAGTTTTTGGTTCTGTCATCTATCAGCTCTAACATTTTGGCTAATTTCTTTTTTCCTTCCTAAGCCTCCATTTCTCATTTGTAAAACAGTCAATATTATGAACCTGAATCAAAAAGATGGAAAAACTAAATAAAGCATGTAAAGCACTTAGCATAGTAATTGGCACAAAGCTTATGCTCAATAAGTGTAGACTTATTAGTAAGAAGAAAATCGCATTAAAATGAAAATACAGTAACAGAACAATGAGTAAATTCTAGGAGTTTGGTAAAATGTCTTTCTGATATTCTAAGCTAAGAAAAAAAGTAATTAAAAGCTAAGAAAAAAAAAGAATGTATCAAGATAGCAATACTGAGAATGTAGGGGAAGTTCTCCATAGCTAATGTGTAGGAAGCAAGTAGGTATAGACATCACATTCACAGCCCCCCCACCCCACCCCTTACTCTGTGAGTGGAGCAATCACCTGTTCACTCAGGTATCTCTGAAGAAAAGTACTTTGCAAGAGTTATAAAACCCATTCCCATATTGTGGTCTCAAACGTGAATGACAAATTCTTACTCTCTTAGACATCGAGATCGTATTCTTAATTTCTTCATTAAGTTAATCACTGATAATGAAAAGAAATCCCCAACTGAGCATCTGTAACGTGATCAGACGTGCAGGTACTTCTGAATTTTCAAGCCTGCAGCAGTGCGTCATTAATTCATAAGGAAGATGAGCCAAATCTTCTAATGAGCAAATGGACATGTGTGTCCAACTCTTCATTTACCTTATTTTTGCTAAACCTGACTGAGCATATGAATTTCTTGAAACTACCACACCACTCCCATCCCCATGATGCAGCTGACAAGTGGCCACTGTGCAGGTTCACAAGCACATGCTGGGGTCTTGGGAGGAGAGCAGTCATTTGTTCATTTGCTATTAGAAATAGAGCTGACAGCATCACTGGTAGTTTTCACTTTCTTAATAATTTAGGTTACTCTTCAAACTTTCTATGATAAGGATGTATTACTTTAAAAATGTGGAAAATTTGGAAAACAAAAAGTCAAGAGACAGTTTGGGAATAAATGAAAATAAAAGTATAAGTGTTCTGAAGCTTGGTAAGCTCTTTTGATTACTTAAAAAAAGCATACAAAATTAACTGTGATTGTCTGCCACAAAACTATTTTATCTACAATTATGCCTGAAAGCAAATGAAAGTGTTTTTTAAAGAATTATTAAAATTAAACATACCTCCAGAAAGGAGACTCACATGATTTTTAAATGATGGTGGGAAAGAGATTATGTTAACATAGCATGTTGAAGAGTATATATGGTTCTAAAGAGGTTAAGCTTTGTTTTGAATTCTTAGCTCTCTTACTTCTTAACAGGGTAATCATTGGGAAAGTTACTTACCTTCTCTATCAATTTTTACAACTATAAAATGAGAATAATATTGATTTCTTACTCTTGCTAATAAATATTAGAGGAAAAAATCACGGGTACAACACCCCACACACAGAAGCCATTAAATGAGCAGGGTATAATTATTCAAGCAAAGAAATACCATCCAGATAAGGAAGATAGGAAAGAGATGATCACTCCTAAAGTTTTCTACATACAAGTGTGCCTTACCGATTGATTCTACATTTATGACACACAGTGGGATTTACAGGAAAACCTAGATTTTAAATCTAAGCCCTTTCCACTTGTCAGGTAATTAAACAATATCCAAAGATCTAAAGCATTAAACCAACATAGATAGAATTCTAAAAGAATCAGTCACTCAAAACATTTCAAGAAAGTAGTTAATGAAGTGTTTTGTTTTTTTTTTAATTTTAGACTGAATATACTAACATACCTGCTAAAACGATTCCTTAGGAAATAACACGTTTAGTTCGAAACTTTGTTATTAAGTAGAAGCAACAGAGGAGCCAAAAGGATTTTCCTAAGGTAGCAAAAGCAGAAGAGGTTACAGAGGAAGCTCCAGGGAAAAATATTAAATATTAAGAGTACAGAGAAACAAATCAATCCTTCACATCATATGGTGACATCTAAGACACCTTCAATGTCGAAAAAGTGTTGATTCTGTGACTTCTGTCCCCCACACCACGTAGTGTAGAAAGAACCCACCATGGAAACAAATGACCCAAGATATCAATGCAATGCTTGTATATGAATGGTCTCCAATTCTACTTCTAGGACCTAAATAAAAGGAGAAGGAGAAGCATACGTGCAAGAGTCATTATAATGTACCTATATTATACACTATTCATACCTGGAATATCATATAGCAACTGAAAAGATGAAGTCGATTTATAGAGGATCTGATTCAAATGGACTCAACTTGACTAAAGAAAGCAAACAAGTAACTAAACAAGACATGCAGTGTGATACCACAACAATAAAAATTCTATTGAGCTCTGTATGTGCGTCTGGAAGGATACATTACTGGTCACATGAAATGGACAAAGAGGAATTTAGCTTCATCTGTAATGCTGTAATCTTTTCAGGGGAGGCAGTACTTCTATATTACTTGTTGAGACACTTTAAAAAGAAAGAAGAGAGCATGATGTCTTCCATCATAAACATTTAATCCTTTCTTTTACTAGCCAAGTAAGATGTTTATGGCTATATATTGTTGGGGTACTATCTGCAACACTGTGACGGAAAATGGAAATAAAACATATAAAGTATTTATGAAAATTAACAAAAAAATAGCAAGGGTTAATTTATATTCAAGAGATAGTCACTTTTTTTTTTTTTTTTTTTTTTTTTTTTTCCCCCTAAGCTCAGGATTCAAAGCCCCACCAGTCAGCTCTCATGTCTGACTCAGGGCAAAGATAATGAAAAGCCATCCTGCAATCATCCCGACTGACAAAAGTCTCTTACTTCGGCTCTAACAGAATTCTGAAAATAAGTGATTCAACTACACTTCTGATATACTCTATTTTTACTTATTTAATTCTGAAAGACTGTGACACACTACCTCTAATGTATATAGCCACATGGAAAATGCAAGGGAGAAAATATGTGAACTAAAAAGGAAGCAAATTACTCTTCAACACTTCAGTACTGAATCTGGCAAGAGACAGACCTTATGTTGGTGTTTGTGGAATCAAGAACTAAAGGAGTATCTTCTTAAGATATAAGGTGGTGTTAAGCAACGAAAATTATTCACAGACTTCCCTGAGCCGAGAGCTGTTTGGCTCCAGAAGTGACAAAAGCTGAATATCTAATTATGTTCTTCTTTTTTGTTTCTCACCAGAAAATACAGTAAAAGCCCTGCTGTCTGATGCACTATTAAGGAAGTCCTCTAAACTTACATTCCTAAATCTAACAATTTGTATCATCCTAAAATATATAAGTATCATTCATTCTGCAATCCTGTAATGTAGGGCAAGGCCCTTTCTCTGAGCATGGATCAGCTAGCTAAAGTATTGTCTTTCTTGCAAAAATCACAGATGTAATTGTCTATAATCTCCATAAATAACAGAGAAAACCTAAGAGAGTTATGCAAAGTCAACACAGAATCTAATTTTAATGGTTCCCTCCCAAATCCCTTAGAATCTTCTTGCCTACAGTTAATTCAAGATTAGTTTTCTTTAGTGACATCTTTATTGAATCTTTCCAAAGCATTCAACTTAGACTTTCACTGAAATCTCTCTACTTTTTAGTGTTTTTCTTGTCCTGCATTTCCGTAAGAGTTGATTACACTGCATAATTATAGCAACCAACACAATGGCATAAACAGATTTCGGAACAAACCCAAATGACTTGGTAAACCGACAGACAGCACAACAGGTGTCAGATGTACAAGGGCATGATGGAAAGCCATCCATCAACCGTGAGTGTGGTATGCTTTAGAGAAGGTTTTAAGAGAGTAAGGGGCCTGCCAGTTAATTGGGTAAATGTGAGAAGTGCAAGAGCATTAAGGAAAGCATCTCTGCATCGCACCTCACGCAAATGTTAGATTACATTGAGTAATCACCAGATTTGTTTTTCAGTCTGCATACGATAAGGAATACAACAACCTGAGATCCAGGCTGCACCCACTGGTTCAACAAGCACTGAGTAATTTCCCGGGGCTAGTACCAAGTGTTGGAGACACAAATAATGGGTTGTGCAGGATTTCTCAACAACAGCAGTGCTGAAATTTAGGGCCCCCAAATTCTTTGTTGTGGGGGCTATCCTCTGCATTGTAGGGTCAAACATCCTACTACCCTCTAGATGCCTATAACACCTTCTCCAGAGCTGGGACAAGCAACAGTCTTCAGACCTTGTGGAATGCCCACTAGGGGGCAAAATTGCTCCTGGTTGAGAAGCACTTCATTAAGGTGGAGCAGGACCTTTCAACACCTCGTGAACTTTGTTAGGACTCACAGAATTCCACAGTTTTGGATCTATCAAGATCTTTTTTGCCTTGTCTGAAATTCAGAGAAGTAACCTGTCAATGGATAGAACTGGCTCCATGATACACAGGGCCAAGGGCATAATGAAAATGTGGGGTCCTCATTAAAAAATCACTAAGAATTTTAAGACAGTGACAGCAGAGCACTAAACCAAGCAGAGTGACCTGAGCTACTGCAGAAGGCACACATCCATGAAGCCACTCTGCCAACGGTACCAGGTCACGGGCAGGGAAGGAGTAATAACCACCCAAGATTCCAGGTGCTCTTTCTACTAAATTCAGAGGCACTTTAATATCTATTGCATCTCAGTGAGTCAGAAGGTTTTAATATTTCAGGTGTCTAATTGTTCTTTATCACACTTTTTTCACTAATATTCCCTATGCACAGAAAAAATGTTGCATATAACAGTGAATTAACTTCTCACTCCAGTTTTTAAAAAATCAAATTTTCAATACAAACTTACTACATTAGACTGACAATTCAAATTATAGGACCATGAAATCATTTGTGTTTTATTAAAAACAAAACCATGAGGAGCTTGTTATATTTTATTAGTAGCATCTGTCTCCTGTCTTGAATGCTAAAGAAGATATTGATGATGTTCTTTTGCCATTTGGGAACAGACAGATACTCTTTCCTCAAAAATTATCTTTGGCAATGGATTCTTTAAATCATCCTTGCCATTTGGCAAGTTTTTTGACTCCAGGTGTGGAAATTAGCATTGTGTTTACACTGTAATCAAGGGAGATATAACCACTTAGTATAAGACGTCAGAACATGTGTTCCTTACAGAAGTAATGTCTATATTTTTCTATTGCAGGTGTGTGAGCACACCTGGCTCTAATATCATCAGTTTGGTCTTACCTGCTAAAGGTACTAGACATACTTGAGTCTACCTTTAATTTCTTTCCCTTTGCCTTTCATAACATTCTTCCAAACGTAAACAGGCAAGGTAATGTGACATGACAGATAAGGTTGCTCCCGAACACAGGTAGTTGGTTAGTACTTTAGTTCAGTAATGTTCAAAGCAACAAATCACAAGCTTCCCAACAAGTGTTTGGAATCCAATTTTACTATCCCAGAATACAGAGTGCCACAGGAAGTCACTTTTCAGTAGTCAAAGTCAGTGCACCTCTGAGACTGGGGCTGAATGACAATGTTATTAGAAGCATTTTCTGGGAGACGTTTGGCAGAAGATGTGGTTTCTAATCCTGTGCTTTCCAGTTTCTAAGTTCAAAGGTGTTGGTAAGAAAAATCCCCTCTAAAGAGATATCTATGATCCTTCAACATAAGGAGATACTAGCAAAATATGGAATGGTAGGTACAGTAAAAAAATTTTTTTTAATTTACACAATCAAAAGATATATACAAAGTATAGCTTCTAAGAAACTGTTTGCAAAGAGGGTATCCCAAATCATCAAGTGATTTTACTAAATAATGGGGAAACAAAAGTGGGTAAAATGAACTGTTCTACAAAGGCTAAGTGGGGGCTACACTTTACCACAGAGTGGAAAAGGGATGGATTAATGCTTTTGGAGTAGAGAATCCTGTTTACCACCCTCTCCCCCATGCTTAGAATGTCATAGGCAATCAAGAAATAACTTATTGAGTAAATGAAATCAGTTATCACCTCAAATAATATGAAGGACAAGAAGATGCTTTTTAAGAAATGCAGAATTGGCACATAGTGGATTAGAATCTGACTTCTCATTCCTTATATGAAACCTACTTTTAGAAACAAAGTGTTCAAGTTAATTACTTTTAGCACACCCTTTGTTGCTTCGTTTGTATGCTAACCATGATAACAACTAATACTTTCATAAGAGCTTATAATGTGCCAGGCACTTTCTCCTAGCTTTACACATTAAATCAATCTTCAAAATACTTCTTGGAGACACATATGATAAATATCTTCATGTTACAGGAGAGAAGACTGAAGCACAAGGAGGTCAACTAAAATGCCTAAAGTTGCAGAGTTGTGATTAAAACCAAGGCAGTCCGTTTCCAGAGTTCTTGTTCTTAACCTCCTTCCTGTGCCATAAGTATAAAGAAAACTACAGGATAAAAGACTATATGATGAAAAGCATTGCCTTTCTATTCTTACAATGAGTATGTCATAATTTCACAAATCTAGGGGAGGATTAAATTCTTTTTTATGCTGCCAATGAAGTATAAGGTTGTCCTTTGCCCAATTTATAGCAAAACAAGACAAATGGTTTATTTTTTCAATATACAGGAAAGGTTAAGGAGCTTTTGTTTGTTTTATTATAGTCCATGATTTCTTTTGCTTCTTTTCACTTATCTTTTAAACAGTCTTCCCCAAACTATCCGTAAAGGAATTGTAGCAGAAATGTGGGCATCTTCTCCTCAGCCCTAATTCACAGACCATTTTGCACTGCATGCAGCATATTCTTTGAAAGTGGCCACTGTAAACAAAGAGTGAGGCAATTCCAGAACCCTCTGGTACTTCCCAATAAGTACATCAAATGAGACAGTTGGTCTCTCCTCCCTCTCAGCCTACCTGGTGTCTGGAGACTTGCTTACACATTCAGAGTATGTAACAAAAGAGAGTATTATATGGAAATATGATGTTTAGCGGAAATGTTTTCATGTTTTATGTTTAACCCTTATGAAATTAAGAAAAACAGTGAGGGTCTTCCTGAAATAGCTACAATGGTAGCTGTATTTCCCCAAATTTCTCTTAGTAACTGCTACATAGGTCCTTAAAGCCACTATCGATTCCGACAGAAATTAAAGCAGGCAGCTTTCCAGACAAAAATACTGGAATTAGAGCCAATACCTAGGCCAGAAACCCTGTAAATATGTACAACAACTGCAAAGTATATGTCTTAAAAAATGGACCAGGAGGTTATTACAGATGAAGATATTAATTCAGCAATTGCCAGGAGCCTTTATATCTTACAACTGCCTTCTGGGATACCATTATCTCCATCTTAGGGATAATAATGAGTTCAGATATGTTAAGTGACTTACCCACAGGCACACAGCATCACAGCCTGGCCTTGAGCCCACTCTAGTCTGTCTTTTTTTGCGAAGCTGATCCCACTATATTATATAAAAACTCTTTTTCCTAAACCTGTAACAGTAAGCCACTCAGACATTTTATTCATATATACATATATATAATTATACAATGAAAACTTAAAAATGAAAATATCACTTAACCGTGGGCATGTTCAATGGGGCTTACTTCACTAATGTGCCAAAGAAAGGATAAGGAATTCACTTTTGATGAGCTCTTATTGTCTATAGCCCCACAGCACCAGATATTGTACACACTGTCCCATTCACACCTTATAATATGTGGGGCCAACTCCAACTTCAGTACCTGACTTTATGACTTAAGAGACTTAAGACTTAGGACAAAAATTAAGTAACTTGCTTATGGTTACACAGGCTTGTATTTAAACAACATATAAGTTCAAGAGAAAATGCAGTCTATTGAGACACAAGCATACGCATCTAGAACATATCTATACTCAAACATCATATAACACAATTTCCTGTTTCCTTCTTCAGGTGTTTGATTTTATCTGTCTAGATTATAAAAGCTCCTAGAGACTGGAAACTTTTTTAAAAACTTCGTATATACTACATGGCATTTAGTACCTTAACATGCCAGTCGTAAACCCCTCATAAATATGTCAAATAATGGATTAACATGCACGTCTGACTAGAGATAAGCAAAAGTCACCAAAGAACTAATGTGTCTGGCATGCTAGTGAAGTGCGAAGAGCAAATTGCTAACTTCTGTGGACATCTCTAGCTCCCAGAAATTTGCCTAAAAACTGTTTATCCCTTTTGTAAAAGGGGAGGATTCTACAACCGAGTGAACTAACACACCAAAACACCAACTTGAGAGAAAATCCATCTAAGAATTCCATTATAAGACTCCATTTAAATAATTTAAAAATCAAGTATTAGACTCATCCCAGTTTACAAAAGATGTTCCTGAATTATCACCTTCCTGTATAAAATTAGTATTACAAAACTATACTAGATCCAGCCATTTTTTTTCCTCAGAGATTATAATAATAAAAAATTTGATGCAAATGACTACTTTGGGAAGAAGGACTCTCTAAGATAACCGAATTAAATACTTGATAAAAACTCCAAAACTCTACTAAGTAAACATCTTATAGGGAAATGTCTATATTGCTGCTGGGCTAAATTAACAAGTAATGAAGCATCTGAAAGAATCTTTAAAAGGGATATTTCTCAGATTATTTATAAGTTTACTTAATACTTGTAATTTATTCTTATCTGGGTACTTAAGAATATTAGAACAAAAAGTGTATTTGTCCCACACAAGAGGGGAAACATTTTCCAATACAACTCACAGATTATTAAAAAAAAAAATAGTTAATTCTGGCATTAAATGGTTAAGCTCAACCTGCTCATTCATATTAGAATCTCATCTCTTTGATAAAATTTATTTTGAGTAAACCAAATAAAGTAAAAATATCTCATAGCCACAGATAAAAAAATAGTGATGCCTACAGTTCATGTAAAATCAAAGACAAATCAACATGATGACTATTTTATAAGTAGCGCACATATTAATATTTCTGAATCACTAGTGAAATGTTAGGTTTCTCACTACCAGGAACAAACCTTCATCTTACCCAATATCTTATAGGTCTGACACCAGAGAATGAAAAGGTCTTAAAAGCTGAGAAATCTATCTCCAGTAAAACAATAAGGTTAAAGAAAATTTTGCATCTGACTACTTTCTCTTAGACCCTAATGTGCTACCACCCCAGTGGACAAACATACTTTTTAAAAATTACTGACACCAACCATACCATGCATAAAATTCACCACCTGAAAGTCCACACTTCATTGGTTTTAGTATATTCACAAGGCTGTGCAAAATCACCACTAACTACAGAACATTTTCATTACCCCAAATAGAAATTCCATACCCATTAGTTATCACTCCTCATTCAAGCCCCAGCCAACCAAAGAACTACTGATTAGCCTATTCTGGACAATTAAATGGCATCATACAATCTGTGGCCTTTTAGTGCCTGGTTTCTTTTGACCTAAAATAATCTTTTCATGGTTCATACATGTTGTACCACATAGCAGTATTTCAGTCCTTTTTATAACTGAAAAATAGTCTGTTGTATCAATAAGCTATATTTAATTTATCCATTCATCACCTGATATATGTTTGGGTTATTTCCATTTTTTTTGTACTATGAATAATAATGCTATGAACACCTGTATACAAGCTTTTATGTGAGCATAGGTTTTTAATTACCTTGGATATATATTAGAGGTGTCTCTGGTATGCCTATGGTAACTTGGTACTTCACTTTCTGAGGAGCTACCATATTGGTTTCCATAGCAAGTGAACCATTTTACATGGTCTCCGGCAGTTTATGAGGGTTCCGATCTCTCTCCACGTCCTCATCAACACTATCCATGTTTTTTGTCTGTTTTTTTTTTTTTTAATTCTAGCCAACCTTGGTGGTGTGAAATGGTTATCTCACAGTAGTTCTGACTTGCATTTCCCTAATGATTAATATACTGACCATCTTTTCACGTGTTTACTGGCCATCTCTATGTTTTATTTGAAAACATGCCTATTTGTATATTTATTTATTTTAAAGTTTATTTATTTTGAGAGAGAGAGAAAGCAAAAGGAGTAGGAGCAGAAAGAGAGAGAGAGAGAGAGAGAGAGAGAGAGAGAGAGAGAGAGAGAGAGAGAGAATCATAAGCAGGCTCCATGCTGTCAGTGCAGATCCCGGCACAGGGCTTGAACCCACGAACTGCGAGATCATGACCTGAGCTGAAACCAAGAGTTGGATGCCCAACCAACGGAAAGCTACCCAGGCACCCAGAAAAATATCTATGTAAATCCTCTGCCCACTTTTTTTGTCTTTTTATTTTCTAGCTGTAAGCATTCTGTATGCATTCTGGATATCAGATCCTTAAAAGATACTATGATTTGCAAGTATTTTCTCCCATCCTGTAAGTTGCCATTACATTTTTTGGATAGTGTCCTTTGACACATAACAATTTTAAATTTTGACAAACCCCAGTTTATCTTTTTCTTTTGCTGCCTGTGCAGCAAAGAAATCACTGTCAAATCCAATGTCTACAGGAAGATTTTCCTCTATGTTTGCTTCTAAAAGTTTATAGTTTTAGCTCTTAAAGGTCTTGAATTCTTTTTTTAAGCTAATGATTATATATGGTATAAAGTAAAGGTCAAACTCCATTCTTTGGTATGTAGAGTATCCAGTTGTCCCAGCACCATTTCTTAAAAAGGATATTCTTTCCCCCCTGAATGATCCTGACACCCTTGTTAAAAATCATCTGACCACAGATTTGTGGGTTTATTTCCAGATTCTCAATTCTATTTCACTGATATACAGGTCTAGCCTAATGCCAGTACCACAATGTTTTTAATTACTGTAGCTTTGGGACAACTGTTCACATCAGGAAGTGTTAAGTCCTCCAGCTTTGCTCTTTTTCAAGACTGTTTTAGCTACTCTGGGTCCTTTGTACTTCAACATGATATTTAGGGTCAGCTTGTCAATTTCTGAGAAAAGGACACGTATAATTTTCATGAGCTTCTGAAATTCTCAACTGCAGGCCAGTTGAGAAGTACTGTCATCCTAATGATGGCATCTTAATGACTAGGTCTTCCAATTCATAAACACGGGGGTGGCTTTCTTTCCTTTCATTTAGGTATACTTTCATTTCTTTCAACAATGCTCTGTTGTTTTCAATGTACAAGTCTTGTACTTCTCTATAAGATCTGACACTTAAAAAGGGGTGAATACCTAACCTTTCATTTAAAATATGTCAATAAAACCAAACTTAAACAATCTATAAACTAGCTTTTATTAAAAGTAAAACACAAATACTAAGAGTTATAAGATTTTTAGAGTGGGAAAAGTTCAGTTCAACAGTTCAGTAAATATGTACTGAGAAGTCAACACTAGGAAAGATGTATAGAACATTGTACCTGTCCCGGTAGCTTTACAGAGAATGTATGTACATGGGTGGGTATTGGTGTGTGTATGTGTACACACGTGTATGTGACAGATGACAGGACAAGAGGAATGGACATATATTAAAAAAAAAAAAAATCCCAACACCAAGCCATCAACATGCAACACTTTCTTTTAATTTATAGTTGGAGAAACCGAAGCCCCAAATGGCTATGTCATATAAATAAGGTACCATGGCTAATTAGTGCATGAACTGGAACAACAATTTGCATGAAGATTTAAAAGAAAGAGAACACTTTAACTCGATGGGAAGGTTACCCTCTGGCTTGGCTCCCTACTTGCTGTTTATCACAGATTTCCATCATTTAGTAGATATCAATATAATATTTTCAAAGTGTAGAGCTAAGCTGCTAGGGAAATAATGAAAAGACAAATCACAATGCCTGTCTTCATGTGGCTTATAGACTTTGCCTTTGTTTTTTGTCAATGAGAGGCTAATTCTGACTTTGAAAATAGCACCTTTCTGCTCTTAGAGGAAGTCATGAACACCCACATCTTCTCAATAATGAGGTCTCTGGCCAGTGTCCCTGGGCAGCTTATTATTTTCCTTGGCAGGCAGAGCTGCTCAGACCAATTTGCCCTTTGAATAAAACTAAAGGCAACCATAGTTCTGGGTTCCATACAATTTAGAATTCTATTTCTTATTCTTCCACTTGCACATATTTTTTTTTTGCCTGACAGCACTTGTTTGGAGAATTATCCCTCCCCAATTCTCAATCTATATTGTTTGGAACAGGTATGACTAATCAGCCACAAAAGCCCTGGTCACATGGATTGGTTCAGGGGTGGGCACATAAATCACGGGCCAGTAAGAACCTTCTCTGAAATTTCTGTGGGAGATATCAGGAGAGGAGTTCTATACTGACATCAGTGTTCCTCAGGAGTAAACTTAAGACAAAACAAGACATCTAACGACACCTTTGTTAACATATAGGAAGAGCCAAGCTGTGAAGAAAGCCTACATATTCATACATACAGACCAGAAGGAAGCTTATGTAACTCACATAAGGCTACCCTGTCCCTCCTTTTTAACTTCAAGCTACTTTGAGTTGTGCTTCCAAAATATAATTCCAATGTCCTGGTTAATGTCACCTCCTAAAATTAAACGCGCCCCTCAAATAATTAGTGAGCTCCAGGTCTTTACCTAGGCTTTGGGTATATTAAGGTGAATAATGATTTAAATAATATAGACCATTTCCATGATCTGCTCCTCAACCACCTTTCAAAACTCATTTCCTTCTATTCTCCCCTCCTTCACTCTATGCCAGCAGCACTAGCTTCCTTGAACATACCAAGTACAGTCTCAACCCAGGGATCTTCTCCCGGCTGGTCCCCCTCCTAGACCATTTACTGGACACATGTGCATGACCCATTCCCTTACTTCCTCAGGTCTAGTCAGAGGGCACTTCATCAAAGAGGCTGCTCCTTACCTTCCTCACTCCCAGGCACCTAACCCCCTCTTCCCCCATCACTTTACCTTCCCCGTCACACTTACCACTCACTGGTATGTTATATATCCCTTCACTGTGTTCTCTCACCAAATGAAGGTCCATGAAGGCAGAGTCTGTGCTATGGGAACTGTTGTAACCTCAGCAGTAAGAACAGAGTCTGGAATTTGGTAAGTGCCTAAATTTTGTTAAATGAATAAATTAATGAATGGAATAAAAGTTCTTCTGCCAATGGATATACAAGTTTGTCACTTAACAGAGACTGTATGGTCATTTCATCAATTTTCCAAACTTTAAAACAATAAGAAATAAACTAAGTTTAAAAGAGTCATATATTTTTTTTTACAGAAGTCACTAAGAATTTTGATAGCATGTATCTTTTGGTAAATTATATTTTGTGATATTATTATTAAATCTATTTGTGAAAGCTGTACCTCCTTTTGGAAAATGATTAAATGTCCTAAACTCACTTATTTCAAGTTTTCAAGGGACACACCAGGTTTGGAATAATGAAATGTAGTGCACAAACCCTTCTTTCCTTCTTAAAAACCTTTGGATTTATTGACTACATACTCTTCATTGCTTAAAGGAATCACTGAAAGAAATAAAAATATATCACATGATAGCCTATCATCGCTGATTCAAGGGCTATGCTAAATGTAACATTAACAGCTAGCATTACTGAACACTTTATATAATAAAAATTTTAAGAATACTGATTCCCTTGTATCACTGCCCACTGTTGCCTGCACTTATCTCTGTGAGTCATTTTTGTCACCATCCAACCTAGACTAGTCCCTCCCATTCCTCCCCAGAACAATTTCAATTTTTATTGACAGCACTTGACAGTACCTTGTTTATTTATTTTGTTAGTGGCTGTTTCCTTGAGCTACAAAGAAGCCCCACCAGAACAGGGATCTTGCCCATTTTGTTCAGTGCGAGAGGCTGTAGAGAATGGTGGTTAAGAGACCCTTACTTTGATCAAATCCTGGCTCTGACACTGATCAGCTGTGTGATCTTTGGCAGATTACTTAATTCCCCTCAGTCTATGTCTTCATTTATGAAATGGGGATCCTAATAGTATGGACTTCTGTTGCTGTGAAAATTATATTGGTGAGACACATTAATAGAATACTTGGCACATAAAGTGCCCAACAAACGTTAGCCATCATCCTTGCAAAGTCCTGTATTCCAGCAACAGGCACAGAGCCTGACACATGGGTAACCAAACAATGCCTGTGGATGAATGAATGATCTTAGCCTTATAAACTCCAGTCTGAGTTATTAATTGCCTCTCCCCTATTATGGCTGATAGTCAATCAATAAAGTCTGATTAACTTTTATTTGAGAAAAATAAAACTTCTCTGACTTGAGTCAGAAAAAGGTTGAATATTTTTCTTTGGGAACTCATTTTAACATGGCAGGAACTATAAACAAATGAACTGATACTAACCATAGAAGAGAGCATCATTTTGATCAATTCCAACTATTAAAATGATGTGATATAGTACAGTTCAAGAAAAAGTGCCAAAGAAATGGAATAGCATGTGTTTCTATATAAACAAATACAGTATACGTGCATGAAACTGTAATAAAATCCATTTTGAAGACAAGTTTAAAGCATGGTAATAAAATATTAATATTTTTTCTAATGCAAAAATCTTAAAATACATCTAAATACAGGATAATGAACGATTAAGAAAATGCATCTGAATCAAAACAGGCTTGAGTTCTGACTTTTGCCATGTATCAGGCAGGAAGAACTCTGTTTTCTGGGCCTCATTTTTCTCCTCTCAAACCACTTCACAGAGTTGTGGAATTCAAAGATACAATAATACCATGGAAAGTGCTATGCACAAAGTAAATGTAAATGTAAATGTCAACGGGGAGGAGGGGGGGGGAGGGGAGGGGAGGGAAGGGAAGGGAAGGATGAGGCACAGTGTATTTTAGTAATTCTTTTTTTTTAATTTTTTTTCTTAACATTTATTTACTATTGAGAGACAGAGAGAGACAGAGCATGAGCAGAGAAGGGGCAGAGAGAGAAGGAGACACAGAATCTGAAGCAAGCTCCAGGCTCTGAGCGGTCAGCACAGAATCGGACGCGGGGCTCAAGCACACGAACCGTCAGATCATGACCTGAGCCGAAGTCAGACGCTCAACCGACTGAGCCACCCAGGTGCCCCAAATAATTCTTGTGAAATGAACAGAGAACCTGATGGCTGTTCATTTCAAACAGTAAAATTAAAACATTTATTACAGAATAGTTTTAAGAAATAGGAGTTTCCACTTACTTCCTGAACTAGATATATCTAAATATACACCAGCTTATGAGAACACAAACAAAAACAACAAATTTCACATCTATGGTTTGGACTACTGTCCAGACAAGACTACCATTTGTTTTAGGAGTACCAAAGCCACTACAGCCAAGGCTGGTGAAATATGTTTGGATTTCATTAGATTCACCTTTCATAACAGAAGATTTTACCATATTTGAGGTGTGCACACCTGCAATACAGGCCTACTCTGAATTATACTCTAATTATAATTATAATCCATAATTATAAACAAAAACCTAATCCACTCATGCTTAAGTGGTATTTTCTAGACATCAGCAAGGGTCTGCTTTAAAATTCTGAAATAATAAATCACATAATATTTTATAACTTTTTTTACGGTTTATTTATTTTGAGACAGAGAAAGTGAGAGCGTGCACAAGCGAGAGAGGGGCAGAGAGACTGAGAGAAGATCCCAAGCAGGCTCCGCTCAGCATGGAGACCTATCCAGGGCTCAATCACACGACCGCGAGATCACAACCAGAGCTGATATCGAAAGTCGGGACACTTGACCGACTGAGCCACCCTGACACCCTAATGTTTTATAACTCATATTTTAAATTTTATTGTCCTCATAAATGCTTTACCTCAAAACTTTAAATTGGGTCCAACATGTATGAGACCAAGAGAAAATAATAATAACTCCTGATACACAAATAAATTCCAAATAGTCTTGGTAAAATCCACAAAGATTCTAAACATATCCATCTACCCTTGGAAAGTGGGTCATTCAAAAATAATCATTTTGAATTGAATAACATCTCCTCACCAACCACTTGGGGGTCCCAGGGGCTTTTGGGATAACCAAATCCCACACAAGGAAGGGTTCTCATGCTGTAAACACTCCATTTCCTCCTCTAAATCTCAGGGATCAAAGGTCAGACCTCACCGTCCACTTCTCCCACAGGAACAGAAAGGCAGCTGGAGAAACATTTAGTAAGTACTTTGTTGATGTAAAGCAGGGACTGTATCTGGTGGTGGGGATGCAAAGATAAGGAACACTGAGTCATTAGTGGGACAGGAACGTGAAAATCAAAAGCTGAGTGCCACAGAGATGCATTACTGAAGTTCTGGGAGCAAGAGAAGGCAGGCACCAGCCCTGTGCGCTCAGAGATAAGGGAGTTCTGAGGAGGGTGGAAGGAGGGCTTGTTTGCCTGCTCTAGGAAATGCCAGGTGTGCTCCCTCTTCTTTGAGGAGCTCCTTGTTAATGAACCTACCACCTACTGCAACAGCCTGAATAAAATCGCCTCCCTCTTTGTCAATGCATTTTGTCTTCCATGGAGGGTATATCATCTTGCTTTGACTGTAATCCAAATAAAGGGAACAACAATTTCTGTTCATGTGTGAACGAACAATGGGGTCAAACCCTTGTGATAGGGCAGCCAGCCACAGCATCAGATGAGACCCAGCCCTCACCACTGAACCTTGCTTCTCCAGCCCCATTAGATCAAAGGTGACACTGTATGTCCTGATGGACCCATTAGGCTGTGGCTCAGCCTTTAAGAAAGCCACATACTCTGAGCAGTGGTCTCATAAAAGCTTATTGCTTCAATTATCCAGAGGCTTCTCTGCAACACTGCTTTTTAGGTTTTTCTGTAACACCACACCATGTGCACACTTATACACACGCCAGACACGTCTGCATGATTTACCATCTGCACAGAAATCAACAGGGACAACCTATTAGCGAACACTAGGTTGAAGAGGCTTCAATGCACATTTTTCAGAAAAAAAATGAACAGCATCCCAAATTAGTCCTAAGAGTAAAAACCGAAGCAACTGATAAAGTAGACACAATGACTAATTAAAGAAGGGATCAGCAAGCCAGCCCACAGGCCACATTTAGTCGACTTCCTATTTTTGTAAGTAATAAAACCTAGCGGGCACAAAAAAATGAGCTTTTGTTTTTATTGGCACAAAGCCACATTCATTCCTTTACATGCTGTCCATCCCCGTTTTCAAGCTACAATGGAGAGCTGAGGAGTTGCAACAGAGACCATGTGGCCACAAAGCCAAGTACGTGTACTTAATATCTGGCCCTTTACAGAAAAAGTGTGTCAACTCTTGGAATCAAGCACCGAAATTCCTTTTTACTAAAAAGAGAAATAGCCCCAAACCTATTATATTAAAAGCAAAATTAGAACATCCTTATTACTACCTTCTCATTGGTTCTTTCAGATGAAACATCATTTTACACTTTGTAGACTCTGTACTCTCATGCAACACAATAAAATACCAGCATCTCCTGAACTGACCAGGAAGAAACAAACATTTCTACTTCAGTCTTTTTCAAAAAGGTCCTAAAAGTAAACTGAACACTGAACTGTGTTAAATTTGCTAATGATGAGTTATCAAAAGGACTTAACACAGAAAATCCCTAATACCTACCAGTTCTCAAATGTAATATATTCTTTGTGCGAGATGATTTTTACATTTTCTTTGCAGAGTTCAGTTTGGACTAAACAGCCAAGCTCAGGAACTGCTGACTCTGCCGTACCCCCTCAGCTTCCACCCATGTCCCCTCCCTGCCCTGAGAGTCAGGAGGCATGCAGTCAATTGGAGTGCCTCTTCTTTTCTTTCTTGGAATGATGATGGAGTTTTGGCTCTAGCAAAATGAACTGGAAATGTCAATTTAAACCAGATTCTAAAGGATAACAAGTTAAGGAACTTGTTTCTGAGGAGAGGGACTGATCCTGTCTGTATGTTGGGATGGTAACTCTGGAGGCCATAGGGAATATAGACAGAGAGGGAAGATACCAGAATGAAGGACAACATAGAAGACACTGTTACGCAGGCAGAGGGGAGTGAACACCAGAGACCTAACCCAGGCAATGACAGCAAGAGTGGGAAAGAGGAAACAGATAGGAAATACACCCCCAAGGTGGAAGCAACTGAACTCAATTAGTCAACTGACTTTGAAAGTTTATTGTCTTGTTGTTTCTATTTTGTAGTTATATTTTATATTATTTCCTTTCAGAAATGGAGGACCTTCTTAAGGAAATCTAATAGGTTCTCAGCTCCCTGTGAACAAGGACCACAACCCTATGTCTTTTTCAGTGTCTACATCCGAACTGGAGGGCACGGAGGTGGCATGAGATGCAGAGTTGGCCAGGTGGAAACAGGAGAGACATGAGAGGCAGCAGAGTGGGGCTCAGATCTTGCCTCTTTCATTTCTTTGCTGTTCAACCTTCCCAGCTCTCCTTTTCCCAGCGCAATATGGATCATACTGTATAATTTTTAGTGTTGTTTCAACAGAGACACAGAGACAGAGAGAAACATGTATGTGCACACATACGTTTACATAAACAGGCATTCAGTAAAGAGTAATTGTTACTAGGGGTACCTGGGTGGCTCAGTCGGTTAAGCATCTGACTTCAGCTCAGGTCATGACCTGGCGGTCAGTGAGTTCAAGCCCCCTGCTGGACTCTGTGCTGACAGCTTGGAGCCTGGAGCCTGCTTCAGATTCTGTGTCTCCTTCTCTCTCTGTCCCTCCCCTGCTCGCACTCGGTCTCTCTCTCTCAAAAGTAAACAAACATTAAAAAAAAAGTAATTGCTACTAGCATTTTTACACTAGTATTATGCAAATATGAATGATGAATGTTAAGACAACCCTACAAAAGGCCTTTGCTTTCATAGAAAGTTGTTTTTAAAAGTATCTGCCCACCCACCCCTCAGGAAAAAGCAGTTATCGGATTTCATTCTCTAAAGAAATTTATTTTGAAGCTTTACTTTATTCTAAAAGATGTGCAGTGGGAGTCATTTTCAAGGAAATATCTTAAAAGAGTTCAGGGAGGGAAACCATACTGAAAATGTGAGACACTTACACAGCACTTTAATGTTGTTTTAGCTTCATAAACCTAGTAATTTTCTCCTCAATCTATCCTGCCAAATATATACTTCTCTTAACTGAAGGTTACTACGTTTCAAGCAATACAGATGCTGAGAAATTAACCGAAATGTACATCTTTGGTAGTGTTAGTAAGGTACTGATTACAAACATTGCTCAATGGGTAGATAAGAGGATTTCGAGTGCCTATGGTAGGGTAGAAAACGAAGGAGAAAAATAATGTTATCTGACCACCCTATCTCCCAAATATAAAGTGAATTTAAAATATTCGAAAAACAAAATAAGAGTAATTCCTTTGGTTTTTGAGAAACATTCTAGAAAATCTCTCCTGACATTTGTAAACAGGCAAGTTTCTTCAAATAGCACACGCCATGGCTATTAATATTCTATTCCAGAGCTCCTCATTGGGACTGTCCCGTGACCACTGAAAAGTCCCAATGCTAGAGAGTGGCTCATACATATGCCCTCCACTTTGAGATAGAAAAACAGGGTTTTCTTCAGGATCTTCCTTTAACCTTCTCCAAAGACAAGGTAACCTTTAAAGGGCACAGCAATTTGTCTTATCTCAAGAAAAAAAAAAGTCTCCCGAGTATGGTTTTATTTACAAAGCAGACTACCACCTGTGCTGAATGGTGGGTTCACTGTTTAGGTGAAAATGAACTGCCCTGAAGCAGCAACTAAGGAACTACATTCTTTTTGAAATGTCTACCTAGTTGGGTATTTTCCTCCTGTTTCACTGTATTAAATACAAAGCATTACAAAACTGGATGAGGGACACCTGGATGGCTCAGTAGGTTAAGCATCCAACTCTTGGTTTTGGCTGTGGTCAGGATTTCATGGTTCGTGAGTTCGAGCTTCATGTCAGGCCCCCTGACAGGGTGGAGCCTGCTTGGGATTCTCTCTCTGTTCACCACCACCCCCCCGCCCCCCATGTGCTCTCTCTCTATCTCAAAGTAAATAAATAAACTTAAAAAAAATGTGTAACAGGATGAACTTCACAATGTGTTGGGGGTTAAAAGAAAACTCTGAGGCAGTCAAAACTCCTTTACAGCATGGATTTTTTTTTTAATGAAATATGGATTTAAGTACATCTTAGTAAGAAAGCAGAAAGATGAGCCTTTAAGTATTACCTATCAAGTTATAAGACAATCTGGATTTCCAATATAAATCAAGGAAAATGGCTTGAAAGCCTACAGGTATAATATGAAAAACGTTTCCTTCTCCTATGAGTAGGCTCTGTGCTATTCTTTATCCCATGTAAAAGGTGAGTCAATGACATTTTAATGTAATACCTAAGAACTATTCCAATTCTACTTAAGATCTTAAACGTACTCTGGGGTTTAGAAAATCAAAGGCAACCTTTAGTAAAAGCTATGTTGAATTAAATAGTTTCTTTTAAATAAGTCATCATACTTAATAAGTTATACTAAAAATTGAATAGAATTGCATATTGTTTTACTGGTCCAGCTTACAGCTTGTTAACACAAGGATATAGATTTACAGCAGCTTTTTACTTGACCTTTTGTTTTAATCTGTTTGCCATAAGAGAGACGTATGATAATAGCCTCACATTTGGACAATTTTAGCAGTTTTACAACAACCTTGAGAATATTTGATACAGAAACGTTTTCTTCACCTATATTCATAAAATTAGGGGTCATCTTGCTGAAAAACAATTTGTCAATACCCATTTCAGGTTCATCCAGTAAATAACAAACCTACTTTACTGTGGGCTAGACAACACTGCGCTACCATAGGAAGAAAATATAAGCAAAAACTACCAGAAATACTGGGGGAAATGACTACTTTCCTCTAAGTGCAACAGATGTCAATAGCAATGAGCATTCTACTGCAATGTCATGCTGGAATTAGATTTCTCAAGAATTTTTGGAAGGATTTCTACCAAAATATGATAAATATCTACCCTCTCTGACCTCTCTGCAGAACATGCTTTGCTGAAATAGCCACAGGCAATATCAATTCAGGAGAAAAGAAAATGACTTATGAGAAGATAAGATTTGATGACCCAATTGCAAAATCACTGTAGGGGGAAAAAAAAAAGAGTGCATGCAGCTGTCCCTTCCTGTATAGGATAGACGCGACCCCCTAAGAGCTGGACGTAAATCAAAACAGGTTTCAAACTGAGCTCACGAGAGGGTCTTGAATAAATTCCCCTCCCTACATGGTTCTTCCTCTTCAGGCTGGAGATCCAACTACCTGACAGGCAAAACACAGAACGGTACTTGCCCAGTTACTGAGGTGATTAGTTGATAAAATGTAACAATGCAAATCTTGTGGGGGAGATTTTTTTTTTTTTTTTTTTTTTTTGCAAGGTTACACACTGTGCAGGTAACCTGAACGCCCTATAACAGCAACCACTGGGCCTGAATCTAATTTGCCTGAAGCATTTGATAGTGCCTGTGGGTTGATACTTCTCACATATGCAGATTAAGATTTTAGTGAAAAAATAGCCAAGACCAACATTCTCACTGATATTCTTCTGTTCAATAAATCTATTTTGGAAGCATCTATGGATCTCAGTGATCAAAGTAATATTAACTGTAAAAAAATTTTACCTATAATTTTTAAAAGACAGGATGAACAAAAATACTATTTTCCTTTAAAAAAGATGGGGCGCCTGGGTGGCGCAGTCGGTTAAGCGTCCGACTTCAGCCAGGTCACGATCTCGCGGTCTGTGAGTTCGAGCCCCGCGTCAGGCTCTGGGCTGATGGCTCGGAGCCTGGAGCCTGTTTCCGATTCTGTGTCTCCCTCTCTCTCTGCCCCTCCCCCGTTCATGCTCTGTCTCTCTCTGTCCCAAAAATAAATAAAAAACGTTGAAAAAAAAATTAAAAAAAAAAAAAAAAAAAAAAAGAAAAGGCCAGGGGCGCCTGGGTGGCTCAGTCAGTTGAGCGTCCAACTTCGGCTCAGGTCATGATCTCATGGTCTGTGAGTTCGAGCCCTGCATCAGGCTCTGTGCTGATAGCTGGGAGCCTGGAGCCTACTTCAGATTCTGTGTCTCCCTCTCTCTCTGACCCTCCCCCATTCATGCTCTCTCTCTGTCTCAAAAATAAATAATAAAACATTTAAAAAAAATAAAGTAAAAAAAAAAAAAAAGTAAAGGCCATATACATTTTCAAGTTCCATGGACTCGCCCCATGCTATAAACAAACACTTTGCAGGAGGCTGCTCTCCACTGCCTCAAGATGTGCACTCAGTGTCTCCCCTGCTTTGCTCCTTTTACTCCATCTGCTGTTGCATGAAGCTTCCCTAACGACTCCATACTCCCCAAACACTGCTTCCTTCCCCCTGCTTTTTTTTTTTTTTTTTTTTTTTTGTACTGGTTCTACATCAATATTTGCACATTTCTCTAGGGTCAGAAAGATTTCCTGGATTACACTTTCCTTCCAAGGATCCTGTCTTAACACCCCAGGGCAGAGCAGAGCAGGGAGTGGCAGCAAGGTGCAGAATGCGTGAGACTTTTTTCCCTAAGCCCTGCCTATGGGGCTGCTTCTGCTTGGGCATGTTGACAGCAGCCTCTGCTTTCCTTTCACCTCATCCCAGGAATCTACTTCTTGTCCTCTGGTGCAGGATAAGAAATTGAAGACATCAAGAAAAAACAATTTTTGTAACTATGTGTGGTGATGCCTGTTAAAGAGATTTACTGTGGTGATCATTCTGTAGTATATACACATACTGCACCATTATGTCATACACCTGGAACTTGTATATCAACTAGGATTATAGGAGTTATATGTCAACTATGTATCAACTAAGAAAAAACTGAATACGTCATTACAGAGTGCTGTCCAACAAGGTGTTATAAACCAAATGAATATACAACGTTCATTTTTAGATTCTTTCCTAAGATTGCCTTCAGAAGTGTCCTGTCTCTCTTGGTGACTAATTTTACTTCTTTTGTTATGAGACAATTACTGTTATAAACTAAAGCTCCTGACAAAGATTCTCTACTCTTCAATATGCTCAGTAAATGATAAGATGAACACTTGCTTCTAGTAATATAGGCCACTCCAACTTCCTACCCCGCCTAATGCATTTGCCCAAGAGAGGAGCTCCCTCCTTAAAGCATTAAGGTCATTTTGTCAAACTGCGGGACACCTGTCCCAGGGAATGTACACGACAGAGTGATGGAACACATAAAGTCAATGGATAAACACTTTAGATATACTGAGAAAACACTTTTAAAGTTAAGTAAACAATTATGTTATGAAGCAGAGCACAAACTTTTGTTAATTACTAGGATAAAGCATAAAAATTCAAGTAAATGTTGGGCTTAGTGCAGTAGCCTTTTGCTATGGAACCCAGGCCTCAAGAGGCCAGCCTCTCTCCACTCACCTTTGAAGGGAAGTGGCAAAGTTCGAGAATCATTGCCTTAAGTGACTACCTAGGCCTCTCTCCAGTTTCTACCTCTGTTGTACATAAAAGATAGGAGGCTATTACATATCTATGCAGCATATAATAAACTAAGGCAATAATCTGTAAGAGATAAGCAACAAAATGACAGAAATGATATGTACATTTACTTTTAATTCTAAAAGCAGTAACTGTGTTCCCACTAGTTCAAAGCTTAGGCATAAATAAACCTAAGCATAAATAAAGATGAATAGTGAGTTCTTACTGCAATGTTTTAAAAATCAGGCACATGTACACTTTATAACTTCCAAGAAAATTAACCTGGTCCACTTAATGATACACATAATTTTGCACTTGCTGTTCCCTCTGCCTGGAACACTCTTCCCTTCAGTTCTCTACACTACTGATTCCTTCTCAGGCTTCACACTCACCTCTTCAGAGAAGCCTTTCCTAACCATCCCCCTTCAGTCCCTCTATAAATGTTATTATCTTGTTTGTTTCCTTCAAAGTC